>NC_092766.1:66757987-67057987 GCF_047496795.1 Chiloscyllium punctatum
GGAGTCAGTCAACCCAGACTCATTTACCTGTGTGAGAAAGTGAGGACTGCAGATGCTGGAGAGTCAGAGTTACAAAGTGTGGAGCTGGGGAATCACAGCAGGTCAGCCAGGAGAGTCGATGGGTCAGGCCTGACCTGCTGGGCTTTTCCAGCTCCACACTTTTCCACTCATTTCCCTCTGCCCCAGGGAGTGGGGATCACAGCAATGTTGGGGGCAGCAAAATATTTGAGGGGGGCACAGTTGGTAAGGTAGGTATTTGGGAGGGAAGGTTTTTGGGGAAGGGAATAAATTTCTGAGGAGAGTTAAAATGAGGGGCAAATGTTTTTAGCGGGGTCAAAATTGGGTGAGCACTTTCAGGTCTGAAATAAAGAAAAAGAGAAAGGGAGGGTGAGAAAAAAAGAGAGAGGTAGAGCGAGTGGAGATGGAGAAGGGGGATGAGAGAAAGATGGGGCAGAGACAGACAGTGAGAGGGAGGGTGTGAGAGAAAGGCAGATTGAGAGAAAGAGACAGACAGGGAGAGAGAAGGACAAAGAGAGAAGGGGAAGTCAGACTGAGACAAACAGGCGTTAAAGCATGGACAGACTGAAGGGGTGACACTCAGTATTCCAGTTGGTTCCAGCTCTCTCTCTCTCAATGGTTTTTCACACTCCCTCTCTCCCATGCTCCTGAGGTTTCCTTCAGCTTGTCTCTCTCTCTCTCCCTCTCTCTCTTCCTCTCTCTGGATGGTGAGCTGGTCTCTGTCCCTTGCCATGTTGGTCACCTCAGAAAGTCTCCAGAAAATTCAAGAGATCAGTCTGCAGGTGATCCCTGGTTTTGTTCATTTCTGGATGGTTTCCCAGAACTTTCTATACTTCTGGCCAATTCAAAGAATCAGTTAATAGTTTGAAGCGTTGCTAATCATTTGGATGGCTTGTTCCTGTTAGTTTCTTTGTGTAGCAGGACCCGGTACCTTCCTGTTTGGGCCCTCCTTTGTTTAGTGGAGACGTTATTAGGGATATGTCTGCCCAGGGGAACTGTTGCCTTTGACATTATGCTGATGGGATAACCATCTGGCTGCTGTCTGGCTTTTGTGATTTGGGAGTATAACTTGTCCAATATACCCAGCATCTCTTGTCTGTCTACCTGTGTTTTAGCAAGGAGGCAGCAACATTTCACCCATTCCCCCTCCCCCATCCAGTCTTTTGAATAGAAAGAAGCTTATACAATGAATTACAAACCTAATTTTAAAAGCTGGTTATGTTTGTTGTCAGAGTAGCCTGCTGTTTGAGCGAAAACCATTTTGTACATTGGTCAAACCGATTGTCATATGGCTGATAAGTGATATCATAGAATCCCTACAGAGCAGAAACAGGCCCTTCAGCCCATCGAGACCACAATGACCCTCTGAAGAGAATCCAACTCAGATCTATCCCCTGATGATATCTGTGAAACCCTACATTTCCCATGGCTATTCCAGCTAACCTGAATATCCCTCGACACTATGGGCAATCTGTCAAAAATGCCCACCATTGAACAGTGGGAGAAAACCCATGCAGATGTAGGGAGAATGTACAAACTCCACACAGACAGTCGCTCAGGAGTGGAATCAAACCCAGGTCTCTGGCACTGTGAGGTAACAGTGCTAACCACTGAGTGACTGTGGCTCTCCAAACTGTTTCGACAAAACATATTCTGTTCTGAGAATCCATACAGAATTGTGATGCATAGCCTACATCCGGTGAGCAGAATAAATGCAAGTGAATGAGACCTCCTGGCTCAAACTCCAGGAATTCCTTCCCGAAGGACATTGTGGGTCCACCACCTGCAACAGTTCAATGTGCAGCTCACCACCAAAACCAGCTCCCGAGCAGCTACGGACAGGCAATCAATACTGGGCCCAGCCAGGAACACTCAAACACTGCAAATGAATGAAACTAAGGTGATCACCCGGGGAGTTCCATCTACCTTCCAGTCCCTGGGGGTGTATCCAGGCATTATTCACCATGATCGTACCCATCTGTTACAGCCTGCAATCCTAACCACCGGTATCCCGAGATATATCAAGGTGAGTGCGGTTAGGACCACAGCTTGATGTGAGAGGAGCCGAATTCGTTAATGACAGGCGGTGGGAATGCCATGGTCTGGCCTGTTCCTTCACATTTACGTAAGTGTGGTCCTTGTCAATGTCCCCTCTATCTCCACAGCATGTGGGATGGAATCATGATAACCCATCCAAATACCTTCTTTAATGTAATTCCGATACTTTCGACTTCAAAGATCCCCATCCTAACATTGTCACTTGGGATAATTGGAATCCCTCGCACCAAGCCCAGTGCCCCACTGAAAGTGTCCTTACAGCTGTCATTAACCCAGCCCTTGGTGAGCTGCTGTAACTGACAGTGAGACATGTTAGTGTGGGTGTTCTCCTGGAACAAATATTTACGCTGTTTGTCACTAATCCGGGATGGGACTTCTCTCGAGCAGTGAGGACCGCTGCCTTCATTTCATCAAGGATGCCCCTCCCTCACTGTTGTCCCTCAGGGAGGGCTGAATGGCCTGGTGGACAAAGTCACATGGCGATTAATTTAGTTTGTTTGTCAGCATCCAGTCCGTGTATGACAGACTGTCGGTCTATCTCATCCAAAAATGTATCTGGGTTTGTGACAGGATCAAACAGAGTGGCCTTTTTAGTGCTGCCCACCAGCTGGGTGCCTGGAATGGCTGTTGTGTACAGAGTGAGACCATCAGCTGTTTGACTCTTGGTAACCACAGGATTCATGGAATCTGGGTCCGTCTGTGGGTCAGGGATGGGGGCAAAAGTTGCAGTTACCTGGGAGACAGGCAGTGGGAGTCCCCATCCGTGGGAGGGTGTGGATGTGTCAGTGTGGGGCCTATCATTATCTCCCTGGGGAGGTAGAACCCCGAAGGCACACTTTATCCCATTCTGGGAGGGGTCCTAGTTCCCTAGGGATTGTATTTGCTCCTGACACCCCCTACTGGGGCCTGATGTGAGTTGTTCCATGTTGTAGGTGTACAGGAGCCATGCAGCTGCTTGGAGCTCATACACTGTCCTCCCAGATTGTCAATGTAACCTGAGGCTGCCTCCCCATCCCCAGATACCCTCCTTTCACTGGATTGGGCTCTTCCCAATTGTAACTGGAGTAGTTCCATGTGGGTGAGATTATCCTGCAACCTTCTGTCCTGCTCATTGCGTAGGAGACCGAGCTCTGTCACAGCCTGTAGTTATCCCTGGGGTGACCGGATCCCAGCGGCCTTATCCCAGCTGGGGGTCCTCCCGGCTATCGACAGTGGAGTGATCTTTCCAGCTTCCTTCCCCAGTTCTCTATGGGCATCTCACCACAGCTCCTGTACCAGGAATCCTTCACTGCAAGGCCAGGCTGGCTTCCTGTGAAATTCTGCAGGACTGTTTCACATTTGTACCGGCTTGTGTTCCTATGGTTTTGGCTGCTTCTGTATTATGGGACACCTGGGTATGTTCATAGAGTCATAGAGTTCTACAGCATGGAGACAGGCTCTTTGGCCCAAATTGGCCCATCCACACTAACAGCAAAGACGCTGACAGGATTGGAGGATTTGAGCTAAAGAGAGAGGTTAAATGGGCTGGGGATGTTTTCCCTGGAATGTCTGAGGCTGAGGGGTAACCCATATGGAGGTTTATAAAGCTATGAGAGGCATGGTTAGGATTAACAGACAAGGTCTTTTCCCTGGGGTGGGGTAGTCCAGAACTGGAGGGCCTAGGTTCAGGATGAGCGGGGAAAGATATAAAAGGAACGTAAGGGACAACGTTTTGATGTGGAGGGTGTTGCGTGTATGGAATGACCTGCCTGGTGAAGTGGTGGAGACTGGTACAATTACTGCATTTAAAAGGCATCTGGTTGGGTATACAAACAGGAAGGGTTTAGAGGGATTTGGGCCAAGTGCTGGCAAATGTGATGAGATTATGTTCGGATAGGTGGGTGGTGTGGATGAGTTGGACCGAAGGCCCTGTTTCTGTGCTGTCCATCTCTCTGACTGTAAATGTTTTGCACTGTCCATTTCCAGCCATACACTTCACTGTTTCCCCTGTTTACCTTGGTCAGTTCTCCTCTCAAACACATGTCAATGGCTTTGGTTGTGATTGTTGGGTGTGCTTTATGGTCACTTTAAAAATCCATCATCTCGCTGAATTCCACTACACTACAATTTCCCAGAGGATATCTCAGTGGGACATTACTCCTTCACTCAGCGTCATCACCCAACGGTCGATCTGAGATAGTCACCTCCCTGGCCGTTTCCACAACGTGTTATTCAAAGAAACACTGACACAAACATCCAAAGAGGAGTTCGGAGAACATCCCTTTTGCCGATGTGACTGTCCCAGATTATACAAAGACTGAAGTCTCCCAGAATTATCACAGTGCCTTTGCATTACACAGGAATACATTGGAATGTGTAACAGGGTTGAGCAATGAAATGCTGTTCGGCAGCCTCTAAACTGTTCTCCTGCTTGTGTTTTTGACACGTGTTACCCAGAATCTGCATTCAGACTGATTCAGCTGCATCATCTGAGGCCAAATGCTTTCTCTGTAATGCCTTTGTTACCCATTACTGTCAGGGTTACCCATCCTGCACTCCCTGACACCCCTCAAGGAGGTGTCCAATAGAATATTCATGTTCCACCTTTTGTTCACCCTGTCACCACTAAATCTCATTTATCTCTGTGCCCCAGTCCATCCACCTTATTGCAGAGACTTTATCCAGTCCAAAAAAGAACATTACGACTGACTCTTTCCACAATTTCTTGTCACAGTCCAATTCACTGATGTACAGTTTCAGTTAAACTCTGTCTCTTCCTGTTCCTTTCTGCTTGTCTTCAGCTACATTGCCATTTTCTCTTTGGATTTGGAAAGTTCCTTTCACCTGAACCCTGGCCCTGCATCCTCTCTGTCAGTTTAAAGCCCTGTCCATAAGCCTACCGACATGGTTGACCAGGACACTGCTCCCAGCGGTGTTGTGTTTAATTCACTCATGGGATGTTGCTGTCTCTGGCTGGCCAGCATCGCATGCCCACCCCGAGCTGCCCTTGAGCTGAGTGCCTTGCTGGATCATTACAGAGATCAGTTTAGAGTCAACCCCATCACTCTGGGTCTGGATCATGTGTAGGCCAGACCCGCTGTCTATAATATATTTCCTTCCTAAAAGGATATTAAGCAGTTAGATGGGTTATACTGGACACCGGCATTAACATCTGGATGAACAGTCGGGTGAGAATAGCACGAGGCCATCACCTGTCCCACTCGTAGCTCACCTGTCACTGAGTACTGATCCCCGTGCACCATGAATCCCAACCCTTTCATCATGACCATTGTGTGATACTGATACCTTCCTGCACTCTGGTGATATCACTCAGTCTCTCTCCATGTGGTATCCCTCACTGTGTGGGTCTAATTGCTGCCTCTGTCAGCGTCTCTCACTCTTGCAGCTACTCCAGATCCTGAGCCAACAGAATTCCCCATTCCAGAGAGACGCAGCAGCACAGGCCAGGGATGGAGACTGGGATTTTCCAGATCTCTGTGGGATTCAGTGCCATTCTCCATGTGTAACCCTCACTGCATCAGTCTAACTTCCCATTCTGTCTGTTTCTCTGTCTCCTGCAGGTCATCAGGATGTTCCTATCTCAGCCGAATTCCTAACTCTTGTCTCGTCCATAACCACATCAAAGACGCTTGGTCAGCCAGAGAGAGATGGAGAGGGAGATCTGGAACCTTCAGTAAATCCTACAGTCAGTAAGATCACTCACAGTAAACAGTACAGGGAGGGGTTAGTGACCTTCTGAATTCAGACCTGGAAGACAGGACATAGACACAGAGCTGGGTAAGGAACAGCAACATTCTAGGCTTCATTCACATCATCTTGTGAGGGACCTGCTTTCACCTCTGCTGTACTGGTCCTCCCTGAGACATCTCTCTCTCTCTCTCTCTCTCTCTCTCTCTCTCCCTTGCTCTCACCCCCTCACTCGTATTCTCTCTTTCTCACCCTCTCTCTCTCTCTCCCTCCCTCTCACTCACCCTCCACCCAAACCCTCTCTCTCACGCGACTCTCTCTCTCCCTCGCGTCCCTCTCTCCCTCATCCCTCTGTCTCTGGCTTGCCCTCTATCTCTCCCTATCACGCTCTGCCCCCTCTCTATCTATCTTTCTCTCTCTCTCTCTCTCGTTCCCTTCTCGTGCGCTCTTTTGCTCTCTCAGACTCTCTCTCTCATTTCCATCCCCTCCCTCACACTCAGTTGCACCTCTCTCTCGCTTGCCCCCCTCTCTCTCTCACTCACTCGCCCCCTCTCTCGCCCCACACTCTTGCTTGCCCCTCTCTCTACCCAACCCTCTCACACCTCTTTCTCACCCCCTCTCACTCTCACCCCCTCTCGCTCACACCCCCTCTCACTCTCAACCCATCTCTCTCTTTCACCCTCTCTCCCCCCACCTCTTTCTCTCTCTTCCCCTCTCTCTCTGCCCCTCTTGTGCTCTCTACTCCTCTCTCACTCCACCTCTCACTCCCCCCTCTCTTCCCCCACTCTCCCCCTCTCTCTCACCCCTCTCTCTCCCCCACCAATCTTCCCCACCACTCTCCCCCTCCCCCCGCTCTCCCCCTTCCCCCTCTCTCCCCTCTCTCACCCCTTTCTCTCACCTCTCTCACCCCTTTCTCTCACCCCTCTCTTTCACCCCTCGTTCACACTCCCTCTCAGTCTCAATCCATCTCTCTCTCTCACCCTCTCTCTCGGCCTCTCTCTCTCTCTTCCCCCTCTCTCTGCTCCTCTTGTGCTCGCTTCCCCCTCTCTCACTCCACCTCTCTCACTCTCCCCTCTCTCCCCCTCTCTCCCCCTCTCTCCCCCTCACCCCTCTCCCCCTCTCTCCCCTACCTCACCCTCTCTCCCCTCCCTCTCTCTCACCCCTCTCTCTCGCCCGCCACTCTCCCCCTCCCCTCTGTCTCACCCCTCTGTCTCACCCCTCTCTCTCTCACCACTTTCTCACCCCTCACACTCCCCCATCTCTCTCGCCCACCTCACTCCCCTTCTCCCCTCTCTCTCACCCCTCTCTCATTCCTCTCTCTTACCCCTCTCTCCCCCTCCCTCTCCCTCTCTCTCCCACCTCTCTCTCCCCCTCTCTCTGCCCCCCGCTCTCCCCATCTCCCCCCTCTCTCTCCCCTCTCTCTCCCCCTCTCTCTACCCTTCTCTCTCCCCCACCACTCCCCTCTCTCCCTCCTCTCTTTCCCCTCTCTCTCCACTCATCTCACCCCATTTCTCTCACACTCTCTCTCCCCTCCCACTCTCTCTCACCCTTCTCTCACACTCCTCCCTCCTCCCGTCTCTCCCCCCCTCCCCACTCTCTCTGTCCCCCACTCTCCCCCCTCTGTCTCCCCCCTCTCTCCCGCTCTCTTTCCCTCTCTCTCCTCCTCTCTCTCCCCCACCTCTCCCCTCTCTCCCTCCTCTCTTTCCCCTCTCTCTCCCCCTCTCTCCCCTCTCTCTCTACCCATCTCACCCCATTTCTCTCACACCATCTCTCCCATCCCCCTCTCATTCATCCTTCTCTCACACTCCTCTCTCCTCCCGTCTCTCCCCCTCTCACACCCCTCTCTCACTCCCCTCTCTCTCACCACTCCCTCACCACTCCCTCACCACTCTCTCACCCCTCTCTCTGCCACCCTCTCCTTCTACTCCTCTCTCTACCCCTTCTCTCCCCCTCTCTCCCCATCCCCTTCCCCATCTGTCTATCGCACTCTCTCATCCCTCTCAACCCCCTCTCTCTCTCCTCTCTCCCCCTCTCTCACCCCCTTCTCACCCTCTCACCCTCTCTCTCACCCCTCTATCATTCCTCTCTCTCACCCCTCCCTCTCTCTCACCGCCTCTCTCAACACCCTTTCTCACTCACCCCCCTCACTCTCCCCCTCTCTCTCCCCCTCTATCTCTGCCCATTCTCTCAAATCTCTCTCTCTCTAACCCCCTCACTCACCCCGTCACTCTCTCTCCCCTCTATCTCTCTCACCGCCTCTCTCTCTCACTCTCACCCCTCTCTCCCTCTCACCCCTCTCCCTCTCAATCTCTCTCTCTTTCACCCCCCTCTCTCACACGCTCTCTCTCTCTCACCCCCTCTCTCTCATCCCCCCTCTCTCTCATGCCCCCCTCTCTTTTAACCCCCCTCACACATTTCCTCACTCTCGCCCCCGCTTTATCTCACCCCTCTCTCTCTCACCCCTCTCTTACCCTCTATCTCTTTCACCCCATCTTTCACACAATCCCTCTCTCTCGCCCCCGTCTCTGTTGCCCCCTTTCTCTCTTGCCTCCTCTCTCTCTCGCCCCTCTCTCTCCCCCTCGCACTCTCCACCCTCTCTCTCCCCTGTCTCTCCCCCCTCTCTCCCCCCTCTATCTCTCCCCCTGTCTCTCACCCCTGACTCTCTCACCGCGTCACTCTCTCTCCCCCTCTCCCTCACCACTCTCTCTCTCTCACCCCTACTCTCTCATCACTCTGTCTCTCATCCCTCTTTCTCTCACCCTCTCTCTCTCACCCTATCCTCTCGCTCACCCCTCTCTCTCACCCCCCTCCCTCACTCTCTCTCTTTCACCCCGTCTCTCACAAACTCCCTCTCTCTCGGCCCCTGTCTCTATCGCCGTCTCTCGATAGCTCACCCATCTCTCACCCCCTCTCTCTCACCCCTCTGTCTCTCATCCTCTCTCTCTCACCCATCCTCTCGCTCACCCCCTCTCTCACCCCCTCCCTCACCCTCTCTCTCTCTCACCCCCGTCTCTCTCGCCGTCTCTCTCTCTCGCCCCCCTCTCTCGCGCCTCTCTCTCTCCCTCTCTCTCTCCCTCTATCTCTGTCCCTGTCTCTCAGCCCCTCTATCTCTCACCCCCTCACTATCTCGCCTCGTCACTCTCTCTCCCACTCAATCTCTCACCACCTCGCTCTCAACACCCTCTCTCATTCATCCCCCTCTCTCTCACCCCTCTCTCTGTCTCACCACTCTCTCTCACCCTCTCTCTCACTCCCCTCTCTCACCCCCTCTCTCTCACACCCTCCATCTTACCACCTGTCTGTCTCACCTCCTCTCTCTCCACCTCTCTCTATCTCACACCCCTCTTTCTCACCCCCGTCTGTCTCACTTCCTCTCTCTCATACACCTCTCTCTCGCTGCCTCTCTCGCAACACCCTCTCTCACTCACCTCCTCTCTCTCACACCTCTCTCTCTCTCACCCGTTCTCACTATCTTACTTCACTATCTCACTCACACCTCTCTCTCTCTCAACCCTCTCTCTCATCCCTCTATCTCTCCCTCTCAGCCTCTCTCTCACCTCATCTCTCTCTCGCCCCTCTCTCTCTCACCGCTTTCTCTCTCACCCCCTCTCTCACCCCCTCACTCTCTCACCCATCTCTCACACCCTCTCTCTCTCACCCTCTCTCTCTCTCGCTCTCACCCTTCTCTCCCTCACCCCCTCACTCTCTCACCCCTCTCTATCTCACCCCTCTCTATCTCAACCCTCTCTATCTCTCACCCCCTCTCTCACCCCCGTCTTTCTCACCTCCTCTCTCTCTCATACCCCTCTCTCTCACTGCCTCTCATCCCTTCTCGCTCTCACCCTCTCTCTCACCCCTCTCTCTCTCACCCCCCTCTCTCGCTCTCACCCTTCTCTCTCTCTCACCCCTCTCTCTCACCGCTCTCTCTCTCTCACCCCCTCTCTCACCCCCTCACTCTGTCACCCCTCTCTCACACCCCTCTCTCCCTCAGTCCATCTCTCTCTCACCCCCTCTCTCTCACCCCTCTCGCTCTCTCACTCCATGCTCTCGCTCACCCCTCTCTCTCACCCTCTCTCTCTTACGCCTCCCTCTCACCCCTCTCTCACCCTCTCTCTCTTTCACGTTCCTCTCTCACACACCCCCTCTCTCTCACCCCGTCTTTCACGCCCCCTCTCTTGCCCCCTCTCTTTCTCGTCCCTCTCTCTCTCCCCCTCACTCTCTCCACTCTCTCTCTCTCTCCCACATCTTTCTCTCCGCCTGTCTCTTACCTCCTCTCTCTCCCACCTCTTCTCTCTCTCAACCCCTCTTTCTCACCCCCTATCTGTCTCACCTCCTCTCTCACTCATCCCCTCTCTCTCACCCCTCTCTCTCACACCTCTACCTCCCCCTCCCTCTCTGCCCTCTCTCTCTCTCACCCACTCTCTCTCATGCTGTTAGTCTCTCACAGCGTCTCTCTCTCTCACCCCTCTCTCACCCCCACTCTCAGAATCTCTCCCAGTCACACCCCTCTCTCTCTCACCCCCTCTCTTCCTCACTCCCTCCATCTCTCGCCCACTCTCTCTCGCCCACACTCTCTCGCCCACACACTCTCTCGCCCACACTCTCTCTCCCCTCTCTCTCTGTCTCACGCCCCTCTCCCCTCTCTCTCACCCACTCTCTCTACGCCCTCTCTCTCCCCATTCCTTTCTCTCTCACGCCCCTTCTCTCTCTCCCATCTCCCTCTCACTCCTCTCTCTCACCTCGCTCTCACCCCTCTCTCTCACCACTCTCTCTCTCTTTTACCCCCCTCACACGGTCCCTCTCTCTCGCACCCCTCCTCTCTCACCTCGTCTCTCTCTTCCCCCCCTCTCACAGCCCTCTGTCTCTCTCGCCACTCTCTTTCCCTCGCACTCATCCCTCTTAACCACTCTCTTTCTTAGACTCCTCCCTCTCTCTCAGCCCTCTTATAATCTCACCCCTCTCTCTTACATCACTCTCTCTCCCCCTCTCTCTACCTCCCTCTCTCAACCAACTCTTTCACCCCTCTCTCTTACACCCCTATCTCTCAGCCCTCTCTCAACGCCCTCTCTTTCTCACATCTCTCTCTCTCTCTCGCTCTCACCCCTCTCTTTCACCCCACTCTCTCTCACCCCGCTTTCTCTTACTCTCTCTCTCTGCCATCTCTCTCTGTCACCCCTCTCTCTCACCCCTCTCTCTCACCCCTCTCTCACCCATCTCTCTCTCTCTCAGCCTTCTCTCACCCCTCTTTCTCACCCATCTCTCTTTCTCCCCGTCTCTCACACACTCCATCCCTCTCACCCCCTGTTTCTCTTTCCACCTCTTTCTCTCCCCCTCTCTCTTACCTCTCCCTCTCTCACCACTCTCTCTCACCCACTCTCTCACCCCCTCTCTCACCCCATGTCTGTCTCACCTCCTCTCTCTCCCAACCCCTCTCTCTCTCACCGCCTCTCTCTCAACCCCTCTCTCTTTCACCGCCTCTCTCTCAACACCGTCTCTCACTCAACCCCTCTCTTGGACACCCCTCTCCCTCTCTCAACCCTCTCTCTCACCCTGTCTCTCACGCCTCTCTCTCACCCCCTGTCTGTCTCATTCCTCTCTCTCTCACCCCTCTCTCTCACACACGCGCCTTCTCTCTCACCCATCTCCCTCTCACCCCCTCTCTCACCCTCTCTCTCTCCCACCCCTCTCTCTCTCACCCCCCTCACTCTGTCACCCCTATCTATATCATCCCTCTCTCTCACACTCTCTCTTTCACTCCCCTCTCTCACACACTCCCTCTCTCTCACCCCTCTCTCTCACCCCATGCTCTCGCTCTCCCCTCTCACTCACCACTCTCCCTCACCCTCTCTCTTTCTCTCCGTCTCTCACACACTCCCTCCCTCTCACTCCCTGTTTCTCGCTCCACCTCTTTCTGTCCCCCTCACTCTTTCGCCCCTTTCTCTCGCCCCTCTCTCTCCCTCTCTCTGTCTCCCCCCTCTCTCTACCCCCTCTATCTCTCCCCCTGTCTCTCAGCCCTCTCTCTCTCTCACCCCCCCACACTCTCTCACCCCTCTCTATCTCACCCCTCTCTCTCACACACTCTCTCTCACCCTGTCTCTTTCACTCCCCTCTCTCACACATTCCCTCTCTCTCAACCCTCTCTCTCACCCCATGCTCTCGCTCTATTCCCTCTCACTCACCGCTCTCCCTCACCCTCTTGCTTTCTCCCCATCTCTCACACACTCCCTCCCTCTTGCCCCCTGTTTCTCTCTCCACCTCTTTCTCTCCCCCTCACTCTCTCGCCCTCTCTCTCCCTCATCCCTCTCTCTGTCTCCCCCCTCTCTCTACCCCCTCTATCTCTCCCCCTGTCTTTCAGCCCCTTTCTCTCTTCCACCGCCCTCTCTCACACACTGCCTCTATCTTGCCCCCTCTCTTGCGCCCCGTCTCTCTCTCTCACCCCTTCTCTCAACCCTCTCTCTCTCACCTCTCTCTCTCCCCTCTGCTCTTTACCCCTCTCTCTCATCCCTCTCTCAGCCCTCTCATAGTCTCACCCCTCTCTCTTACACCACGCTCTCTCTCGCCCTCTCTCTCATTCCACTCTCTCACCGCTCTCTCTTCCTCCCCCTCTATTTTTATCACCCCTCTCTCATCCCCTCTCTCTCTCGTTCTCACCCTTCTCTCTCTCACCCTCCTCTCTCACCCCTCTCGATCTCTCACCCCATGCTCTCGCACACACCTCTTTCTCACCCTCTCTCTCTTACGCCTCCCTCTCACCCCTCTCTCGCCCTCTCTCTCTCTCTCTCACCCTCCTCTGTCACACACTCCCTCTCTCTCACCCTTGTCTCTCTCTCCCCCTCTCTTTCTCGCCCCTCTCTCTCTCCTCCTCACTCTCTCCACTCTCTCTCTCTACCCCTCTATCTCTCCCCTGTCTCTCACCTCTTCTCTCTCCCACCCCCTCTCTCTTAACCCCTCTCTCTCACCCCCTATCTGTCTCACCTCCTCTCTCTCTCACTCCCCTCTCTCTCTTTCACCGCCTCTCTCTCAACACCCTCTCTCACTCATCCGCTCCCTCTCTCACCCCTCTCTCTCACCCCTCTCTCTCTCTGCCCTCTCACTCTCACCCACTATCTCTCACTCACTCTCTCTCATGCTGTTAGTCTCTCACAGCGTCTCTCTCTCTTACTCCTCTCTCACCCCCACTCTCAGAACCTCTCCCAGTCACACCCCTCTCTCTCTCTCACCCTCTCTTCCTCACTCCCTCCATCTCTCGCCCACTCTCTCTCTCTCGCCCACACACTCTCTCGCCCACACTCCCTCTCACCCCTCTGTCTCTGTCTCACGCCCCTCTCTCTCACCCCTCTCTCTCAGCCCTCTCTCTAACCCACTCTCTCTCAGCCCTCTCTCTCTCTCAGCCCTCTCTCTCTCTCACGCCCCTTCCCTCTCACCCATCTCCCTCTCACCCCTCTCTGTCTCGCCCCCCTCTTTCTCTCAACCCACTCTCTCACCTCTCTCTCTCACCTCTCTCTCTCTCTCTCTCACACCCCTCTCTCTCTCACCAATGTCTCTCTTTCACACCCCCACACGCTCCCTCTCTCTTGCACCCCCTCTCTCACAGCCCTCTCTCTCTCTCACACCACTCTCTCTCCCTCTCACTCATCCCTCTCTTAACCAGTATCTCTCTTACACTCCTCCCTCTCACTCTCCACAGTCTCTCAGCCCTCTTATAGTCTCATCCCTCTCTCTTACACCACTTTCTCTCTCCCCTCTCTCTCTACCCCTCTCAACCAACTCTCTCACCCCTCTCTCTTACACCCCTATCTCTCAACCCTCTCTCAACCCTCTCTCTCTCACATCTCTCTCTCTCTAGATCTCACCCCTCTCTCTCTCTCACCCTCCTCTCTCTCACCTCACTCTCTCTTACCCCCTCTCTCTGCCATCTCTCTCTCCCACCCCTCTCTCTCACCCATTTCTCTCTCAGCCTTCTCTCACCCTTGTCTCTCACCTCTCTCTCTCTTACCTCTCCCTCTCTAACAACTCTCTCTTACCCGTTCTCTCACCCCCCTCTCACCCCATGTCTGTCTCACCTCCTCTCTCCCAACCCCTCTCTCTCACTCCCTCTCTCTCAACCCATGTCTGTCTCACCTCCTCTCTCTTACCCCCACTCTCTCACCACCTGTCTATCTCACCTCCTCTCTCTCCCACCCCCCTCTCTATCTCTCACTCCCTCTCTCTCACCCCCATCTGTCTCACCTCCTCTCTCTCATACCCCTCCCCCTCACTGCCTCTCTCACAACACCCTCTCTCACTCACCCCCACTCTCTCACCCCTCTCTCTCACACACCTCTCTCTCTCTCACCCGTTCTCTCTGTTTCACTTCACTATCTCACTCACCACTCTCTCTCTCTCAACCCTCTCTCATCTCTCTATCTGTCCCTCTCACCCTCTCTCTCTCACCCCGTCTCTCTCTCACCCCTCTCTCTCTTTCACCCCTCTCTTTCTCACACTCTCTCTCTCCCCCCTCTTTCCCTCACCCGACTCTCTCTCTCACTCCTCTCTCTCTCTCACACCCTCTCTCTCTCAGCCCTCTCTCTCCACCCTCTCTCTCACACACTCACCCTTCTCTATCTCTCTCTCTCTCACCCCCCTCTCTCTCACCCCTCTCTCTCTCACCCTCTCTCTCTCGCTCTCACCCCTCTCTCTATCACCCCTCACTCTCTCACCCCTCTCTCTCATCCCTCACTCTCTCAGCCCTCTCTCTCACCCTCTCTCTCTCGCTCTCACCCTTCTCTCTCTCTCTCACCCCCCCCTCACCTTCTCACTCTCTAACCCTCTCTCACACCCTCTCTCTCTCATCACTCTCTCTCTCACCCTCTCTTTCTCTCACCCTTCTCTTCCACACCCCTCTCTCTCGCCCCCTCGCTCTCTCACCCCATCTCTCTCTCTTTCCCCCCTCTCTCATTTCTCTCTCTCTCTCTCACATCTCTCTCGGTCTGTCTCATTCCTCTCTTACCCCCTCTCTCTCTTATACTCCTCCATTTTTCTCTCACCCCTCTCTCAGCCCTCTCATACTCTCACCCCTCTCTCTTACACCATTTTCTTTCTCCCCATCCTCTCTTCCCCTCTCTCTCATTCCACTCTCTCACCATCCTCTCTTACACCTCTCTCTATCTCTCCTACCCCTCTCTCATCCCCCTCTCTCACCCCTCTCTCTCTCTCCCATCTCTCTCAATCACGCCCCTCTCTCTCACCCTCTCTCTCACACACCCCCTCTCTCTCCGCCTCTCTCTCTCCCCCTCACACTCTCCACCCTTGCTCTGTCTCCCCCTCTCTCTCTCCCCCTGTCTCTCAGCCCCTTTATCTCTTTCACCGCACTCTCTCACACACTGCCTCTCTCTCGCCCCCTCTCTTGCACCCTGTCTCTCTCTCTCTCCCCCTCTCTCTTTCAGCCCTCTCTCACCACTCTCTCTCCCCTCTGCTCTCGACCCCTCTCTCTTTCACCCCACTCTTACTCCCTCTCTCTTACACTCCTCCCTCTCTCTCACCCCTCTCTCAGCCCTCTCATATTCTCACCCCTCTCTCTTACACCGTGCTCTGTCTCTGCCCCTCTCTATCATCCCACTCTCTCATCCCAAACTCTCTCCCCTCTCTCTTACTCCACTCTCTATTTCTCTCACCCATTACCCCTCCATTTCTCTCTCACCACTCTGTCAGCCCTCTCATACTCTCACCCCCCTCTCTCTTACTCCACTTTCTCTCTCCCCTCTCTCTCTACTCCTCTCTCGTCCCACTCTCTCACCCTTCTCTCTCACACCCCCTCTCTCACCCCTCTCTATCTCTCCCCTCTCTCTCACCCTCTCTCACTCACCATCTCTCCCTTTCACCCCCCTCTATCACACACTCCCTCTCTCTCACACCCCTCTCTCTCTCTCACCCCATGCTCTCGCTCTCCCCTCACTCACCGATCTCCCTCACCCTCTCTCTCTTTCACCCCATCTCTCACACACCCTCTCTCACGCCCCCTGTTTCTCTCTCCGCCTCTCTCTCTGCCCCTCACTCTCTCGCGCCCTCTCTCTCGCCACTCTCTCTCTCGCCACTCTCTCTCTCCACCCTCTCTCTGTCTCCCCCTCTCTCCCACTCTCTCTCCCCCTCTCCCTCTCCCCTTGTCTCTCAGCCTCTCTCTCTCTTTCACCACCCTCTCTCACACACTGCCTCTCTCTCGCCCCCTCACCCGCATCCCGTCTCTCTCTCTCCCCCTCTCTCTCACCCCTCTCTCACCTCTCTCTCTCTCCCCTCCGCTCTCTACCCCTCTCTCTCTCATCCCTCACTTAATACCTCTCTCTCTTACGCTCCTCCCTCTCTCTCTCCCCCTCTCTCTCATCCCACTCTCTCACTGCTCTCTCTTACTCCCCTCTCTATTTCTCTCACCCCCTCTCTCTCACCCCTCTCTCTCTCACCACTCTCTCAGCTCTCTCATTCTCTCACCCCTCTCTCTTACACCACTTCCTCTCTCCCTCTCTCTCAACCCCTCTCTCTCATCCCACTCTCTCACCCCTCTCTCTTACACCCTGTCTCTCTCTCCCCCTCTCTCTCTCCTTCATCCCTCTCTTACCTGTCTCTCTCTTACACTGCTCCCTCTCTCTTTCACCCCTCTCTCCCCACTCTCATACTCACACCCCTCTCTCTCTTACACCGGTCTCTCTCCCTCCCCCTCTCTCTCATCCCACTCTCTCACTGCTCTCTCTTACTCCCCTCTCTCTTTCTCTCACCCCTCTATCATCCCCTCTCTCTCTCACCCTCTCTCTCACACTCCCCTCTCTCACTCCTCTCTCTCACACCCTCTCTCACTCACAACTCTTCTCTCTCTCATTCCTCTCTCTCTTGCTCTCACTCCTCTCACTCACCCCTCTCTCATTCTCTCACCCCTCTCTTACACCACTTTCTCTCTCCCACTCTCTCTACCCCTCTCTCTCATCCCACTCTCTCACCTCTCTCTCTTACACCCCTCTCTATCTCTCTCACCCCTCTCTCTCTCACTCACGCCCCTCTCTCTCATCCTTCTCTCTCTCCCACCCCTCTCTCACTCTTCTCTCTCACACACCCCTCCCTGCCTCTCTCTCAACCCTCACTCTCTCTCGTTCTCACCCTCTCTCTCTCACCCCTCTGTCACTCGCCCCCTCTCTCTTTCAATCCCCTTTCTCACACACTCCCTCTCTCACTCACCCCATGCTCTCGCTCTCCCCTCTCACTCACCGCTCTCCCCTCCGCCACCCTCACTCTCTTTCACCCCGTCTCTCACACACTCCATCTCTCTAACCCCCTGTTTCTCTCTCTGCCTCTCTCTCTCCCCGCACTCTCTCGCCCCTCTCTCTCTCGCTCCTCTCTCCCTCCCCCCTCACGCTCTCCACCCTCTCTCTGTCTCCCACCTGTCTCTCCGCCCTCTATCTCTCCCCCTGCCTCTCAGCCCATTTCTCTCTCACCACCTCACTCTCTCTCCTCCCTCTCTCACCGCCTCTCTCTCAACACCCTCTCTCACTCATCCCCCTCTCTCTCCCACCCCCTCTCTCTCTCACCCCCTGTTTGTCCCTCCTCCTCTCACTCACCACCCTCTCTCACTCTCATCCCCTCTCTCTCAACACCCTCTCTCACTCTCTTTCACCCCTCTCTTTCTCACCCCTCTCTCAGCCCTCTCTCTCCCTCACGCGACTCTCTCTCTCTCATTCTCTCTCTGTCTCTCACTTCTCTCTCTCTCTCTCACCCCCTCACTCTCTCTCCTATTTCTCTCATCCTCTCTCTCTCACACACCCTCTCTCTCTCACCCCTCTCTCTCTCTCTCTATCGTTCACCCCTCTCTCAGCCCTCTCTCTCCCTCACCCGACTCTCTCTCTCCCTCCCTCTCTGTCTCTCACTCCTTCTCTCTCTCTCACCCTCTCACAATCTCACCTCTCTCTCTCTCTCTCTCTCACCCTCTCTCTCTCAGCCCTTCTCTCTCTCTCTCTCTCTCACGCCCCTCTTTCTCACCCCTAACTCCCTCTCACCCCTCTCTCTCAGCCTCTCTCTCTTACACCTCTCTCTCTCACTCTCTCAACCCACTCTCTCACCTCTCTCTCTCTTACACACACACTCTCTCTCTCGCTCTCACCCTTCTCTCTCTCACACCTCTCCCTCTCTCACTCCTCTCTCTCTCTCACTCCTCTCTCTCTCAACCTCTCTCTTTCACTGCCCTCTCTCACACACTGCCTCTCTCTCGATCCCTCTGTCTCACCCCGTCTCTCTCTCTCCCGCCTCTCTCTCTCACTTATCTCTCTGACTCCACTCTCTCTCATTCCTCTTTTACCCCTCTCTCTCTTACACTCCTCCCTCTCTCTCACTCCTCTCTCAGCCCTCTCATACTCTCACCCCTCTCTCTCTTACACTCCTCTCTCTCTCCCCCTCTCTCCCTTCCCCTCTCTCTCATCCCACTCTCTCACCCCTCTCTCTTACATCCCTCTCTATCTCTCTCACCACTTTCTCTCTCACTCCTCTCTCTCTTTCACACCGTCTGTCACACACTCCCTCTCTGACGCCCCCCCGTCTCTCTCGCCGCCTTTCTCTCGCCCCCTCTATCTCTCGCCCCTCTCTCTCTCTCTCACCCCTCTCTCTCTCTCACCCTATGCTCTCGCTCACCCCTCTCTCACCCCTCTCCCTTAACCTCTTTCTTTCACCCCGTCTCTCACACACTCCCTCAATCTCGCCCCCTGCCCCTCTCGCCACCTTCCTCTCTCCCCCCTCTATCTCTCCCCCGTCTCTCACCCCGATGCTCTCACCCCTCTCTCTCACCCCCCTCTCTCTCACCCCTCTCTCAAAACCCATCTCTCTCACTCTCTCTGTCTCCCCTCTCTCTCCCCTCTCTCTCTCACACCCATCTCTCTCTCACACCTCTCTCTCTCACCTCTCTCTCTCTCACCCCATGCTCTCGCTAACCTCTCTCTCTCACCCCTCTCCCTCTTTCACCACCCCCCACACACTCCCTCTCTCTCGAAACTTCTCTCTCTCACCCCTGTCTCTCTCTCTCACCCCATGCTCTCGCTCACCCCTCTCTCTCACGCCTCTCTCTCTTTCACACCCTCTCTCACACACTCCCTCTCTCACCCTCTCTCTTGCCCCATCTCTCTCGCCCCCTCTCTCTAGCCCCATGTCTTTCCTTTTCACTCTCTTCCCCCTCTATCTCTCCCACTGTGTCTTACCCCCATCTCTTACCCCCTCACTCTCTCACCCCATCAGCCTCTCTCCCCCTCTCTCTCTCTCCCCCTCTCTCCCACACCCTCTCTCTCATCCTCTCTCTCTCTCTCACCTACTTCTCTATCTCACCCCCTTCCCTCACTCTCTCTCTCCATTGCTCCCTCCCTCCCTCTCATCCTCACTCTCTCACTCACTCCCCCTCTCACTCACTTCTGCTCTTACTCACAGCCCTCTCTCACACACCTCCTCTCTTACCCCTCTCTCTCTCTCACCATTCGGGCTCTCTTTCACCCCTCTCACACTCTCCCCTCACTCTCTCTCTCACCCCTCTATCTTTCTCATCCCTCTCTCTCACCCCCTCTCTCCCTATCTCTGTCACCCCTCTCGCGCTCTCTCACCCTCTCTCTCACCTCTCTCTCTCGCCCACTCTCTCTCGCCTTCTCTGTCTCCCACACTCTCTCTCGCCCACTCTCTCTCACACACTCTCTCTCTCGCCCACTCTTCTCTCTCACAAACTCGCGGTCTCACCCACCCTCGCTCTCGCCCCCTCACTCTTTTGCCCACTCTCTCTCTCTCGCCCAATCTCTCTCTCGCCCACTCTCTCGTCCACTCTCTCTCTCTCTCAATCCCTCTCTTTCTCACACCCTCTCACTCTCAGAACCACTCACTCTCACTCCCTCTCTCTCACGTCCTGTCTCTCTCTCACACCCCTTCCCTCTCTTACTCTCACTATCTCACCCTGTCTCTCTCACCCCCTCACACCCATCTCTCTCTCCCCCCCTCTCTGTCACCCCTCTCAGGCTCTCTCACCCTCCTCTCTCACCTCTCTCTCTCGCCCACTCTATCTCGCCCTCTCTGTCTCCTACACTCTCTCTCGCCAACTCTCTCTCACCTGTATTTCTCACCCTCTCTCTCTCTCTCACTCCTCTCACTCTCACTCCCTCTTTCTCAGTCCGTCTCTTTCTCAGTCTCTCTCTCTCTCTCTCACTCCCTCTCTCTCATATCATGTCTCTCTCTCTCACACCCCCTCTCTCTCACTCCCTCACCTTCTCACCCCGTCTCTCTCACCCCCCCTCTCTCTCCTCTCTCTCTCACCCCTCTCTCTCTCACCCCTCTCTCTCTCACCCCTCTCTCTCACCTCTCTCTCTCACCCTCTCTCTCTTTCACGCCCCTCTCTCACACACTCCCTCACTCTCGACACCTCTCTCTCTCACCCTTCTCTCTCACCCCTCTCTCTCTCGCCCCTTTCTCTCTCACTCCATGCTCTCGCTCACCCCTCTCTCTCACCTCTCTCTCTCACCCTCTCTCTTTCACGCCCCTCTCTCACACACTCCATCACTCTCGACACATCTCTCTCTCACCCTTCTCTCTCACCCCTCTCTCTCTCGCCCCTTTCTCTCTCACTCCATGCTCTCGCTCACCCCTCTCTCTCACCCCTCTCCCTCACCCTCACTTTCTTTCATCCCGTCTCTCACACACTCCCTCAATCTCGCCCCCTGTCTCTCTCGCCGCCTTTCTCTTGCCCCCTCTATCTCTCGCCCCCCTCTCTCTCACCCCTGTTTCTGTCTCGCCCCTCTCTCTCACACCCCATGCTCTCCCACACCCTCTGTCTCTTTCACCCCTCTGTCACACACTCCCTCTCTGTCGCCCCCTGTCTCTCTCGCCACCTTTCTCTCGCAGCGTCTATCTCTCGTCCCTCTCTCTCTCACCCTCTCTCTCTCACCCCATGCTCTCGCTCACCCCTCTCGCTCACCCCTCTCCCTCACCCTCTTTCTTTCACCCCGTCTCTCACACACTCCCTCCATCTCACCCCCGTCTCTCTCGCCACCTTTCTCTCTCCCCCCTCTATCTCTCCCTCGTCTCTCACCCCCTGACTCTCACCCCATCATTCTCTCTCCCTCTCTCGCTCTCACCGCCTCTCTCTCAACACGCTCTCTCACTCATCCCCCACTCTCTCTCATCCCTCTCTCTCTCACCCCTCTCTCACCCTCTCTCACCCCATGTCTGTCTCACCTCCTCTCTCTCACTCCCCTGTCTCTCATTCTCTCTCTCTCTCACACACCCTCTCTCTCTCACCCCTCTCTCAGCCCTCTCTCTCCCTCACCCGACTCTCACTCTCGCTCCCTCTCTGTCTCTCACTCCTTCTCTCTCTCTCTCACCCTCTCACAGTCTCACCCTCTCTCTCCCAGCCCCTCTCTCTCCCAGCCCCTCTCTCTCTCTCATGCCCCCTCTCACCCCTATCTTCCTCTCACCCTTCTCTCTCAGCCTCTCTCTCTTACACCTCTCTCTCTCTCAACCCTCTCTCTCACCTCTCTCTCTCTTACACACACACTCTCTCTCTCGCTCTCACCCTTCTCTATCTCACACCTCTCTCCCTCTCACTCCTCTCTCTCTCTCACTCCTCTCTCTCACCCTCTCTCTTTCACTGCTCTCTCTCACACACTGCCTCTCTCTCGACACCTCTGTCTCACCCCGTCTCTCTCTCTCCCGCCTCTCTCTCTCTCTCACTTATCTCTCTCACTCCGCTCTCTCTCATCCCTCTTTTACCCCTGTCTCTCTTACACTCCTCCCGCTCTCTCACCCCTCTCTCAGCTCTCTCATACTCTCACCAATCTCTTTCTTACATTATTCTCTCTCTCCCTCTCTCTCCCTCTCTTTCCCTTCCCCTCTCTCTCATCCCTCTATCAAACCCTCTCTCTTACACCCCTCACTATATCTCTCACCCCTCTCTGTCTCTCACCCTCTCTCTCTTCCAGACCCCTCTCTCTCACTCACGCCCCTCTATCTCACCCCTATCTCTCTCACCCTCTCTCTCAGCCCTCTCTCTCTCTGCCCTCTCTCTCTCATGACCCTTTCTCGCTCACACCCATCTGTTTCTCACCATTCTCTCTCTCACACACCCCTCTCGCACTCTCGTTCTCACATCTCTCTCTCTCACTCCTCTCTCTCTCTCTCACCCTCTCTATCCCTCACCCTTTCTCTCTTTATCCCCATCTCTCACACTCCATCTCTCTCTCAGCCCCCCTCTCTCTCACGCTCT
This sequence comes from Chiloscyllium punctatum, assembly GCF_047496795.1. Classification (NCBI taxonomy): domain Eukaryota; kingdom Metazoa; phylum Chordata; class Chondrichthyes; order Orectolobiformes; family Hemiscylliidae; genus Chiloscyllium; species Chiloscyllium punctatum. Next base: position 66,779,988 of record NC_092766.1, read on the forward strand.
CTATCATCCCCTCTCACTCTCACCCTTCTCTCTCTCACCCCTCTGTCTCACCCCTCTCTCTCTCACCCCTGTCTCTCTCTTACCCCCTCTCTCTCCCTCACCCTTCTCTCTCTCACCCTCTCTCTCAACCTTCTCTCTCTCATGCCCTCTCTCTCTTTCACCTCTTCCTCTCTCACCCCTCTCTCTCACCCCTCTCTCTCTCACCCCTGTCTCTCTCTCACCCCCTGTCTCTCTCACCCCTGTCTCTCTCTCACCCCTCTCTCTCTCTCATCCCTCTCTCTCTCACCCCTCTCTCTCAATCCTCTCTCTCTCACCTCTCTCTCCCTTTCACCCCTACCTCTCTCACCCCTCACTCTCAGCCCTCTCTCTCCATCATCCTACTATCACTCCCTCTCTGTCTCTCGCTCCCTCTCTCTCAACCCTTCAATCTTTCACAACCTCACTCTCTCTCCCCTTCGCTCCCTCTTCCCCCTCTCTGTCTGCCCCTCTCTCTCACCCCTCACTCTCTCCCCACACTCCCTCCACCTCTCTCTCCCCACTATTTCTCAACTACTCTCTCTCTCATGCCCTTACTCTCTCACACATCCTCTCTCTCACCCTCTCTTTTTCACCCCCCATCACACTCACCCCCTCTCTTTCTCTCACCCCTCTCTCTCAGTCTACCCTCTCTCTCCCACCCGCATCCCTCTCTCTGTCACCCCTCTCTCACCCCCTCTCTTCCTCACACCGTCTCTTCCTCACACTCTCCCTCTCTTGCCCACTATCTCTCTCGCCCAACCCTCTCGCCAACTCTATCTCACCCACACTCTATATCTCACACTCTCTCTCTCACCCTCTCTCTCTCTCACCCCTCGCTCTCTCACGCTCCCTCTCTCTCAGCCCTCTCTCTCCCTCTCTCACCCCTCACTCTCTCACTCCTTCTCTCTCTCACCCTCTCTCTCACTCTCTCTCACACCTCTCTCTCACCCCCTCTCTCTCAGTCCTCTCTGTCTCACCCCTGTCTCTCTCACACACCCCTCTCTCTCACCCCTCTCTCTTACACCCCTCTCTCCCTCTCTCTCTACCCCTCTCTCTCATGACACTCATTCAGCCCTCTCTCTCTCACCCTCTCTCTCACGCCTCTCTCTCACACGTCCTCTCTCTCACCCTCTCTTTTTCACCCCCTCTCTCTCTCTCCCCCACTCTGTCTCTCTCAGCCCTCTCTCTTTCAACTCTCTCTCTCGCCTCTATCTCTCTCCCCCTCTCTCACCCTCTCTCTCTCACGCCCCTCTCTGTCACCCCTCTCTCTCGCTCACCCCTCTCTCTCACCCTCTCTCGCTCTCGCCCCCTCTCTCACCTCTCTCTCTCTCACCCCATGCTCTCGCTAACCCCTCTCACTCTCTCACACCCCTCTCCCTCTTTCACAACCCCCACCCACTCCCTCTCTCTCGAACCTTCTCTCTCTCTCACCCCTCTCTCTCTCACCCCTCTCTCTCTCTCTCACCCCATGCTCTCGCTCACCCGTCTCTCTCACGCCTCTCTTTCACCTCCTCTCTCACACGCTCCCTCTGTCTCGCCCCCTCTCTTGCCCCATTTCTTTCGCCCCTCTCTCTTACCCCCTCACTCTCTCACCCCATCAGCCTCTCTCCCTTTCTCTCTCCCACACCCCCTCTCTCTCTCATCCTCTCTCTCTCAACCACTTCTCTATCTCACCCCCTTCCCCCCCTCTCTCTCTCCATTTCTCCCTACCTCCCTCTCTCCCTCACTCTCTGCCCCTCTCACTCACTCCTTCTCTCACACACCCCCTGTCTTACCCCTCTCTCTCACCATTTGGGCACTCTTTCACCCCTCTCACGCTCTCCCCTCACTCTCTCTCTCACGCCCTCTCTCTCTCACACCCTCTCACTCTCTCACCCCTCTCGCGCTCACTCTCACTCCCTCTTTCTCAGTCCCTCTCTCTCTCACACCCTCTCACTCTCACACGGTCTCACTCTCACTCCCTCTCTCTCATGCCCTGTCTCTCTCTCACACCCCTTCCCTCTCACACCCTCACTATCTCACGCTGTCTCTCTCTCCCCTCTCACACCCATCTCTCTCTCCCCTCTCTCTGTCACCCCTCTCGCGCTCTCTCACCCTTTCTCTCAGCTCCCTCTCTCGCCCACTCTCTCTCTCTCTCGCCCACTCTCTCCCCCCTCTCTCTCTCCCACACTCTCTCTCTCTCACACACTCTCTCTCTCGCCCACTCTTCTCTCTCACCCACTCGCGCTCTCACCCACCCTCGCTCTCACCCAGTCTCTCTTTTGCCCACTCTCTCTCTCGCCCAATCTCTTTCTCGCCCACTCTCTCTCACCCTCTCTCTTGCCCACTCTCTCTCTTGCCAACTCTCTCTCACACACTCTCCCTCTCTCAATCCCTTTCTTTCTCACACCCTCTCACTCTCACTCCCTCTCTCTCACGCCCTGTCTCTCTCTCACACCCCTTCCCTCTCACACCCTCACTATCTCACCCTCTCTCTCTCACCCCTCTTACACCCATCTCTCTCTCACCCTCTCTCTCTCACCCTCTCTCTCACCTCTCCTCTCGCCCACTCTCTCTCGCCCTCTCTCCTACACTCTCTCTCTCGCCCACTCTCTCTCTAACCTCTATATCTCACCCCGCTCTCTCTCACTCACTCTCACTCTCACTCCCTCTTTCTCAGTCCGTCTCTTTCTGAGTCCCTCTCTCCCTCATTCCCTCTCTCTCATATCATGTCTCTCTCTCACTCCCTCACTATCTCCCCCCTCTCTCTCCACCCTCTCTCTCACTTCTCTTTCTCACTTCTCTCCCTCGCCCACTCTCTCTCGCCCACTCTCTCTCTCACACCAGTCTCTCTCTCGTCCATTCTCTCTCTCGCCCACAATCTCTCTCGCCCACTCTCTCTCGTCCACTCTCTCTCTCGCCCATTCTCTCTCACCCCCCTCTCTCTCTCTCTCTCACCCTCCTCTTTCTCTCACCTTATCTCTCTCTCTCGCCTCTCTCTCACCCCTCTCTCGCCCACTCTCTCTCGCCTGCTCTCTCACCCACTCTCTCTCAAACCCCCTCTCTCAACACCCTCTCTCTCTCGCCCCTCTCTCTCACCCCTCTCCCTCTTACTCCCTCTCTCTCACACTCTCTCACTCTCACTCCTTCTTTCTCAGTCTCTCTCTCACTTCCTCTCTCTTTCTCACACCCACTCCCTCAAACACCCTCACTATCTCACCCTCTCTCTCTCACCCCTCTCGCACCCATCTCTCTCTCGCCCACTCTCTCTCTCACCTCTATCTGTCACCCCTCTCTCTCTCAGTCACTCTCACTCTCACTCCCTCTTTCTCAGACCCTCTCTTTCTCAGTCCCTTTCTCTCTTACTCCCTCTCTCTCATATCATGTCTCTCTCTCACACCCCCTCTCTCTCACCCCCTCACTATCTCACCCCGTCTCTCTCCCCCCCTCCCTCACTTCTCTCTCTCGCCCACACTCTCACCCACTTTTTCTCATCCACACTCTCTCTCGCCCACTCTTTCTCACCTACTCTCTCTCTCGCCCACTCTCTCTCTCTCACCCACTCTCTCACACCCACTCTCTCACTCTCGCCCACTCTCTCTCTCGCCCACTCTCTCTCGCCCACTCTCTCTCTCTCTCGCTCACTCTCTCACACCCACTCTCTCACTCTCGCCCACTCTCTGTGTCGCCCACTATCTCACTCTCACCCGCACTCTCCCTCTGCCCCCTCACTCACTCTCGCCCAAACTCCTTCTCGCTCCCTTTCTCACTCTCGCCCACTCTCTCTCACTCTCTCCAGCCCTTTGTTCTCACTTGCACCCTCTGTCGCTTACTCCCGTCACTGTCGCTTATCCCCCTCACTCGCGATCTCTCGCTCTTGCTCTATCTCTCTCTTGCTCTTCCTCAGTCATTTTCTCCCTGTTTTGCTCATCTCCTCACTCTCTCGCCATCTCCCCCCTCTCTTGCTCCCCCTTTCTCCCCATCATTGTCCCCTCTCCCTTCCCATCTCATATTCCCTCTCCTCCCCTCTCTCTCCCCACCCTCTCTCTCTCTATCATCCCTTCTCTCATCCCCTCTCTCGTCCCACCTCGCGTCCCCTTTCTCTCCTGCTCTCGTCCCCTCTGTCCCCCTCTCGTTCCCTCTCTCCCGCTCCCCCTTTCTCTCGCCCCCCACTCTCTCTCCCCCTCTCTCCCCCCATATCTCTCTCACCCCTCACTCTCTACCCTCTCTCTCTCACCCCTCTCTCTCTCTCCCCCCCTTTCTCTCACTCCCTCACTGTCTCACCTCCACTCTCTTCCCCCCATTCCCTATCTCGCCAACTGTCTCTCATCCCCCAGTCTCTCTCTCCCACCATCTCTCTCTCTCCCCATCTCTCTCACCCCCTCACTCTCTACTCTCTCTCTCGTCCCCTCTATCTCCTCCTCTCATCCCTTCTCTCCCTCTCTCTTCCCCTCTCTTTCCCTCTATCATCCCCTCTCTCTCCCCCATCGTCCCCTCTGTCTCCCCCCATCGTCCCCTCTGTCTCCCCCATCGTCCCCTCTCTCTCTCCCTCTCTCATCCCCACGGTCTCCCCCTCCCTCTCCCTCTCTCACCCCCATTCTCCCCTCTCTCTTCCTCATTCGTCCCCTCGCTCTCCCTCTCTCATCCCTGCTCTCTCCCCCGCGCTCTCATTCTCTCACCACCACCGTCGTCTCTCTCTCCCCGTATCGTCCTCTTTCTCTCACTCTCTCTCCCTCTCTCGTCCCTTCTCTCTCTCTCCCCCACTCTCCTCCTCTCTCTCTCCCCCATCGTTCCCTCTCCCTTCCTCTCTTATCCTGGCTCTCTCCCACTCTTGTCCCCCCTCTCTCTCTCTCTCCTCTCTCTCCCACTCTCTTCCTCTCTCCCCCCCCATCGGCCCCCCTCTCTCCCCCTCTCATCCCCTCTCTCACCCCCCATAATCCCCTCTCTCACCCCCCGTCATCCCCTCTCTCACACTCTCTCTCCCCCTCTACCCCCATCGTCCCCTCTCTCTCCCCTATGGTCCCTTCTCTCTCTCACATCCTCCCCTCTGTCTCCCTCTCTCGTCCCCTCTCTCTCCCCACATCGTCCTCTCTCTCCCTCCCTCTTCCCCACTCAATCCCTCATTCGTCCCCTCTATCTCCCCCATCGTCCTCTCTCCACCCCATCTTCCCCTCTCTCCCTCTCTCGTCCCCTCTCTCTCCCCCATCGTCCCCCCTCTCTCCCCCATCATCCCTTCTCTCTCCCCCATTCTCCCCTATTTCTCTCCCATCGTACTTTCTCTGGCTCTCTCGACCCCTCTGTCTCCCCCATCGTCCCCTCTCTCTCTACCTCTCTCATCCCCACTCTCTCCCCCTCCCTCTCCCTCTCTCGCCCACATTCTCCCCTCTCTCTCCCTCATTCGTCCCCTCACTCTCCCTATCTTATCCCCGCTCTCTCCCCCACTCTCCCATTCTCTCGCCACCATCGTCTCCTCTCTCTCCCGGTATCGTCCTCTTTTTCTCCCTCTCTCTCCCTCTCTCGTCCCTTCTCTCACCCCAACTCTCGTCCCCTCTCTCTCCCCCATTGTTCTCTCTCTCTCCCTCTCTTATCCTGGCTCTCTCCCACTCTTGTCCCCTCTCTCTCCCCATCATCCCCTCTCTCTCCCCCATCGACCCCTCTCTCTCCCACATCGTCCCTTCTCTCTCCCCCATCCTCCCTTCTGTCTCTCTCTCTCCGTCCCCTCTCTCTCCCCACATCATCTTCTCTCTCCCTCTCTCTTCCCAACTCAATCCCTCATTCGTCTCCTCTATCTCCCCCATCGTCCCCTCTCTCTCCCTCTCTCGTCCCCTTTCTCTCCCCCATCGTCCCGTCTCTCACACTCTCTCTCCCCCCTCCCCCCATCGTCCCCTCTCTCTCCCCTATCGCCCCTTCTCTCTCCCCCATCCTCCCCTCTGTCTCCCTCTCTCCTCCCCTCTCTCTCCCCACATCGTCCTCTCTCTCCCTCTCTCTTCCACACTCAATCCCTCATTCGTCCCCTCTATCTCCCCCGTCGTCCTCTCTATACCCTATCGTCCCGTCTCTCGTCCCCTGTCTCTCCCCATCGTCCCCTCTCTCTCCCTCTCTCGTCCCCTCTCTCTCCCTCATCGTCCCCTCTCTCTCCCCCATCGTCTCCTCTCTCTCCCTCGCTGTCCCCTCTCTCCCTCATTCGTCCCCTCTATCTCTCCGTCTCTCTCCCCCTCACTCCCTCATTCTCCCCTCCTCTCCCCCCATTGTCCCGTCTCTCTCCCCCATTATCCCCTTTCTCTCCCCCATCGTCCCCTCACTCTCCCTCTCACTCCCCTCTCTCTCCTACATCGTCCCCTGTCTCTCCCCATCGTCCCCTCTCTCTCCCTCTCTCGTCCCCTCTCTCTCCCTCATCGTCCCCTTTCTCTCCCCCATCGTCCCCTCACTCTCCCTCTTACTCCCCTCTCTCTCCTACATCGTCCCCTGTCTCTGCCCCATCATCAACTCTCTCTCCTTCTCTCGTCCCCTCTCTCCCCTCCCATTGTACCCTCTCTCTCCCCCTCGTCTCCTCTCTCTCCCTCTCTCTACCCTCTCTCCCCCCACCCTCTCTCGTCCCCTCTCTCTCCCCAATCGTCCCCTCTCTCTCCCTCTCTCGCCCCCTCTCACCCCCTCTCTCCCCCTCTCTCCAACATTCGTCCCCTCTCTCTCGCGCCCACTCTCTCTCTCACCCACCATCTCTCTCACCCACTTTCCCTCACCCAATCTCTCTCGCCACTCTTTCTCTCTCGCACACTCTCTCTCTCGCCCAACCTCTCTTTCGCCCACACTCTCTCTCGCCAACTATCTCCCTCTGCCGCCTCACTTTCTCTCGCCCACACTCTCTCTCGCATACACTCTCCCTCGCCCACTCTCTCTCTCGCCCACTCACTCTCTCTCGCCCACTCTCTCACCCCCACTCTCTCACTCCCACTCTTTCTGTCACCCACTCTCTCTCGCCCACTCTCTCTTTCGCCCACACTCTCTCGCCCACTCTCTCTCACCGACTCTCGCCCACTCACTCTCTTGCCCGTCTCTTTCTTACCCACACTCTCGCCCACTCTCTCTCGCCCGCTCTCTCTCTCGCCCTCTCTCTCATCCACTCTCTCTCTCTTGCCCACTCTCTCTCTTGCCCGCTCTCTCTCACACACACTCTCCCTCTCACACACTCTCTCTCGCCGATCTCTCTTGCCCACACTCTCTCTCTCGCCCACTGTCTCTTTCTCGCCCACTCTATTTCTCGCCCACCTTCTCTCTCACCAACACTTTCTCTTGCCCAATATCTCCCTCTGCCCCCCCACTCTCTCTCGCCCACTCTCTCTCTCGCCCACTCTCTCACTCTCTCCCACTGTCTCACTCTCGCCCACTCTCTCTCTATTGCCCACTATGTCCCTCTTCCCCCCCTCACTCTCACCCACTCTCTCTCTCGCTCACTCTCTCTCTCGCCCACTCTCTCTCGCCCACTCTTCCTCTCTCTCGCCCACTCTCTCTCACCCAATCTTTCATCCAGTCTCTCTTCTTGCCCACACTCTCTCTCACCCCCACTCTCTCTCGCCCACTCTCTCTCACCCACTCACCCTCTGCCCCCTCACTCTAGCCCAATCTTATTCGCTCCCACTCTCTCTCTCTCGCCCACACTATCTCACACTCAATCTCTCACTCTCTCACTCTCCCACTCTTTCGCTCGCCCACTCTCTCTCTCACCCACTCTCTCTCTTTCACCCAGTCTCACTCTCGCCCACACTCTCTCTCGCCCATTCGCGCTCTCGTCCACTCTCCCTCGCCCACTCTCTCACTCTCTCCCACTCTCTCCCTCGCACACTCCCTCACTCTCTCCCACACTCTCCCTTGCCCACTGTCTCACTCACTCCCACACTCTCTCTCGCCCACTCTCTCACTCTCTCCCATTCTCTCTCTCGTCCACTCTCCCTCGCCCTCTCTCTCACTCTCTCCCACTCTCTCCCTCGCCCACTCTCTCACTCAATCCCACACTCTCCCTCGCCCACTCTCTCACTCTCTCTCGCCCACTCTCTCACTCTCTCCCACTCTCTCTCTCGCCCACTCTCTCACTCTCTCCCATTCTCTCTCTCTCTCACTCTGTCTCGCCCACACTCTCTAATGCACACTCTCTCTCTCGCCCATTCTCTCACTCGCTCCCACACTCTCTCTTGCCGACTCTCTCTCGCGCCCACTCTCTGTCTCGCCCAGTCTCTCACTCTCTCCCACTCTCTCTCTCGCCCACTCTCTCACTCTCTCCCACTCTCTCTCTCGCCCACTCTCTCTCGCCCACTCTCTCACTCTCTCCCACTCTCTCCCTCGCCCACTCTCTCACTGTCTCCCACACTCTCACTCGCCCACTCTCTCACTCTCCCTCACCCACTCTCTCACTCTCTCCCACACTCTCCCTCGCCCACTCTCTCACTCTCTCCCACTCTCTCTATCGCCCACTCTCTCACTCTCTCCCACTATCTCTCTCGCCCACTCTCTCACTCTCCCAAACTCACTCTCTCCCACTCTCTCTCGCCCACTCTCTCTCGCCCACTCTCTCTCTCCCACTCTCTCAGTCTCGCCCAGTCACATTCTCGCCCACTCTCTCTCGTCCACTCTCCCTCGCCCACTCTCTCACTCTCACTCACTCTCTGTCTCGCACACACTCTATCTCGCCCACACTCTCTCTCACCCACACTCTCTCTCGCCGACTCTCTCACTCTCGCCCACTCTCTCACTCGCGCCCATTCTCACTCTCGCCCAAAATCTCACTCTCTCCCACTCTCTCTCGCCCACTCTCTCACTCTCGCCCACACTCTCTCTCACCCACTCTCTGTCTCGGCACACTCTCTATTGCCCACTCTCTCTCGCCCAAACTCTCACTCTCGCCCACACTCTCTCTCTCGCCCACTCTCTCTCTCGCCCACTATGTCCCTCTTCCCCCTCTCACTCCCACCCACATTCTCTCTCTCGCCCACTCACCCTCTCCATCGCTGACACTCTCTCACCCACTCTTTCTCTCTCTCGCCCACTCTCTCTCACCAAATCTTTCACCCACTCTCTCTCTCGCCCACACTCTCTCTCACCCACTCACTCTTGCCCACTCTCTCTCTTGCCCACTCTCTCTCTCACACCCACTCTCTCTCTCACTCTTTCTCTCTCCCACTCTTTCGCTCGCCCACTCTCTCTCTCGCCCACTCTCTCTCTCGCCCATTCTCTCACTCTCGCCCACACTCTCTCTTGCCCATTCTCTCACTCTCGCCCACACTCTCTCTTGCCCATTCTCTCTCTTGCCGACTCTCTCACTCTCGTCCAGTCACAATCTCGCCCACTCTCTCTCACCCACTTTCTCTTTGGCCCAGTCTCACTCTCACGCACTCTCTGTCTCGCCCACTCTCTCTCTCTCGCCCACTCTCTCACTCTCGCCCACTCTCTATCTCTCGCCCACTCTTTCTCGCCCACTATGTCCCTCTTCCCCCTCTCACTCTCAACAAACATTCTCTCTCTTTCGCCCACTCACCCTATCCCTCGCCCACTCTTTCTCTCTCTCATCCACTCTCTCACCAAATCTTTCGCCCACACTCTCTCTCGCCCACATTCTCTCTCACCCACATTCTCTCTCACCCACTCTCCCTCTCACCCGCGCTCTCTCGCCTACCTCTCTCTCTCCCACACTCTCTCTCCCACACTCTCTCTCGCCCACTCTCTCTTGCCCACTGTCTCACTCTCTCCCACACTCTCTATCGCCCACTCTCTCTCACCCACTCTCTCACTCTCTCCCACTCTCACTCCCACTCTCTCTCGCCCACTCTCTGTCACACACTCTCTCACCAACTCAATCTCTCACCCACTCTCTCACTCTCGCCCATTCTCTCTCTCTCACCCACTCTCTCTCTCTCGCCCACTCTCTCTCTTGCCTTCACTCTCTCACCCACTCTCGCCCACTCTCTCTCTAGCCTTCACTCTCTTCCACCACTCTCTGTCGCCTACTCTTTCTCTTGCCTACTCTTTCTCTATCGCCCACACTCTGTCTCGCCCACACTATCTCGCCCTCCCTCTCTCTCGCCCTCCCTCTCTCTCGCCCACTCTCTCTCTTGCCCACTCTCTCTCGCGCCCGCTCTCTCTCGCGCCCACTCTCTGTCTCGCCCACTCTCTCACTCTCTCCCACTCTGTCTCGCCCACACTCTCTAATGCCCACTCTCTCTCGCCCAATCTCTCACTGTCTCCCACTCTCTCTCTCGCCCACTCTCTCTCGCCCATTCTCTCACTCTCTCCCACTCTCTCTCTCGCCCACTCTCTCACTCTCTCCCACTCTCTCTCTCGCCCACTCTATCACTCTCTCCCACTCTCTCTCTCGCCCACTCTCTCTCTCGCCCACTCTCTCACTCTCTCCCACTCTCTCTCTCGCCCACTCTCTCACTCTCTCCCACTCTCTCTCTCACCAACTCTCTCACTCTCGCCCACTCTCTCTCGCCCACTCTCTCACTCGCGCCCATTCTCACTCTCGCCCACAATCTCACTCTCTCCCATTCTCTCTCGCCCACTCTCTCACTCTCGCGCACACTCTCTCTCACCCACTCTCTCACTCTCGCCCAGTCTCACTCTCACCCACTCTCTGTCTCGGCACACTCTCTATTGCCCACTCTCTCTCTCGCCCAAACTCTCACTCTCGCCCACTCTCTCTCTCTCGCCCACTCTCTCTCTCTCGCCCACTCTCTCTCTCGCCCACTATGTCCCTCTTCCCCCTCTCACTCCCACCCACATTCTCTCTCTCGCCCACTCACCCTCTCCATCGCTGACACTCTCACCCACTCTTTCTCTCTCTCGCCCACTCTCTCTCACCAAATCTTTCACCCACTCTCTCTCTCGCCTCACTCTCTCTCACCCACTCACTCTTGCCCACACTCTCTCTCACACCCACTCTCTCTCTCACTCTTTCTCTCTCCCACTCTTTCGCTCGCCCACTCTCTCTCTCGCCCACTCTCTCTCTCGCCCATTCTCTCACTCTCGCCCACACTCTCTCTTGCCCATTCTCTCACTCTCGCCCACACTCTCTCTTGCCCATTCTCTCTCTTGCCCACTCTCTCACTCTCGTCCAGTCACAATCTAGCCCACTCTCTCTCACCCACTTTCTCTTTGGCCCAGTCTCAGTCTCACGCACTCTCTGTCTCGCCCACACTCTCTCTCTCGCCCACTCTCTCACTCTCGCCCACTCTCTATCTCGCCCACTCTTTCTCGCCCACTATGTCCCTCTTCCCCCTCTCACTCTCACCCACATTCTCTCTCTTTCGCCCACTCACCCTATCCCTCGCCCACTCTTTCTCTCTCTCATCCACTCTCTCACCAAATCATTCGCCCACACTCTCTCTCGCCCACATTCTCTCACCCACATTCTCTCTCACCCACTCTCCCTCTCACCCGCGCCCATCTCGCCTACCTCTCTCTCTCGCCCACTCTCTCTCACCCAATCTCTCTTTCGCCCTGTCTCTCTCTCGCCCACACTCTCTCTCACCCACTCCCTCTTGCCCACTGTCTTACTCCCGTCCACTCTCTCTCGCCCACACTCTCTCTCGCCTATTGTCTCTCTCTTCCCCACTCTCTTTCTCGCCCACTCTCTCACTCTCTCCCACTCTATCTCTCGCCCACACTCTCTCTCACCCATTCTCTCTCTCTTCCCCACTCTCTCTCTCGCCCAATCTCTCACTCTCGCCCACTCTCTCTCTCTCGCCCACTCTCTCTCTCTCGCCCACTCTCTCTCTCGCCCACTATGTCCCTCTTCCCCCTCTCACTCCCACCCACATTCTCTCTCTCGCCCACTCACCCTCTCCATCGCTGACACTCTCACCCACTCTTTCTCTCTCTCGCCCACTCTCTCTCACCAAATCTTTCACCCACTCTCTCTCTCGCCTCACTCTCTCTCACCCACTCACTCTTGCCCACACTCTCTCTCACACCCACTCTCTCTCTCACTCTTTCTCTCTCCCACTCTTTCGCTCGCCCACTCTCTCTCTCGCCCACTCTCTCTCTCGCCCATTCTCTCACTCTCGCCCACACTCTCTCTTGCCCATTCTCTCACTCTCGCCCACACTCTCTCTTGCCCATTCTCTCTCTTGCCCACTCTCTCACTCTCGTCCAGTCACAATCTAGCCCACTCTCTCTCACCCACTTTCTCTTTGGCCCAGTCTCAGTCTCACGCACTCTCTGTCTCGCCCACACTCTCTCTCTCGCCCACTCTCTCACTCTCGCCCACTCTCTATCTCTCGCCCACTCTTTCTCGCCCACTATGTCCCTCTTCCCCCTCTCACTCTCACCCACATTCTCTCTCTTTCGCCCACTCACCCTATCCCTCGCCCACTCTTTCTCTCTCTCATCCACTCTCTCACCAAATCATTCGCCCACACTCTCTCTCGCCCACATTCTCTCACCCACATTCTCTCTCACCCACTCTCCCTCTCACCCGCGCCCATCTCGCCTACCTCTCTCTCTCGCCCACTCTCTCTCACCCAATCTCTCTTTCGCCCTGTCTCTCTCTCGCCCACACTCTCTCTCACCCACTCCCTCTTGCCCACTGTCTTACTCCCGTCCACTCTCTCTCGCCCACACTCTCTCTCGCCTATTGTCTCTCTCTTCCCCACTCTCTTTCTCGCCCACTCTCTCACTCTCTCCCACTCTATCTCTCGCCCACACTCTCTCTCACCCATTCTCTCTCTCTTCCCCACTCTCTTTCTCGCCCACTCTCTCACTCTCTCCCACTCTATCTCTCGCCCACACTCTATCTCACCCACTGTCACTCTGCCCTCTCACTCACTCTCGCCCACATTCTCTCTCGCCCTCTCTGTCTCACCCCGACTCTCTCACTCCCACTCTCTCTCGCCCACTCTCTCTCGCCCACTCTCTCACTCTCTCCCACTCTCTCACTCCCACACTCTCTCACCCACTCTCTCTCTCACCCACTCTCTCACTCTCTCCCGCTCTCTCTCTTGCCCACTCTCTCGCGCCCACTCTCTCACTCTCTCCCACTCTCTCTCTCGCCCACTCTCTCTCGCCCATTCTCTCACTCTCTCCCACTCTGTCTCGCCCACACTCTCTAATGCCCACTCGCTCTCTCGCCCAAACTCTCACTCTCTCCCTCTCTCTCTCTCTCCCACTCTCTCTCTCGCCCATTCTCTCACTCTCTCCCTCTCTCTCTCACTCCCACTCTCTCTCGCCCACTCTCTCTCGCCCACTCTCTCACTCTCTCCCACTCTCTCACTCCCACACTCTCTCACCCACTCTCTCTCTCACCCACTCTCTCACTCTCTCCCGCTCTCTCTCTTGCCCACTCTCTCTCGCCCACTCTCTCACTCTCTCCCACTCTCTCTATCGCCCACTCTCTCACTCTCTCCCACTCTCTCTCTCGCCCTCTAATCACTCTCTCCCACACTCTCTCTCTCGCCCACTCTCTTACTCTCTCCCACTCTCTCTCTCTCCCACTCTCTCACTCTCTCCCACTCTCTCTCTCTCCCACTCTCTCTCTCGCCCAATCTCTCACTCTCTCCCACTCTCTCTCTCGCCCACTCTCTCTCTCGCACACTCTCTCACTCTCTCCCACTCTCTCTCTCGCCCACTCTCTCACTCTCTCCCACTCTCTCTCTCGCCCACTCTCTCACTCTCTTCCACTCTCTCTCTCGCCCACTCTCTCGCGCCCACTCTCTCACTCTCTCCCACTCTCTCTCTCGCCCTCTCTCTCTCGCCCACTCTCTCACTCTCTCCGACTCTCTCTCGCCCACTCTCTCACTCTCTCCCATTCTCTCTCTCGCCCACTCTCACTCTCGCCCCTCTCTATCTCTCACCCAGTCTCCCTGTCTCGCCCACTCTCCCTCGCCCACTCTCTCTCTCTCTCCCCCAATCTCTCTCACACCCACTCTCTCTCTCGCCCATTCTCTCTCTCTCTCTCCCGCCCACTCTCTCACTCTCTCCCACTCTCTCTCTCGCCCACTCTCTTACTCTCTCCCACTCTCTCTCTCTCCCACTCTCTCACTCTCTCCCACTCTCTCTCTCGCCCACTCTCTCTCGCCCACTCTCTCACTCTCTCCGACTCTGTCTCGCCCACTCTCTTACTCTCTCCCACTCTCTCTCTCTCCCACTCTCTCACTCTCTCCCACTCTCTCTCTCTCCCACTCTCTCTCTCGCCCAATCTCTCACTCTCTCCCACTCTCTCTCTCGCCCACGCTCTCTCACCCATTCTCTCACTCTCTCCCACACTCTCTAATGCCCACTCTCTCTCGCCCAATCTCTCACTCTATCCCACACTCTCTCTCGCCCACTCTCTCACTCTCTCCGACTCTCTCTCTCCCACTCTCTCACTCTCTCCCACTCTCTCTCTCGCCCACACTCTCTCTCTCTCCCACTCTCTCTCTCGCCCACTCTCTCACTCTCGCCCACTCTCTATCTCTCGCCCACTCTCTCTCTCGCCCACTATGTCCCTCTTCCCCCTCTCACTCTCACCCACATTCTCTCTCTTTCGCCCACTCACCCGATCCCTCGCCCACTCTTTCTCTCTCTCATCCACTCTCTCACCAAATCTTTCGCCCACACTCTCTCTCGCCCACATTCTCTCACCCACATTCTCTCTCACCCACTCTCCCTCTCACCCGCGCCCATCTCGCCTACCTCTCTCTCTCGCCCACTCTCTCTCACCCAATCTCTCTTTCGCCCTGTCTCTCTCTCGCCCACACTCTCTCTCACCCACTCCCTCTTGCCCACTGTCTTACTCCCGCCCACTCTCTCTCGCCCACACTCTCTCTCACCCATTCTCTCTCTCTTCCCCACTCTCTTTCTCGCCCACTCTCTCACTCTCTCCCACTCTATCTCTCGCCCACACTCTATCTCACCCACTGTCACTCTGCCCTCTCACTCACTCTCGCCCACACTCTCTCTCGCCCTCTCTGTCTCACCCCGACTCTCTCACTCCCACTCTATCTCGCCCACTCTCTCTCGCCCACTCTCTCACTCTCTCCCACTCTCTCACTCCCACACTCTCTCACCCACTCTCTCTCTCACCCACTCTCTCACTCTCTCCCGCTCTCTCTCTTGCCCACTCTCTCGCGCCCACTCTCTCACTCTCTCCCACTCTCTCTCTCGCCCACTCTCTCTCGCCCATTCTCTCACTCTCTCCCACTCTGTCTCGCCCACACTCTCTAATGCCCACTCTCTCTCTCGCCCAATCTCTCACTCTCTCCCTCTCTCGCTCTCTCCCACTCTCTCTCTCGCCCATTCTCTCACTCTCTCCCACACTCTGTCTCGCCCACTCTCTCTCTCGCCCATTCTCTCACTCTCTCCCACACTCTCTCTAGCCCACTCTCTCTCGCGCCCACTCTCTCTCTCGCCCAATCTCTCTCTCGCCCATTCTCTCATTCTCTCCCACACTCTCTCTCGCCCACTCTCTCTCTCGCACACTCATTCACTCTCTCCCACACTCTCTCTCGCCCACTCTCTCTCTCGCCCATTCTCTCACTCTCTCCCACACTCTCTCTCGCCCACTCTCTCTCTCGCCCATTCTCTCACTCTCTCCCACACTCTCTCTTGCCCACTCTCTCTCGCGCCCACTCTCTCTCTCTCCCACTCTCTCTCTCGCCCATTCTCTCATTCTCTCCCACACTCTCTCTCGCCCACTCTCTCTCTCGCACACTCTCTCACTCTCTCCCACACTCTCTCTCGCCCTCTCTGTCTCACCCCGACTCTCTCACTCCCACTCTATCTCGCCCACTCTCTCTCGCCCACTCTCTCACTCTCTCCCACTCTCTCACTCCCACACTCTCTCACCCACTCTCTCTCTCACCCACTCTCTCACTCTCTCCCGCTCTCTCTCTTGCCCACTCTCTCGCGCCCACTCTCTCACTCTCTCCCAATCTCTCTCTCGCCCACTCTCTCTCTCCCATTCTCTCACTCTCTCCCACTCTGTCCCGCCCACACTCTCTAATGCCCACTCTCTCTCTCGCCCAATCTCTCACTCTCTCCCTCTCTCGCTCTCTCCCACTCTCTCTCTCGCCCATTCTCTCACTCTCTCCCACACTCTGTCTCGCCCACTCTCTCTCTCGCCCATTCTCTCACTCTCTCCCACACTCTCTCTTGCCCACTCTCTCTCGCGCCCACTCTCTCTCTCGCCCAATCTCTCTCTCGCCCATTCTCTCATTCTCTCCCACACTCTCTCTCGCCCACTCTCTCTCTCGCACACTCATTCACTCTCTCCCACACTCTCTCTCGCCCACTCTCTCTCTCGCCCATTCTCTCACTCTCTCCCACACTCTCTCTCGCCCACTCTCTCTCTCGCCCATTCTCTCACTCTCTCCCACACTCTCTCTTGCCCACTCTCTCTCGCGCCCACTCTCTCTCTCTCCCACTCTCTCTCTCGCCCATTCTCTCATTCTCTCCCACACTCTCTCTCGCCCACTCTCTCTCTCGCCCACTCTCTCACTCTCTCCCACTCTCTCTCTCGCCCACTCTCTCAGTCTCTCCCACTCTCTCTCTCGCCCACTCTCTCACTCTCTCCCACTCTCTCTGTCGCCCACTCTCTCACTCTCTCCCACTCTCTCTCTCGCCCTCTAATCACTCTCTCCCACACTCTCTCTCTCGCCCACTCTCTCACTCTCTCCGACTCTCTCTCGCTCCCACTCTCTCACTCTCTCCCACTCTCTCTCTCTCCCACTCTCTCTCTCGCCCAATCTCTCACTCTCTCCCACTCTCTCTCTCGCCCACTCTCTCTCTCGCACACTCTCTCACTCTCTCCCACTCTCTCTCTCGCCCACTCTCTCAGTCTCTCCCACTCTCTCTCTCGCCCACTCTCTCACTCTCTTCCACTCTCTCTCTCGCCCACTCTCTCTCGCCCACTCTCTCGCGCCCACTCTCTCACTCTCTCCCACTCTCTCTCTCGCCCTCTCTCTCTCGCCCACTCTCTCACTCTCTCTGACTCTCTCTCGCCCACGCTCTCACTCTCTCCCATTCTCTCTCTCGCCCACTCTCACTCTCGCCCCTCTCTATCTCTCACCCAGTCTCCCTGTCTCGCCCACTCTCCCTCGCCCACTCTCTCTCTCTCTCCCCCAATCTCTCTCACACCCACTCTCTCTCTCGCCCATTCTCTCTCTCTCTCTCCCGCCCACTCTCTCACTCTCTCCCACTCTCTCTCGCCCACTCTCTTACTCTCTCCCACTCTCTCTCTCTCCCACTCTCTCACTCTCTCCCACTCTCTCTCTCGCCCACTCTCTCTCGCCCACTCTCTCACTCTCTCCGACTCTGTCTCGCCCACTCTCTTACTCTCTCCCACTCTCTCTCTCTCCCACTCTCTCACTCTCTCCCACTCTCTCTCTCTCCCACTCTCTCTCTCGCCCAATCTCTCACTCTCTCCCACTCTCTCTCTCGCCCACGCTCTCTCACCCATTCTCTCACTCTCTCCCACACTCTCTAATGCCCACTCTCTCTCGCCCAATCTCTCACTCTATCCCACACTCTCTCTCTCCCACTCTCTCACTCTCTCCCACTCTCTCTCTCGCCCACACTCTCTCTCTCTCCCACTCTCTCTCTCGCCCACTCTCTCACTCTCGCCCACTCTCTATCTCTCGCCCACTCTCTCTCTCGCCCACTATGTCCCTCTTCCCCCTCTCACTCTCACCCACATTCTCTCTCTTTCGCCCACTCACCCGATCCCTCGCCCACTCTTTCTCTCTCTCATCCACTCTCTCACCAAATCTTTCGCCCACACTCTCTCTCGCCCACATTCTCTCACCCACATTCTCTCTCACCCACTCTCCCTCTCACCCGCGCCCATCTCGCCTACCTCTCTCTCTCGCCCACTCTCTCTCACCCAATCTCTCTTTCGCCCTGTCTCTCTCTCGCCCACACTCTCTCTCACCCACTCCCTCTTGCCCACTGTCTTACTCCCGCCCACTCTCTCTCGCCCACACTCTCTCTCGCCCATTCTCTCTCTCTTCCCCACTCTCTTTCTCGCCCACTCTCTCACTCTCTCCCACTCTATCTCTCGCCCACACTCTATCTCACCCACTGTCACTCTGCCCTCTCACTCACTCTCGCCCACACTCTCTCTCGCCCTCTCTGTCTCACCCCTACTCTCTCACTCCCACTCTCTCTCGCCCACTCTCTCTCGCCCACTTTCTCACTCTCTCCCACTCTCTCACCCACTCTCTCTCTCACCCACTCTCTCACTCTCTCCCGCTCTCTCTCTTGCCCACTCTCTCGCGCCCACTCTCTCTCGCCCATTCTCTCACTCTCTCCCACTCTGTCTCGCCCACACTCTCTAATGCCCACTCTCTCTCTCGCCCAATCTCTCACTCTCTCCCACTCTCTCTCTCTCCCACTCTCTCTCTCGCCCATTCTCTCACTCTCTCCCACACTCTCACTCGCCCACTCTCTCTCTCGCCCATTCTCTCACTATCTCCCACACTCTCTCTTGCCCACTCTCTCTCGCGCCAACTCTCTCTCTCGCCCAATCTCTCTCTCGCCTATTCTCTCATTCTCTCCCACACTCTCTCTCGCCCACTCTCTCTCTCGCACACTCTCTCACTCTCTCCCACACTCTCTCTCGCCCACTCTCTCTCTCGCCCATTCTCTCACTCTCTCCCACACTCTCTCTCGCCCACTCTCTCTCTCGCCCATTCTCTCACTCTCTCCCACACTGTCTCTTGCCCACTCTCTCTCGCGCCCACTCTCTCTCTCTCCCACTCTCTCTCTCGCCCATTCTCTCATTCTCTCCCACACTCTCTCTCGCCCACTCTCTCTCTCGCACACTCTCTCAGTCTCTCCCACTCTCTCTCTCGCCCACACTCTCCCTCTCTCCCACTCTCTCTCTCGCCCTCTAATCACTCTCTCCCACACTCTCTCTCTCGCCCACTCTCTCACTCTCTCCGACTCTCTCTCGCCCACTCTCTCACTCTCTTCCACTCTCTCTCTCGCCCACTCTCTCGCGCCCACTCTCTCACGCTCTCCCACTCTCTCTCTCGCCCAGTCTCTCTCGCCCACTCTCTCACTCTCTCCCACTCTCTCTCGCCCACTCTCTCACTCTCTCCCATTCTCTCTCTCGCCCACTCTCTCACTCTCGCCCCTCTCTATCTCTCACCCAGTCTCCCTGTCTCGCCCACTCTCCCTCACCCACTCTCTCTCTCTCTCCACCAATCTCTCTCACACCCACTCTCTCTCTCGCCCATTCTCTCTCACTCTCTCCCGCCCACTCTCTCACTCTCTCCCACTCTCTCTCTCGCCCACTCTCTTACTCTCTCCCACTCTCTCTCTCTCCCACTCTCTCACTCTCTCCCACTCTCTCTCTCGCCCACTCTCTCTCGCCCACTCTCTCACTCTCTCCGACTCTGTCTCGCCCACTCTCTTACTCTCTCCCACTCTCTCTCTCTCCCACTCTCTCACTCTCTCCCACTCTCTCTCTCTCCCACTCTCTCTCTCGCCCACTCTCTCACTCTCTCCCACTCTCTCTCTCGCCCACTCTCTTACTCTCTCCCACTCTCTCTCTCTCCCACTCTCTCACTCTCTCCCACTCTCTCTCTCGCCCACTCTCTCTCGCCCACTCTCTCACTC
This sequence comes from Chiloscyllium punctatum, assembly GCF_047496795.1. NCBI lineage: Eukaryota > Metazoa > Chordata > Chondrichthyes > Orectolobiformes > Hemiscylliidae > Chiloscyllium > Chiloscyllium punctatum. The sequence goes on from NC_092766.1 coordinate 66,799,569, forward strand.
TCTCCGACTCTGTCTCGCCCACTCTCTTACTCTCTCCCACTCTCTCTCTCTCCCACTCTCTCACTCTCTCCCACTCTCTCTCTCTCCCACTCTCTCTCTCGCCCACGCTCTCTCACCCATTCTCTCACTCTCTCCCACACTCTCTAAAGCCCACTCTCTCTCGCCCAATCTCTCACTCTATCGCACACTCTCTCTCGCCCACTCTCTCACTCTCTCCGACTCTCTCTCTCCCACTCTCTCACTCTCTCCCACTCTCTCTCTCGCCCACTCTCTCTCTCTCTCCCACTCTCTCTCTCGCCCACTCTCTCACTCTCTCCCACTCTCTCTCTCGCCCACTCTCTCTCGCCCATTCTTTCACTCTCTCCCACTCTCTCTCTCGCCCAATCTCTCTCTCGCCCGCTCTCTTACTCTCTCCCACTCTCTCTCTCGCCCACACTCTCTCGTCCACTCTCTCACTCTCTCCCACTCTCTCTCTCGCCCACTCTCTCTCGCCCACTCTCTCACTCTCTCCCACTCTCGCTATTGCACAGTCTCTCTCGCCCATACTCTCTCTCGCCCATTCTCTCTCTCTTCCCCACTCTCTCTCTCGCCCATTCTCTCACTCTCTCCCACTCTCTCTCTCGCCCACTCTCTCACTCTCTCGCACAATCCCTCTCGCCCACTCACTCTCGCCCACTCTCCCACTCTCTCCCACTCTCTCTCTCGCCCATTCTCTCACTTTCTCCCACTCTCTCTCTCGCCCAATCTCTCACTCTCTCCCACTCTCTCTCTCACCCACACTCTCTCGTCCAATCTCTCACTCTCTCCCACTCTCTCTCTCGCCCATTCTCACACTCTCTCCCACTCTGTCTCTCCCACACTCTCTAATGACCACTCCCTCTCTCGCCCATTCTCTCACTCTCTCCCACACTCTCTCTTGCCCACTATCTCTCGTGCCCACTCTCTGTCTCGTCCACTCTCTCACTCTCTCCCACTCTCTCTCTCGCCCACTCTCTCACTCTCTCCCACTCTCTCTCTCGCCCACTCTCTCACTCTCTCCCACTCTCTCTCTCGCCCACTCTCCCGCTCTCTCCCACTCTGTCTCGCCCACACTCTCTAATGCCCACTCTCTCTCGCCCAATCTCTCACTCTCTCCCACTCTCTCTCTCGCCCACTCTCTCTCGCCCATTCTCTCACTCTCTCCCACTCTCTCTCTCGCCCACTCTCTCACTCTCTCCCACTCTCTCTCTCGCCCACTCTATCACTCTCTCCCACTCTCACTCTCTCCCACTCTCTCTCTCGCCCACTCTATCACTCTCTCCCACTCTCTCTCTCGCCCACTCTCTCTCTCGCCCACTCTCTCACTCTCTCCCACTCTCTCTCTCGCCCACTCTCTCACTCTCTCCCACTCTCTCTCTCACCAACTCTCTCACTCTCGCCCACTCTCTCTCGCCCACTCTCTCACTCGCGCCCATTCTCACTCTCGCTCACAATCTCACTCTCTCCCATTCTCTCTCGCCCACTCTCTCACTCTCGCGCACACTCTCTCTCACCCACTCTCTCACTCTCGCCCAGTCTCACTCTCACCCACTCTCTGTCTCGAAACACTCTCTATTGCCCACTCTCTCTCTCGCCCAAACTCTCACTCTCGCCCACTCTCTCTCTCTCGCCCACTCTCTCCCTCGCCCACTATGTGCCTCTTCCCCCTCTAACTCCCACCCACATTCTCTCTCTCGCCCACTCACCCTCTCCATCGCTGACACTCTCTCACCCACTCCCTCTTGCCCACTGTCTTACTCCCGCCCACTCTCTCTCTCGCCCACACTCTCTCTCGCCCATTCTCTCTCTCTTCCCCACTCTCTTTCTCGCCCACTCTCTCACTCTCTCCCACTCTCTCTCTCGCCCACACTCTATCTCACCCACTGTCACTCTGCCCTCTCACTCACTCTCGCCTACACTCTCTCTCGCCCTCTCTGTCTCACCCCCACTCTCTCACTCCCACTCTCTCTCGCCCACTCTCTCACGCCCACTCTCTCACTCTCTCCCACTCTCTCACTCCCACACTCTCTCACCCACTCTCTCTCTCACCCACTCTCTCACTCTCTCCCGCTCTCTCTCTCGCCCACTCTCTCGCGCCCACTCTCTCACTCTCTCCCACTCTCTCTCTCGCCCACTCTCTCTCTCGCCCATTCTCTCACTCTCTCCCACACTCTCTCTTGCCCACTCTCTCTCGCGCCCACTCTCTCTCTTGCCCAATCTCTCACTCTCTCCCACTCTCTCTCTCTCCCACTCTCTCTCTCGCCCATTCTCACACTCTCTCCCACACTCTCTCTCGCCCACTCTCTCTCTCGCCCATTCTCTCACTCTCTCCCACACTCTCTCTTGCCCACTCTCTCTCGCGCCCACTCTCTCTCTCGCCCAATCTCTCACTCTCTCCCACTCTCTCTCTCTCCCACTCTCTCTCTCGCCCATTCTCTCATTCTCTCCCACACTCTCTCTCGCCCACTCTCTCTCTCGCACACTCTCTCACTCTCTCCCACTCTCTCTCTCGCCCACTCTCTCAGTCTCTCCCACTCTCTCTCTCGCCCTCTAATCACTCTCTCCCACACTCTCTCTCTCGCCCACTCTCTCACTCTCTCCGACTCTCACTCGCCCACTCTCTCACTCTCTTCCACTCTCTCTCTCGCCCACTCTCTCGCACCCACTCTCTCACTCTCTCCCACTCTCTCTCTCGCCCACTCTCTCTCGCCCACTCTCTCACTCTCTCCGACTCTCTCTCGCCCACTCTCTCACTCTCTCCCATTCTCTCTCTCGCCCACTCTCTCACTCTCGCCCCTCTCTATCTCTCACCCAGTCTCCCTCTCTCGCCCACTCTCCCTCGCCCACTCTCTCTCTCTCTCCCCCAATCTCTCTCACACCCACTCTCTCTCTCGCCCATTCTCTCTCTCTCTCCCGCCCACTCTCTCACTCTCTCCCACTCTCTCTCGCCCACTCTCTTACTCTCTCCCACTCTCTCTCTCTCCCACTCTCTCACTCTCTCCCACTCTCTCTCTCGCCCACTCTCTCTCGCCCACTCTCTCACTCTCTCCGACTCTCTCTTGCCCACTCTCTCACTCTCTCCCATTCTCTCTCTCGCCCACTCTCTCACTCTCGCCCCTCTCTATCTCTCACCCAGTCTCCCTCTCTCGCCCACTCTCCCTCGCCCACTCTCTCTCTCTCCCCCAATCTCTCTCACATCCACTCTCTCTCTCGCCCACTCTCTCTCGCCCGCTCTCTCACTCTCTCCCACTCTCTATCTCGCCCACTCTCTCTCGCCCACTCTATCACTCTCTCCGACTCTCTCTCGCCCACTCTCTCACTCTCTCCGACTCTCTCTCTCCCACTCTCCTCTCGCCCACACTCTCTCGTCCACTCTCTCTCTCTTCCCCACTCTCTCTCTCGCCCACTCTCTCACTCTCTCCCACTCTCTCTCTCGCCCACTCTCTCACTCTCTCCCACTCTCTCTCTCGCCCACTCTCTCTCGCCCATTCTCTCACTTTCTCCCACTCTCTCTCTCGCCCAATCTCTCACTCTCTCCCACTCTCTCTCTCAACCACACTCTCTCGTCCACTCTGTCACTCTCTCCCACTCTCTCTCTCGCCCACTCACTCGCTCTCTCCGACTCTCTCTCGCCCATTCTCTCACTCACTCACACACTCTCTCTTGCCCACTCTCTCTCGTGCCCACTCTCTGTCTCGCCCACTCTCTCACTCTCTCCCACTCTCACTCTCGCCCACTCTCTCACTCTCTCCCACTCTGTCTCGCCCACACTCCCTAATGCCCACTCTCTCTCGCCCAATCTCTCATACTCTCCCACTCTCTCTCTCGCCCACTCTCTCTCGCCCATTCTCTCACTCTCTCCCACTCTCTCTCTCGCCCACTGTCTCACTCGCCCACTGTCTCTCTCGCCCACTCTCTCACTCTCTCCCACTCTCTCTCTCGCCCACTCTCTCACTCTCTCCCACTCTCTCTCTCGCCCACTCTCTCTCTCGCCCACTCTCTCTCGCCCATTCTCTCACTCTCTCCCACTCTCTCTTTCGCCCACTCTCTCGCACTCACTCTCTCACTCTCTCCCACTCTCTCTCTCGCCCACTCTCTCTCGCCCACTCTCTCACTCTCTCCGACTCTCTCTCGCCCACTCTCTCACTCTCTCCGACTCTCTCTCTCCCACTCTCTCTCTCGCCCACTCTCTCTCTCGCCCACTCTCTCACTCTCTCCCACACTCTCTCTCGCCCACTCTCTCTCGCCCACTCTCTCACTCTCTCCCACCCACTCTCTCGCCCAGTCTCTCTCGCCCACACTCTCTCTTGCCCATTCTCTCTCTCTTCCCCACTCTCTCTCGCCCACTCTCTCACTCTCTCCCACTCTCTCTCTCGCCCACGCTCTCACTCTCTCCCACTCTCTCTCTCGCTCACTCTCTCTCTCGCCCACTCTCTCACTCTCTCCCACTCTCTCTCTCGCCCACTCTCTCATTCTCTCCCACTCTCTCTCGCCCACTCTCTCACTCTCTCCCATTCTCTCTCTCCCACACTCTCCCTCTCCCACTCTCTCTCTCTCCCACTCTCTGTCTCGCCCACTCTCTCACTCTCTCCCACACTCTCTCTCGCCCACTCTCTCTCGCCCACTCTCTCTCTCTCGCCCAGTCTCTCTCGCCCACACTCTCTCTCGCCCATTCTCTCTCTCTTCCCCACTCTCTCTCTCGACCACTCTCTCACTCTCTCCCACTCTCTCTCTCACGCCCACACTCTATCTCACCCACTCTCACTCTGCCCCCTCACTCACTCTCGCCCACACTCGCTCTCGCCCTCTCTGTCTCACCCCCACTCTCTCACTCCCACTCTCTCTCGCCCACTCTCTGTCACACACTCTCCCACCCACTCAATCTCTCACCCACTCTCTCACTCTCGCCCATTCTCTCTCTCTCACCCACTCTCTCTCTCTCGCCCACTCTCTCTCTAGCCTTCACTCTCTTCCACCACTCTCTGTCGCCTACTCTTTCTCTTGCCTACTCTTTCTCTATCGCGCACACTCTCTCTCGCCCACACTATCTCGCCCTCCCTCCCTCTCGCCCTCCCTCTCTCTCGCCCACTCTCTCTCTTGCCCACTCTCTCTCTCGCGCACACTCTCTCGTCCACTCTCTCTCTCTCTCCCACTCTCTCTCTCGCCCACTCTCTCTCTCGCCAACTCTCTCACTCTCTCCCACTCTCTCTCTCGCCCACTCTCTCACTCTCTCCCACTCTCTCTCTCTCACTCTGTCTCGCCCACACTCTCTAATGCACACTCTCTCTCTCGCCCATTCTCTCACTCGCTCCCACACTCTCTCTTGCCGACTCTCTCTCGCGCCCACTCTCTGTCTCGCCCACTGTCTCACTCTCTCCCACTCTCTCTCTCGCCCACTCTCTCACTCTCTCCCACTCTCTCTCTCGCCCACTCTCTCTCGCCCACTCTCTCACTCTCTCCCACACTCTCTCTCGCCCACTCTCTCTCGCCCACTCTCTCACTCTCTCCCACTCTCTCTCTCTCGCCCACACTCTATCTCACCCACTCTCACTCTGCCCCCACACTCACTCTCGCCCACACTCGCTCTCGCCCTCTCTGTCTCACCCCCACTCTCTCACTCCCACTCTCTCTCGCCCACTCTCTGTCACACACTCTCCCACCCACTCAATCTCTCACCCACTCTCTAACTCTCGCCCATTCTCTCTCTCTCACCCACTCTCTCTCTCTCGCCCACTCTCTCTCTAGCCTTCACTCTCTTCCACCACTCTCTGTCGCCTACTCTTTCTCTTGCCTACTCTTTCTCTATCGCGCACACTCTCTCTTGCCCACACTATCTCGCCCTCCCTCTCTCTCGCCCACTCTCTCTCTTGCCCACTCTCTCTCACGCGCACACTCTCTCGTCCACTCTCTCACTCTCTCCCACTCTCTCTCTCTCCCACTCTCTCTCTCTCCCACTCTCTCACTCTCTCCCACTCTCTCTCTCTCCCACTCTCTCTCTCGCCCAATCTCTCACTCTCTCCCACTCTCTCTCTCGCCCACGCTCTCTCACCCATTCTCTCACTCTCTCCCACACTTTCTAAAGCCCACTCTCTCTCGCCCAATCTCTCACTCTATCCCACACTCTCTCTCGCCCACTCTCTCACTCTCTCCGACTCTCTCTCTCCCACTCTCTCACTCTCTCCCACTCTCTCTCTCGCCCACTCTCTCTCTCTCTCCCACTCTCTCTCTCGCCCACTCTCTCACTCTCTCCCACTCTCTCTCTCGCCCACTCTCTCTCTCCCACTCTCTCACTCTCTCCCACTCTCTCTCTCGCCCACTCTCTCACTCTCTCCGACTCTCTCTCTCCCACTCTCTCACTCTCTCCCACTCTCTCTCTCGCCCACTCTCTCTCTCTCTCCCACTCTCTCTCTCGCCCACTCTCTCACTCTCTCCCACTCTCTCTTTCGCCCACTCTCTCGCGCTCACTCTCTCACTCTCTCCCACTCTCTCTCGCACACTCTCTCTCGCCCACTCTCTCACTCTCTCCGACTCTCTCTCGCCCACTCTCTCACTCTCTCCGACTCTCTCTCTCCCTCTCTCTCTCTCGCCCACTCTCTCTCTCGCCCACTCTCTCACTCTCTCCCACACTCTCTCTCGCCCACTCTCTCTCGCCCACTCTCTCACTCTCTCCCACTCTCTCTCTCTCGCCCACACTCTATCTCACCCACTCTCACTCTGCCCCCACACTCACTCTCGCCCACACTCGCTCTCGCCCTCTCTGTCTCACCCCCACTCTCTCACTCCCACTCTCTCTCGCCCACTCTCTGTCACACACTCTCCCACCCACTCAATCTCTCTCCCACTCTCTCTCTCGCCCACTCTCTCTCTCCCACTGTCTCACTCTCTCCCACTCTCTCTCTCGCCCACTCTCTCACTCTCTCCGACTCTCTCTCTCCCACTCTCTCACTCTCTCCCACTCTCTCTCTCGCCCACTCTCTCTCTCTCCCACTCTCTCTCTCGCCCACTCTCTCACTCTCTCCCACTCTCTCTTTCGCCCACTCTCTCGCGCTCACTCTCTCACTCTCTCCCACTCTCTCTCTCGCCCACTCTCTCTCGCCCACTCTCTCACTCTCTCCGAATCTCTCTCTCGCCCACTCTCTCACTCTCTCCGACTCTCTCTCTCCCACTCTCTCTCTCGCCCACTCTCTCTCTCGCCCACTCTCTCACTCTCTCCCACACTCTCTCTCGCCCACTCTCTCTCGCCCACTCTCTCACTCTCTCCCACACTCTCTCTCGCCCACTCTCTCTCGCCCACTCTCTCACTCTCTCCCACTCTCTCTCTCTCGCCCACACTCTATCTCACCCACTCTCACTCTGCCCCCACACTCACTCTCGCCCACACTCGCTCTCGCCCTCTCTGTCTCACCCCCACTCTCTCACTCCCACTCTCTCTCGCCCACTCTCTGTCACACACTCTCCCACCCACTCAATCTCTCACCCACTCTCTCACTCTCGCCCATTCTCTCTCTCTCACCCACTCTCTCTCTCCCGCCCACTCTCTCTCTAGCCTTCACTCTCTTCCACCACTCTCTGTCGCCTACTCTTTCTCTTGCCTACACTTTCTCTATCGCGCACACTCTCTCTCGCACACACTATCTCGCCCTCCCTCTCTCTCGCCCACTCTCTCTCTTGCCCACTCTCTCTCTCGCGCACACTCTCTCGTCCACTCTCTCACTCTCTCCCACTCTCTCTCTCTCCCACTCTCTCTCTCGCCCACTCTCTTACTCTGTCCCACTCTCTCTCTCTCCCACTCTCTCTCTCGCCCACTCTCTCTCGCCCACTCGCTCACTCTCTCCGACTCTGTCTCGCCCACTCTCTTTCTCTCTCCCACTCTCTCTCTCTCCCACTCTCTCACTCTCTCCCACTCTCTCTCTCTCCCACTCTCTCTCTCGCCCAATCTCTCACTCTCTCCCACTCTCTCTCTCGCCCACGCTCTCTCACCCATTCTCTCACTCTCTCCCACACTCTCTAAAGCCCACTCTCTCTCGCCCAATCTCTCACTCTATCCCACACTCTCTCTCGCCCACTCTCTCACTCTCTCCGACTCTCTCTCTCCCACTCTCTCACTCTCTCCCACTCTCTCTCTCGCCCACTCTCTCTCTCTCTCCCACTCTCTCTCTCGCCCACTCTCTCACTCTCTCCCACTCTCTCTCTCGCCCACTCTCTCTCTCCCACTCTCTCACTCTCTCCCACTCTCTCTCTCGCCCACTCTCTCACTCTCTCCGACTCTCTCTCTCCCACTCTCTCACTCTCTCCCACTCTCTCTCTCTCCCACTCTCTCTCTCCCACTCTCTCTTTCGCCCACTCTCTCACTCTCTCCCACTCTCTCTCTCGCCCACTCTCTCTCGCCCATTCTTTCACTCTCTCCCACTCTCTCTCTCGCCCAATCTCTCTCTCGCCCGCTCTCTTACTCTCTCCCACTCTCTCTCTCGCCCACACTCTCTCGTCCACTCTCTCACTCTCTCCCACTCTCTCTCTCGCCCACTCTCTCTCGCCCACTCTATCACTCTCTCCGACTCTCTCTCGCCCACTCTCTCACTCTCTCCGACTCTCTCTCTCCCACTCTCTCTCTCGCCCACACTCTCTCGTCCACTCTCTCACTCTCTCCCACTCTCTCTCTCGCCCACTCTCTCTCTCGCCCACTCTCTCACTCTCTCCCACTCTCGCTATTGCACAGTCTCTCTCGCCCACACTCTCTCTCGCCCATTCTCTCTCTCTTCCCCACTCTCTCTCTCGCCCACTCTCTCACTCTCTCCCACTCTCTCTCTCGCCCACTCTCTCACTCTCTCGCACAATCCCTCTCGCCCACTCACTCTCGCCCACTCTCCCACTCTCTCCCACTCTCTCTCTCGCCCACTCTCTCTCGCCCATTCTCTCACTTTCTCCCACTCTCTCTCTCGCCCAATCTCTCACTCTCTCCCACTCTCTCTCTCACCCACACTCTCTCGTCCACTCTCTCACTCTATCCCACTCTCTCTCTCGCCCATTCTCTCACTCTCTCCCACTCTGTCTCTCCCACACTCTCTAATGCCCACTCCCTCTCTCGCCCATTCTCTCACTCTCTCCCACACTCTCTCTTGCCCACTCTCTCACTCTCTCCCACTCTCTCTCTCTCGCCCACTCTCTCACTCTCTCCCACTCTGTCTCGCCCACACTCTCTAATGCCCACTCTCTCTCGCCTAATCTCTCACTCTCTCCCACTCTCTCTCTCGCCCACTCTCTCTCGCCCATTCTCTCACTCTCTCCCACTCTCTCTCTCGCCCACTCTCTCACTCTCTCCCACTCTCTCTCTCGCCCACTCTATCACTCTCTCCCACTCTCTCTCTCGCCCACTCTCTCTCTCGCCCACTCTCTCACTCTCTCCCACTCTCTCTCTCCCACTCTCTCACTCTCTCCCACTCTCTCTCTCTCCCACTCTCTCTCTCCCACTCTCTCTCTCGCCCACTCTCTCACTCTCTCCCACTCTCTCTCTCGCCCACTCTATCACTCTCTCCCACTCTCTCTCTCGCCCACTCTCTCTCTCGCCCACTCTCTCACTCTCTCCCACTCTCTCTCTCGCCCACTCTCTCACTCTCTCCCACTCTCTCTCTCACCAACTCTCTCACTCTCGCCCACTCTCTCTCGCCCACTCTCTCACTCGCGCCCATTCTCACTCTCGCCCACAATCTCACTCTCTCCCATTCTCTCTCGCCCACTCTCTCACTCTCGCCCACACTCTCTCTCACCCACTCTCTCACTCTCGCCCAGTCTCACTCTCACCCACTCTCTGTCTCGAAACACTCTCTATTGCCCACTCTCTCTCTCGCCCAAACTCTCACTCTCGCCCACTCTCTCTCTCTCGCCCACTCTCTCTCTCGCCCACTATGTGCCTCTTCCCCCTCTAACTCCCACCCACATTCTCTCTCTCGCCCACTCACCCTCTCCATCGCTGACACTCTCTCACCCACTCCCTCTTGCCCACTGTCTTACTCCCGCCCACTCTCTCTCGCCCACACTCTCTCTCGCCCGTTCTCTCTCTCTTCCCCACTCTCTTTCTCGCCCACTCTCTCACTCTCTCCCACTCTCTCTCTCGCCCACACTCTATCTCACCCACTGTCACTCTGCCCTCTCACTCACTCTTGCCTACACTCTCTCTCGCCCTCTCTGTCTCACCCCCACTCTCTCAATCCCACTCTCTCTCGCCCACTCTCTCACGCCCACTCTCTCACTCTATCCCACTCTCTCACTCCCACACTCTCTCACCCACTCTCTCTCTCACCCACTCTCTCACTCTCTCCCACTCTCTCTCTCGCCCACTCTCTCTCGCCCATTCTCTCACTCTCTCCCACTCTCTTTCTCGCCCACTCTCTCTCGCCCATTCTCACACTCTCTCCCACTCTGTCTCGCCCACACTCTCTAATGCCCACTCTCTCTCTCGCCCATTCTCGCACTCTCTCCCACTCTCTCTCTCGCCCACTCTCTCTCTCGCCCATTCTCACACTCTCTCCCACACTCTCTCTCGCCCACTCTCTCTCTCGCCCATTCTCTCACTCTCTCCCACACTCTCTCTTGCCCACTCTCTCTCGCGCCCACTCTCTCTCTCGCCCAATCTCTCACTCTCTCCCACTCTCTCTCTCTCCCACTCTCTCTCTCGCCCATTCTCTCATTCTCTCCCACACTCTCTCTCGCCCACTCTCTCTCTCGCACACTCTCTCACTCTCTCCCACTCTCTCTCTCGCCCACTCTCTCAGTCTCTCCCACTCTCTCTCTCGCACACTCTCTCACTCTCTCCCACTCTCTCTCTCGCCCACTCTCTCACTCTCTCCCACTCTGTCTCGTCCACACTCTCTAATGCCCACTCTCTCTCGCCCAATCTCTCACTCTCTCCCACTCTCTCTCTCGCCCACTCTCTCTCGCCCATTCTCTCACTCTCTCCCACTCTCTCTCTCGCCCACTCTCTCACTCTCTCCCACTCTCTCTCTCGCCCACTCTATCACTCTCTCCCACTCTCTCTCTCGCCCACTCTCTCTCTCGCCCACTCTCTCACTCTCTCCCACTCTCTCTCTCGCCCACTCTCTCACTCTCTCCCACTCTCTCTCTCACCAACTCTCTCACTCTCGCCCACTCTCTCTCGCCCACTCTCTCACTCGCGCCCATTCTCACTCTCGCCCACAATCTCACTCTCTCCCATTCTCTCTCGCCCACTCTCTCTCTCTCGCCCACACTCTCTCTCACCCACTCTCTCACTCTCGCCCAGTATCACTCTCACCCACTCTCTGTCTCGAAACACTCTCTATTGCCCACTCTCTCTCTCGCCCAAACTCTCACTCTCGCCCACTCTCTCTCTCTCGCCCACTCTCTCTCTCGCCCACTATGTGCCTCTTCCCCCTCTCACTCCCACCCACATTCTCTCTCTCGCCCACTCACCCTCTCCATCGCTGACACTCTCTCACCCACTCCCTCTTGCCCACTGTCTTACTCCCGCCCACTCTCTCTCGCCCACACTCTCTCTCGCCAATTCTCTCTCTCTTCCCCACTCTCTTTCTCGCCCACTCTCTCACTCTCTCCCACTCTCTCTCTCGCCCACACTCTATCTCACCCACTGTCGCTCTGCCCTCTCACTCACTCTCGCCTACTCTCTCTCTCGCCCTCTCTGTCTCACCCCCACTCTCTCACTCCCACTCTCTCTCGCCCACTCTCTCTCGCCCACTCTCTCACTCTCTCCCACTCTCTCACTCCCACACTCTCTCACCCACTCTCTCTCTCACCCACTCTCTCACTCTCTCCCGCTCTCTCTCTCGCCCACTCTCTCGCGCCCACTCTCTCACTCTCTCCCACTCTCTCTCTCGCCTTCTCTCTCAGTCTCTCCCACTCTCTCTCTCGCCCACTCTCTCACTCTCTTCCACTCTCTCTCTCGCCCACTCTCTCACTCTCTCCCACTCTCTCTCTCGCCCTCTAATCACTCTCTCCCACACTCTCTCTCTTGCCCACTCTCTCACTCTCTCCGACTCTCTCTCGCCCACTCTCTCACTCTCTTCCACTCTCTCTCTCGCCCACTCTCTCGCGCCCACTCTCTCACTCTCTCCCACTCTCTCTCTCGCCCACTCTCTCTCGCCCACTCTCTCACTCTTCCGACTCTCTCTCGCCCACTCTCTCACTCTCTCCCATTCTCTCTCTCTCCCACTCTCTCTCTCGCCCATTCTCACATTCTCTCCCACTCTCTCTCTCGCCCACTCTCTCACTCTCTCCCACTCTCTCTCTCGCCCACTCTCTCACTCTCTCCCACTCTCTCTCTCGCCCTCTAATCACTCTCTCCCACACTCTCTCTCTCGCCCACTCTCTCACTCTCTCCGACTCTCTCTCGCCCACTCTCTCACTCTCTTCCACTCTCTCTCTCGCCCACTCTCTCGCGCCCACTCTCTCACTTTCTCCCACTCTCTCTCTCGCCCACTCTCTCTCGCCCACTCTCTCACTCTCTCCGACTCTCTCTCGCCCACTCTCTCACTCTCTCCCATTCTCTCTCTCGCCCACTCTCTCACTCTCGCCCCTCTCTATCTCTCACCCAGTCTCCCTGTCTCGCCCACTCTCCCTCGCCCACTCTCTCTCTCTCTCCCCCAATCTCTCTCACACCCACTCTCTTACTCTCTCCCACTCTCTCTCTCTCCCACTCTCTCACTCTCTCCCACTCTCTCTCTCGCCCACTCTCTCTTGCCCACTCTCTCACTCTCTCCCATTCTCTCTCTCGCCCACTCTCTCACTCTCGCCCCTCTCTATCTCTCACCCAGTCTCCCTCTCTCGCCCACTCTCCCTCGCCCACTCTCTCACTCTCCCCAATCTCTCTCACATCCACTCTCTCTCTCGCCCATTCTCTCTCTCTCTCTCCCGCCCACTCTCTCACTCTCTCCCACTCTCTCTCTCGCCCAATCTCTCACACTCTCCCACTCTCTCTCTCCCACGCTCTCTCGCCCATTCTCTCACTCTCTCCCACACTCTCTAATGCCCACTCTCTCTCGCCCAATCTCTCACTCTATCCCACACTCTCTCTCGCCCACTCTCTCACTCTCTCCGACTCACTCTCTCCCACTCTCTCACTCTCTCCCACTCTCTCTCTCGCCCACTCTCTCTCTCTCTCCCACTCTCTCTCTCGCCCACTCTCTCACTCTCTCCCACTCTCTCTCTCTCGCCCACTCTCTCTCGCCCGCTCTCTCACTCTCTCCCACTCTCTCTCTCGCCCACTCTCTCTCGCCCACTCTATCACTCTCTCCGACTCTCACTCGCCCACTCTCTCACTCTCTCCGACTCTCTCTCTCCCACTCTCCTCTCGCCCACACTCTCTCGTCCACTCTCTCTCTCTTCCCCACTCTCTCTCTCGCCCACTCTCTCACTCTCTCCCACTCTCTCTCTCGCCCACTCTCTCACTCTCTCGCACAATCTTTCTCGCCCACTCACTCTCGCCCACTCTCCCACTCTCTCCCACTCTCTCTCTCGCCCACTGTCTCTCGCCCATTCTCTCACTTTCTCCCACTCTCTCTCTCGCCCAATCTCTCACTCTCTCCCACTCTCTCTCTCACCCACACTCTCTCGTCCACTCTCTCACTCTCTCCCACTCTCTCTCTCGCCCACTCTCTCTCGCCCATTCTCTCACTTTCTCCCACTCTCTCTCTCGCCCAATCTCTCACTCTCTCCCACTCTCTCTCTCACCCACACTCTCTCGTCCACTCTCTCACTCTATCCCACACTCTCTCTCGCCCACTCTCTCGCTCTCTCCGTCTCTCTCTCGCCCATTCTTTCACTCTCTCGCACACTCTCTCTTGCCCACTCTCTCTCGTGCCCACTCTCTGTCTCGCCCACTCTCTCACTCTCTCCCACTCTCTCTCTCGCCCACTCTCTCACTCTCTCCCACTCTGTCTCGCCCACACTCTCTAATGCCCACTCTCTCTCGCCCAATCTCTCACTCTCTCCCACTCTCTCTCTCGCCCACTCTCTCTCGCCCATTCTCTCACTCTCTCCCACTCTCTCTCTCTCGCCCACTGTCTCACTCGCCCACTGTCTCTCTCGCCCACTCTCTCACTCTCTCCCACTCTCTCTCTCGCCCACTCTCTCACTCTCTCCCACTCTCTCTCTCGCCCACTCTCTCTCTCGCCCACTCTCTCTCGCCCATTCTCTCACTCTCTCCCACTCTCTCTTTCGCCCACTCTCTCGCGCTCACTCTCTCACTCTCTCCCACTCTCTCTCTCGCCCACTCTCTCTCGCCCACTCTCTCACTCTCTCCGACTCTCTCTCGCCCACTCTCTCACTCTCTCCGACTCTCTCTATCCCACTCTCTCTCTCGCCCACTCTCTCTCTCGCCCACTCTCTCACTCTCTCCCACACTCTCTCTCGCCCACTCTCTCTCGCCCACTCTCTCACTCTCTCCCACTCTCTCTCTCGCCCACTCTCTCTCGCCCACACTCTCTCTCGCCCATTCTCTCTCTCTTCCCCACTCTCTCTCGCACACTCTCTCACTCTCTCCCACTCTCTCTCTCGCCCACTCTCTCACTCTCTCCCACTCTCTCTCTCTCGCTCACTCTCTCTCTCGCCCACTCTCTCACTCTCTCCCACTCTCTCTCTCGCCCACTCTCTCATTCTCTCCCACTCTCTCTCTCGCCCACTCTCTCACTCTCTCCCATTGTCTCTCTCCCACACTCTCCCTCTCCAACTCTCTCTCTCTCCCACTCTCTCTCTCGCCCACTCTCTCACTCTCTCCCACACTCTCTCTCGCCCACTCTCTCTCGCCCACTCTCTCTCTCTTGCCCAGTCTCTCTCGCCCACTCTCTCTCTCGCCCATTCTCTCTCTCTTCCCCACTCTCTCTAGCCCACTCTCTCACTCTCTCCCACTCTCTCTCTCTCGCCCACACTCTATCTCACCCACTCTCACTCTGCCCCCTCACTCACTCTCGCCCACACTCGCTCTCGCCCTCTCTGTCTCACCCCCACTCTCTCACTCCCACTCTCTCTCGCCCACTCTCTGTCACACACTCTCCCACCCAATCAATCTCTCACCCACTCTCTCACTCTCGCCCATTCTCTCTCTCTCACCCACTCTCTCTCTCTCGCCCACTCTCTCTCTAGCCTTCACTCTCTTCCACCACTCTCTGTCGCCTACTCTTTCTCTTGCCTACTCTTTCTCTATCGCGCACACTCTCTCTCGCCCACACTATCTCGCCCTCCCTCCCTCTCGCCCTCCCTCTCTCTCGCCCACTCTCTCTCTTGCCCACTCTCTCTCTCGCGCACACTCTCTCGTCCACTCTCTCTCTCTCTCTCCCACTCTCTCTCTCGCCCACTCTCTCTCTCGCCAACTCTCTCACTCTCTCCCACTCTCTCTCTCGCCCACTCTCTCACTCTCTCCCACTCTCTCTCTCTCACTCTGTCTCGCCCACACTCTCTAATGCACACTCTCTCTCTCGCCCATTCTCTCACTCGCTCTCACACTCTCTCTTGCCGACTCTCTCTCGCGCCCACTCTCTGTCTCGCCAACTCTCTCACTCTCTCCCACTCTCTCTCTCGCCCACTCTCTCACTCTCTCCCACTCTCTCTCTCGCCCATTCTCTCACTCTCTCCCACACTCTCTCTTGCCCACTCTCTCTCGTGCCCACTCTCTGTCTCGCCCACTCTCTCACTCTCTCCCACTCTCTCTCTCGCCCACTCTCTCACTCTCTTCCACTCTGTCTCGCCCACACTCTCTAATGCCCACTCTCTCTCTTCCCAATCTCTCACTCTCTCCCACTCTCTCTCTCGCCCACTCTCTCTCGCCCATTCTCTCACTCTCTCCCACTCTCTCTCTCGCCCACTATCTCACTCGCCCACTGTCTCTCTCGCCCACTTTCTCACTCTCTCCCACTCTCTCTCTCGCCCACTCTCTCACTCTCTCCCACTCTCTCTCTCGCCCACTCTCTCTCTCGCACACTCTCTCTCGCCCATTCTCTCACTCTCTCCCACTCTCTCTTTCGCCCACTCTCTCGCGCTCACTCTCTCACTCTCTCCCACTCTCTCTCTCGCCCACTCTCTCTCTCGCCCACTCTCTCTCGCCCATTCTCTCACTCTCTCCCACTCTCTCTTTCGCCCACTCTCTCGCGCTCACTCTCTCACTCTCTCCCACTCTCTCTCTCACCCACTCTCTCTCGCCCACTCTCTC
The DNA here is from genome assembly GCF_047496795.1 of Chiloscyllium punctatum. Lineage (NCBI taxonomy): Eukaryota > Metazoa > Chordata > Chondrichthyes > Orectolobiformes > Hemiscylliidae > Chiloscyllium > Chiloscyllium punctatum. Next base: position 66,815,779 of record NC_092766.1, read on the forward strand.
ACTCTCTCCGACTCTCTCTCGCCCACTCTCTCACTCTCTCCGACTCTCTCTCTCCCACTCTCTCTCTCTCCCACACTCTCTCTCGCCCACTCTCTCTCGCCCACTCTCTCACTCTCTCCCACCCTCTCTCTCGCCCAGTCTCTCTCGCCCACACTCTCTCTCGCCTATTCTCTCTCTCTTCCCCACTCTCTCTCGCCCACTCTCTCACTCTCTCCCACTCTCTCTCTCGCCCACTCTCTCACTCTCTCCCACTCTCTCTCTCGCTCACTCTCTCTCTCGCCCACTCTCTCACTCTCTCCCACTCTCTCTCTCGCCCACTCTCTCATTCTCTCCCACTCTCTCTCTCGCCCACTCTCTCACTCTCTCCCATTCTCTCTCTCCCACACGCTCCCTCTCCCACTCTCTCTCTCTCCCACTCTCTCTCTCGCCCACTCTCTCACTCTCTCCCACACTCTCTCTCGCCCACTCTCTCTCGCCCACTCTCTCACTCTCTCCCACTCTCTCTCTCTCGCCCACACTCTATCTCACCCACTCTCACTCTGCCCCCACACTCACTCTCGCCCACACTCGCTCTCGCCCTTTCTGTCTCACCCCCACTCTCTCACTCCCACTCTCTCTCTCGCCCATTCTCTCACTCTCTCCCACACTCTCTCTTGCCCACTCTCTCTCTCGCCCATTCTCTCTCTCTCTCTCCCGCCCACTCTCTCACTCTCTCCCACTCCCTCTCTCGCCCACTCTCTTACTCTCTCCCACTCTCTCTCTCTCCCACTCTCTCACTCTCTCCCACTCTCTCTCTCGCCCACTCTCTCTCGCCCACTCTCTCACTCTCTCCGACTCTCTCTCGCCCACTCTCTCACTCTCTCCCATTCTCTCTCTCGCCCACTCTCTCACTCTCGCCCCTCTCTATCTCTCACCCAGTCTCCCTCTCTCGCCCACTCTCCCTCGCCCACTCTCTCTCTCGCCCATTCTCTCTCTCTCTCTCCCGCCCACTCTCTCACTCTCTCCCACTCTCTCTCTCGCCCAATCTCTCACTCTCTCCCACTCTCTCTCTCTCCCACGCTCTCTCGCCCATTCTCTCACTCTCTCCCACACTCTCTAATGCCCACTCTCTCTCGCCCAATCTCTCACTCTATCCCACACTCTCTCTCGCCCACGCTCTCACTCTCTCCGACTCTCTCTCTCCCACTCTCTCACTCTCTCCCACTCTCTCTCTCGCCCACTCTCTCTCTCTCTCCCATTCTCTCTCTCGCCCACTCTCTCACTCTCTCCCACTCTCTCTCTCGCCCACTCTCTCACTCTCTCCGACTCTCTCTCTCCCACTCTCTCACTCTCTCCCACTCTCTCTCTCGCCCACTCTCTCTCGCCCATTCTTTCACTCTCTCCCACTCTCTCTCTCGCCCACTCTCTCTCTCGCCCGCTCTCTCACTCTCTCCCACTCTCTCTCTCGCCCACTCTCTCTCGCCCACTCTATCACTCTCTCCGACTCTCTCTCGCCCACTCTCTCACTCTCTCCGACTCTCTCTCTCCCACTCTCTCTCTCGCCCACTCTCTCTCGCCCATTCTCTCACTCTCTCCCACTCTGTCTCGCCCACACTCTCTAATGCCCACTCTCTCTCTCGCCCAATCTCTCACTCTCTCCCACTCTCTCTCTCTCCCACTCTCTCTCTCGCCCATTCTCTCACTCTCCCACTCTCTCTTTCGCCCACTCTCTCGCGCTCACTCTCTCACTCTCTCCCACTCTCTCTCTCACCCACTCTCTCTCGCCCACTCTCTCACTCTCTCCGACTCTCTCTCGCCCACTCTCTCACTCTCTCCGACTCTCTCTCTCCCACTCTCTCTCTCTCCCACACTCTCTCTCGCCCACTCTCTCTCGCCCACTCTCTCACTCTCTCCCACCCTCTCTCTCGCCCAGTCTCTCTCGCCCACACTCTCTCTCGCCCATTCTCTCTCTCTTCCCCACTCTCTCTCGCCCACTCTCTCACTCTCTCCCACTCTCTCTCTCGCCCACTCTCTCACTCTCTCCCACTCTCTCTCTCGCTCACTCTCTCTCTCGCCCACTCTCTCACTCTCTCCCACTCACTCTCTCGCCCACTCTCTCATTCTCTCCCACTCTCTCTCTCGCCCACTCTCTCACTCTCTCCCATTCTCTCTCTCCCACACTCTCCCTCTCCCACTCTCTCTCTCTCCCACTCTCTCTCTCGCCCACTCTCTCAGTCTCTCCCACTCTCTCTCTCGCCCACTCTCTCACTCTCTTCCACTCTCTCTCTCGCCCACTCTCTCACTCTCTCCCACTCTCTCTCGCCCTCTAATCACTCTCTCCCACACTCTCTCTCTCGCCCACTCTCTCACTCTCTCCGACTCTCTCTCGCCCACTCTCTCACTCTCTTCCACTCTCTCTCTCGCCCACTCTCTCGCGCCCACTCTCTCACTCTCTCCCACTCTCTCTCTCGCCCACTCTCTCTCGCCCACTCTCTCACTCTTCCGACTCTCTCTCGCTCACTCTCTCACTCTCTCCCATTCTCTCTCTCTCCCACTCTCTCTCTCGCCCATTCTCACATTCTCTCCCACTCTCTCTCTCGCCCACTCTCTCACTCTCTCCCACTCTCTCTCTCGCCCACTCTCTCACTCTCTCCCACTCTCTCTCTCGCCCTCTAATCACTCTCTCCCACACTCTCTCTCTCGCCCACTCTCTCACTCTCTCCGACTCTCTCTCGCCCACTCTCTCACTCTCTTCCACTCTCTCTCTCGCCCACTCTCTCGCGCCCACTCTCTCACTCTCTCCCACTCTCTCTCTCGCCCACTCTCTCTCGCCCACTCTCTCACTCTCTCCGACTCTCTCTCGCCCACTCTCTCACTCTCTCCCATTCTCTCTCTCGCCCACTCTCTCACTCTCGCCCCTCTCTATCTCTCACCCAGTCCCCCTGTCTCGCCCACTCTCCCTCGCACACTCTCTCTCTCTCTCCCCAATCTCTCTCACACCCACTCTCTCTCTCGCCCATTCTCTCTCTCTCTCCCGCCCACTCTCTCACTCTCTCCCACTCTCTCTCTCGCCCACTCTCTTACTCTCTCCCACTCTCTCTCTCTCCCACTCTCTCACTCTCTCCCACTCTCTCTCTCGCCCACTCTCTCTCGCCCACTCTCTCACTCTCTCCGACTCTCTCTTGCCCACTCTCTCACTCTCTCCCATTCTCTCTCTCGCCCACTCTCTCACTCTCGCCCCTCTCTATCTCTCACCCAGTCTCCCTCTCTCGCTCACTCTCCCTCGCCCACTCTCTCACTCTCCCCAATCTCTCTCACATCCACTCTCTCTCTCGCCCATTCTCTCTCTCTCTCTCCCGCCCACTCTCTCACTCTCTCCCACTCTCTCTCTCGCCCAATCTCTCACTCTCTCCCACTCTCTCTCTCCCACGCTCTCTCGCCCATTCTCTCACTCTCTCCCACACTCTCTAATGCCCACTCTCTCTCGCCCAATCTCTCACTCTCTCCCACTCTCTCTCTCTCCCACGCTCTCTCGCCCATTCTCTCACTCTATCCCACACTCTCTCTCGCCCACTCTCTCACTCTCTCCGACTCTCTCTCTCCCACTCTCTCACTCTCTCCCACTCTCTCTCTCGCCCACTCTCTCTCTCTCTCCCACTCTCTCTCTCGCCCACTCTCTCACTCTCTCCCACTCTCCCTCTCGCCCACTCTCTCTCGCCCGCTCTCTCACTCTCTCCCACTCTCTCTCTCGCCCACTCTCTCTCGCCCACTCTATCACTCTCTCCGACTCTCTCTCGCCCACTCTCTCACTCTCTCCGACTCTCTCTCTCCCACTCTCCTCTCTCCCACTCTCTCTCGCCCACTCTCTGTCGCCCACTCTCTCACTCTCTCCGACTCTCTCTCGCCCACTCTCTCACTCTATCCCACACTCTCTCTCGCCCACTCTCTCGCTCTCTCCGACTCTCTCTCGCCCATTCTCTCACTCTCTCGCACACTCTCTCTTGCCCACTCTCTCTCGTGCCCACTCTCTGTCTCGCCCACTCTCTCACTCTCTCCCACTCTCTCTCTCGCCCACTCTCTCACTCTCTCCCACTCTGTCTCGCCCACACTCTCTAATGCCCACTCTCTCTCGCCCAATCTCTCACTCTCTCCCACTCTCTCTCTCGCCCACTCTCTCTCGCCCATTCTCTCACTCTCTCCCACTCTCTCTCTCGCCCACTGTCTCACTCGCCCACTGTCTCTCTCGCCCACTCTCTCACTCTCTCCCACTCTCTCTCTCGCCCACTCTCTCACTCTCTCCCACTCTCTCTCTCGCCCACTCTCTCTCTCGCCCACTCTCTCTCGCCCATTCTCTCACTCTCTCCCACTCTCTCTTTCGCCCACTCTCTCGCGCTCACTCTCTCACTCTCTCCCACTCTCTCTCTCGCCCACTCTCTCTCGCCCACTCTCTCACTCTCTCCGACTCTCTCTCGCCCACTCTCTCACTCTCTCCGAATCTCTCTCTCCCACTCTCTCTCTCGCCCACTCTCTCTCTCGCCCACTCTCTCACTCTCTCCCACACTCTCTCTCGCCCACTCTCTCTCGCCCACTCTCTCACTCTCTCCCACTCTCTCTCTCGCCCACTCTCTCTCGCCCACACTCTCTCTCGCCCATTCTCTCTCTCTTCCCCACTCTCTCTCGCACACTCTCTCACTCTCTCCCACTCTCTCTCTCGCCCACTCTCTCACTCTCTCCCACTCTCTCTCTCTCGCTCACTCTCTCTCTCGCCCACTCTCTCACTCTCTCCCACTCTCTCTCTCTCGCCCACACTCTATCTCACCCACTCTCACTCTGCCCCCTCACTCACTCTCTCCCACTCTCTCTCTCTCGCTCACTCTCTCTCTCGCCCACTCTCTCACTCTCTCCCACTCTCTCTCTCTCGCCCACACTCTATCTCACCCACTCTCACTCTGCCCCCTCACTCACTCTCGCCCACACTCGCTCTCGCCCTCTCTGTCTCATCCCCACTCTCTCACTCCCACTCTCTCTCGCCCACTCTCTGTCACACACTCTCCCACCCACTCAATCTCTCACCCACTCTCTCACTCTCGCCCATTCTCTCTCTCTCACCCACTCTCTCTCTCTCGCCCACTCTCTCTCTAGCCTTCACTCTCTTCCACCACTCTCTGTCGCCTACTCTTTCTCTTGCCTACTCTTTCTCTATCGCGCACACTCTCTCTCGCCCACACTATCTCGCCCTCCCTCCCTCTCGCCCTCCCTCTCTCTCGCCCACTCTCTCTCTTGCCCACTCTCTCTCTCGCGCACACTCTCTCGTCCACTCTCTCTCTCTCTCCCACTCTCTCTCTCGCCCACTCTCTCTCTCGCCAACTCTCTCACTCTCTCCCACTCTCTCTCTCGCCCACTCTCTCACTCTCTCCCACTCTCTCTCTCTCACTCTGTCTCGCCCACACTCTCTAATGCACACTCTCTCTCTCGCCCATTCTCTCACTCGCTCCCCCACTCTCTCTTGCCGACTCTCTCTCGCGCCCACTCTCTGTCTCGCCAACTCTCTCACTCTCTCCCACTCTCTCTCTCGCCCATTCTCTCACTCTCTCCCACACTCTCTCTTGCCCACTCTCTCTCGTGCCCACTCTCTGTCTCGCCCACTCTCTCACTCTCTCCCACTCTCTCTCTCGCCCACTCTCTCACTCTCTTCCACTCTGTCTCGCCCACACTCTCTAATGCCCACTCTCTCTCTTCCCAATCTCTCACTCTCTCCCACTCTCTCTCTCGCCCACTCTCTCTCGCCGATTCTCTCACTCTCTCCCACTCTCTCTCTCGCCCACTGTCTCACTCGCCCACTGTCTCTCTCGCCCACTCTCTCACTCTCTCCCACTCTCTCTCTCGCCCACTCTCTCACTCTCTCCCACTCTCTCTCTCGCCCACTCTCTCTCTCGCCCACTCTCTCTCGCTCATTCTCTCACTCTCTCCCACTCTCTCTTTCGCCCACTCTCTCGCGCTCACTCTCTCACTCTCTCCCACTCTCTCTCTCACCCACTCTCTCTCGCCCACTCTCTCACTCTCTCCGACTCTCTCTCGCCCACTCTCTCACTCTCTCCGACTCTCTCTCTCCCACTCTCTCTCTCTCCCACACTCTCTCTCGCCCACTCTCTCTCGCCCACTCTCTCACTCTCTCCCACCCTCTCTCTCGCCCAGTCTCTCTCGCCCACACTCTCTCTCGCCCATTCTCTCTCTCTTCCCCACTCTCTCTCGCCCACTCTCTCACTCTCTCCCACTCTCTCTCTCGCCCACTCTCTCACTCTCTCCCACTCTCTCTCTCGCTCACTCTCTCTCTCGCCCACTCGCTCACTCTCTCCCACTCTCTCTCTCGCCCACTCTCTCATTCTCTCCCACTCTCTCTCTCGCCCACTCTCTCACTCTCTCCCATTCTCTCTCTCCCACACTCTCCCTCTCCCACTCTCTCTCTCTCCCACTCTCTCTCTCGCCCACTCTCTCACTCTCTCCCACACTCTCTCTCGCCCACTCTCTCTCGCCCACTCTCTCACTCTCTCCCACTCTCTCTCTCTCGCCCACACTCTATCTCACCCACTCTCACTCTGCCCCCACACTCATTCTCGCCCACACTCGCTCTCGCCCTTTCTGTCTCACCCCCACTCTCTCACTCCCACTCTCTCTCTCGCCCATTCTCTCACTCTCTCCCACACTCTCTCTTGCCCACTCTCTCTCTCGCCCATTCTCTCTCTCTCTCTCCCGCCCACTCTCTCACTCTCTCCCACTCCCTCTCTCGCCCACTCTCTTACTCTCTCCCACTCTCTCTCTCTCCCACTCTCTCACTATCTCCCACTCTCTCTCTCGCCCACTCTCTCTCGCCCACTCTCTCACTCTCTCCGACTCTCTCTCGCCCACTCTCTCACTCTCTCCCATTCTCTCTCTCGCCCACTCTCTCACTCTCGCCCCTCTCTATCTCTCACCCAGTCTCCCTCTCTCGCCCACTCTCCCTCGCCCACTCTCTCTCTCGCCCATTCTCTCACTCTCTCCCACACTCTCTCTTGCCCACTCTCTCTCGTGCCCACTCTCTGTCTCGCCCACTCTCTCACTCTCTCCCACTCTCTCTCTCGCCCACTCTCTCACTCTCTTCCACTCTGTCTCGCCCACACTCTCTAATGCCCACTCTCTCTCTTCCCAATCTCTCACTCTCTCCCACTCTCTCTCTCGCCCACTCTCTCTCGCCGATTCTCTCACTCTCTCCCACTCTCTCTCTCGCCCACTGTCTCACTCGCCCACTGTCTCTCTCGCCCACTCTCTCACTCTCTCCCACTCTCTCTCTCGCCCACTCTCTCACTCTCTCCCACTCTCTCTCTCGCCCACTCTCTCTCTCGCCCACTCTCTCTCGCTCATTCTCTCACTCTCTCCCACTCTCTCTTTCACCCACTCTCTCGCGCTCACTCTCTCACTCTCTCCCACTCTCTCTCTCACCCACTCTCTCTCGCCCACTCTCTCACTCTCTCCGACTCTCTCTCGCCCACTCTCTCACTCTCTCCGACTCTCTCTCTCCCACTCTCTCTCTCTCCCACACTCTCTCTCGCCCACTCTCTCTCGCCCACTCTCTCACTCTCTCCCACCCTCTCTCTCGCCCAGTCTCTCTCGCCCACACTCTCTCTCGCCCATTCTCTCTCTCTTCCCCACTCTCTCTCGCCCACTCTCTCACTCTCTCCCACTCTCTCTCTCGCCCACTCTCTCACTCTCTCCCACTCTCTCTCTCGCTCACTCTCTCTCTCGCCCACTCTCTCACTCTCTCCCACTCTCTCTCTCGCCCACTCTCTCATTCTCTCCCACTCTCTCTCTCGCCCACTCTCTCACTCTCTCCCATTCTCTCTCTCCCACACTCTCCCTCTCCCACTCTCTCTCTCTCCCACTCTCTCTCTCGCCCACTCTCTCACTCTCTCCCACACTCTCTCTCGCCCACTCTCTCACTCTCTCCCACTCTCTCTCTCTCGCCCACACTCTATCTCACCCACTCTCACTCTGCCCCCACACTCACTCTCGCCCACACTCGCTCTCGCCCTTTCTGTCTCACCCCCACTCTCTCACTCCCACTCTCTCTCTCGCCCATTCTCTCACTCTCTCCCACACTCTCTCTTGCCCACTCTCTCTCTCGCCCATTCTCTCTCTCTCTCTCCCGCCCACTCTCTCACTCTCTCCCACTCCCTCTCTCGCCCACTCTCTTACTCTCTCCCACTCTCTCTCTCTCCCACTCTCTCACTATCTCCCACTCTCTCTCTCGCCCACTCTCTCTCGCCCACTCTCTCACTCTCTCCGACTCTCTCTCGCCCACTCTCTCACTCTCTCCCATTCTCTCTCTCGCCCACTCTCTCACTCTCGCCCCTCTCTATCTCTCACCCAGTCTCCCTCTCTCGCCCACTCTCCCTCGCCCACTCTCTCTCTCGCCCATTCTCTCTCTCTCTCTCCCGCCCACTCTCTCACTCTCTCCCACTCTCTCTCTCGCCCAATCTCTCACTCTCTCCCACTCTCTCTCTCTCCCACGCTCTCTCGCCCATTCTCTCACTCTCTCCCACACTCTCTAATGCCGACTCTCTCTCGCCCAATCTCTCACTCTATCCCACACTCTCTCTCGCCCACGCTCTCACTCTCTCCGACTCTCTCTCTCCCACTCTCTCACTCTCTCCCACTCTCTCTCTCGCCCACTCTCTCTCTCTCTCCCATTCTCTCTCTCGCCCACTCTCTCACTCTCTCCCACTCTCTCGCCCACTCTCTCACTCTCTCCGACTCTCTCTCATCCACTCTCTCACTCTCTCCCACTCTCTCTCTCGCCCACTCTCTCGCCCATTCTTTCACTCTCTCCCACTCTCTCTCTCGCCCACTCTCTCTCTCGCCCGCTCTCTCACTCTCTCCCACTCTCTCTCTCGCCCACACACTCTCGCCCACTCTATCACTCTCTCCGACTCTCTCTCGCCCACTCTCTCACTCTCTCCGACTCTCTCTCTCCCACTCTCTCTCTCGCCCACTCTCTCTCGCCCATTCTCTCACTCTCTCCCACTCTGTCTCGCCCACACTCTCTAATGACCACTCTCTCTCTCGCCCAATCTCTCACTCTCTCCCACTCTCTCTATCTCCCACTCTCTCTCTCGCCCATTCTCTCACTCTCTCCCACTCTCTCTTTCGCCCACTCTCTCGCGCTCACTCTCTCACTCTCTCCCACTCTCTCTCTCGCCCACTCTCTCTCGCCCACTCTCTCACTCTCTCCGACTCTCTCTCGCCCACTCTCTCACTCTCTCCGACTCTCTCTCTCCCACTCTCTCTCTCTCCCACACTCTCTCTCGCCCACTCTCTCTCGCCCACTCTCTCACTCTCTCCCACCCTCTCTCTCGCCCAGTCTCTCTCGCCCACACTCTCTCTCGCCCATTCACTCTCTCTTCCCCACTCTCTCTCGCCCACTCTCTCACTCTCTCCCACTCTCTCTCTCGCCCACTCTCTCACTCTCTCCCACTCTCTCTCTCGCCCACTCTCTCTCGCCCACTCTATCACTCTCTCCGACTCTCTCTCGCCCACTCTCTCACTCTCTCCGACTCTCTCTCTCCCACTCTCCTCTCTCCCACTCTCTCTCGCCCACTCTCTGTCGCCCACTCTCTCACTCTCTCCGACTCTCTCTCGCCCACTCTCTCACTCTATCCCACACTCTCTCTCGCCCACTCTCTCGCTCTCTCCGACTCTCTCTCGCCCATTCTCTCACTCTCTCGCACACTCTCTCTTGTCCACTCTCTCTCGTGCCCACTCTCTGTCTCGCCCACTCTCTCACTCTCTCCCACTCTCTCTCTCGCCCACTCTCTCACTCTCTCCCACTCTGTCTCGCCCACACTCTCTAATGCCCACTCTCTCCTGCCCAATCTCTCACTCTCTCCCACTCTCTCTCTCGCCCACTCTCTCACCCATTCTCTCACTCTCTCCCACTCTCTCTCTCGCCCACTGTCTCACTCGCCCACTGTCTCTCTCGCCCACTCTCTCACTCTCTCCCACTCTCTCTCTCGCCCATTCTCTCACTCTCTCCCACTCTCTCTCTCGCCCACTCTCTCACTCTCTCCCACTCTCTCTCTCGCTCACTCACTCTCTCGCCCACTCTCTCACTCTCTCCCACTCACTCTCTCGCCCACTCTCTCATTCTCTCCCACTCTCTCTCTCGCCCACTCTCTCACTCTCTCCCATTCTCTCTCTCCCACACTCTCCCTCTCCCACTCTCTCTCTCTCCCACTCTCTCTCTCGCCCACTCTCTCAGTCTCTCCCACTCTCTCTCTCGCCCACTCTCTCACTATCTTCCACCCTCTCTCTCGCCCACTCTCTCACTCTCTCCCACTCTCTCTCGCCCTCTAATCACTCTCTCCCACACTCTCTCTCTCGCCCACTCTCTCACTCTCTCCGACTCTCTCTCGCCCACTCTCTCACTCTCTTCCACTCTCTCTCTCGCCCACTCTCTCGCGCCCACTCTCTCACTCTCTCCCACTCTCTCTCTCGCCCACTCTCTCTCGCTCACTCTCTCACTCTTCCGACTCTCTCTCGCTCACTCTCTCACTCTCTCCCATTCTCTCTCTCTCCCACTCTCTCTCTCGCCCATTCTCACATTCTCTCCCACTCTCTCTCTCGCCCACTCTCTCACTCTCTCCCACTCTCTCTCTCGCCCACTCTCTCACTCTCTCCCACTCTCTCTCTCGCCCTCTAATCACTCTCTCCCACACTCTCTCTCTCGCCTACTCTCTCACTCTCTCCGACTCTCTCTCGCCCACTCTCTCACTCTCTTCCACTCTCTCTCTCGCCCACTCTCTCGCGCCCACTCTCTCACTCTCTCCCACTCTCTCTCTCGCCCACTCTCTCTCGCCCACTCTCTCACTCTCTCCGACTCTCTCTCGCCCACTCTCTCACTCTCTCCCATTCTCTCTCTCGCCCACTCTCTCACTCTCGCCCCTCTCTATCTCTCACCCAGTCCCCCTGTCTCGCCCACTCTCCCTCGCACACTCTCTCTCTCTCTCCCCAATCTCTCTCACACCCACTCTCTCTCTCGCCAATTCTCTCTCTCTCTCCCGCCCACTCTCTCACTCTCTCCCACTCTCTCTCTCGCCCACTCTCTTACTCTCTCCCACTCTCTCTCTCTCCCACTCTCTCACTCTCTCCCACTCTCTCTCTCGCCCACTCTCTCTCGCCCACTCTCTCACTCTCTCCGACTCTCTCTTGCCCACTCTCTCACTCTCTCCCATTCTCTCTCTCGCCCACTCTCTCACTCTCGCCCCTCTCTATCTCTCACCCAGTCTCCCTCTCTCGCTCACTCTCCCTCGCCCACTCTCTCACTCTCCCCAATCTCTCTCACATCCACTCTCTCTCTCGCCCATTCTCTCTCTCTCTCTCCCGCCCACTCTCTCACTCTCTCCCACTCTCTCTCTCGCCCAATCTCTCACTCTCTCCCACTCTCTCTCTCCCACGCTCTCTCGCCCATTCTCTCACTCTCTCCCACACTCTCTAATGCCCACTCTCTCTCGCCCAATCTCTCACTCTCTCCCACTCTCTCTCTCTCCCACGCTCTCTCGCCCATTCTCTCACTCTATCCCACACTCTCTCTCGCCCACTCTCTCACTCTCTCCGACTCTCTCTCTCCCACTCTCTCACTCTCTCCCACTCTCTCTCTCGCCCACTCTCTCTCTCTCTCCCACTCTCTCTCTCGCCCACTCTCTCACTCTCTCCCACTCTCTCTCTCGCCCACTCTCTCTCGCCCGCTCTCTCACTCTCTCCCACTCTCTCTCTCGCCCACTCTCTCTCGCCCACTCTATCACTCTCTCCGACGCTCTCTCGCCCACTCTCTCACTCTCTCCGACTCTCTCTCTCCCACTCTCCTCTCTCCCACTCTCTCTCGCCCACTCTCTGTCGCCCACTCTCTCACTCTCTCCGACTCTCTCTCGCCCACTCTCTCACTCTATCCCACACTCTCTCTCGCCCACTCTCTCGCTCTCTCCGACTCTCTCTCGCCCATTCTCTCACTCTCTCGCACACTCTCTCTTGCCCACTCTCTCTCGTGCCCACTCTCTGTCTCGCCCACTCTCTCACTCTCTCCCACTCTCTCTCTCGCCCACTCTCTCACTCTCTCCCACTCTGTCTCGCCCACACTCTCTAATGCCCACTCACTCTCGCCCAATCTCTCACTCTCTCCCACTCTCTCTCTCGCCCACTCTCTCTCGCCCATTCTCTCACTCTCTCCCACTCTCTCTCTCGCCCACTGTCTCACTCGCCCACTGTCTCTCTCGCCCACTCTCTCACTCTCTCCCACTCTCTCTCTCGCCCACTCTCTCACTCTCTCCCACTCTCTCTCTCGCCCACTCTCTCTCTCGCCCACTCTCTCTCGCCCATTCTCTCACTCTCTCCCACTCTCTCTTTCGCCCACTCTCTCGCGCTCACTCTCTCACTCTCTCCCACTCTCTCTCTCGCCCACTCTCTCTCGCCCACTCTCTCACTCTCTCCGACTCTCTCTCGCCCACTCTCTCACTCTCTCCAACTCTCTCTCTCCCACTCTCTCTCTCGCCCACTCTCTCTCTCGCCCACTCTCTCACTCTCTCCCACACTCTCTCTCGCCCACTCTCTCTCGCCCACTCTCTCACTCTCTCCCACTCTCTCTCTCGCCCACTCTCTCTCGCCCACACTCTCTCTCGCCCATTCTCTCTCTCTTCCCCACTCTCTCTCGCACACTCTCTCACTCTCTCCCACTCTCTCTCTCGCCCACTCTCTCACTCTCTCCCACTCTCTCTCTCTCGCTCACTCTCTCTCTCGCCCACTCTCTCACTCTCTCCCACTCTCTCTCTCTCGCCCACACTCTATCTCACCCACTCTCACTCTGCCCCCTCACTCACTCTCGCCCACACTCGCTCTCGCCCTCTCTGTCTCATCCCCACTCTCTCACTCCCACTCTCTCTCGCCCACTCTCTGTCACACACTCTCCCACCCACTCAATCTCTCACCCACTCTCTCACTCTCGCCCATTCTCTCTCTCTCACCCACTCTCTCTCTCTCGCCCACTCTCTCTCTAGCCTTCACTCTCTTCCACCACTCTCTGTCGCCTACTCTTTCTCTTGCCTACTCTTTCTCTATCGCGCACACTCTCTCTCGCCCACACTATCTCGCCCTCCCTCCCTCTCGCCCTCCCTCTCTCTCGCCCACTCTCTCTCTTGCCCACTCTCTCTCTCGCGCACACTCTCTCGTCCACTCTCTCTCTCTCTCCCACTCTCTCTCTCGCCCACTCTCTCTCTCGCCAACTCTCTCACTCTCTCCCACTCTCTCTCTCGCCCACTCTCTCACTCTCTCCCACTCTCTCTCTCTCACTCTGTCTCGCCCACACTCTCTAATGCACACTCTCTCTCTCGCCCACTCTCTCACTCTCTCCCATTCTCTCTCTCGCCCACTCTCTCACTCTCGCCCCTCTCTATCTCTCACCCAGTCCCCCTGTCTCGCCCACTCTCCCTCGCACACTCTCTCTCTCTCTCCCCAATCTCTCTCACACCCACTCTCTCTCTCGCCCATTCTCTCTCTCTCTCCCGCCCACTCTCTCACTCTCTCCCACTCTCTCTCTCGCCCACTCTCTTACTCTCTCCCACTCTCTCTCTCTCCCACTCTCTCACTCTCTCCCACTCTCTCTCTCGCCCACTCTCTCTCGCCCACTCTCTCACTCTCTCCGACTCTCTCTTGCCCACTCTCTCACTCTCTCCCATTCTCTCTCTCGCCCACTCTCTCACTCTCGCCCCTCTCTATCTCTCACCCAGTCTCCCTCTCTCGCTCACTCTCCCTCGCCCACTCTCTCACTCTCCCCAATCTCTCTCACATCCACTCTCTCTCTCGCCCATTCTCTCTCTCTCTCTCCCGCCCACTCTCTCACTCTCTCCCACTCTCTCTCTCGCCCAATCTCTCACTCTCTCCCACTCTCTCTCTCCCACGCTCTCTCGCCCATTCTCTCACTCTCTCCCACACTCTCTAATGCCCACTCTCTCTCGCCCAATCTCTCACTCTCTCCCACTCTCTCTCTCCCACGCTCTCTCTCGCCCACTCTCTCTCGCCCACTCTCTCACTCTCTCCCACCCTCTCTCTCGCCCAGTCTCTCTCGCCCACACTCTCTCTCGCCCAATCTCTCACTCTCTCCCACTCTCTCTCTCCCACGCTCTCTCGCCCATTCTCTCACTCTCTCCCACACTCTCTAATGCCCACTCTCTCTCGCCCAATCTCTCACTCTCTCCCACTCTCTCTCTCCCACGCTCTCTCTCGCCCACTCTCTCTCGCCCACTCTCTCACTCTCTCCCACCCTCTCTCTCGCCCACACTATCTCGCCCTCCCTCCCTCTCGCCCTCCCTCTCTCTCGCCCACTCTCTCTCTTGCCCACTCTCTCTCTCGCGCACACTCTCTCGTCCACTCTCTCTCTCTCTCCCACTCTCTCTCTCGCCCACTCTCTCTCTCGCCAACTCTCTCACTCTCTCCCACTCTCTCTCTCGCCCACTCTCTCACTCTCTCCCACTCTCTCTCTCTCACTCTGTCTCGCCCACACTCTCTAATGCACACTCTCTCTCTCGCCCATTCTCTCACTCGCTCCCACACTCTCTCTTGCCGACTCTCTCTCGCGCCCACTCTCTGTCTCGCCAACTCTCTCACTCTCTCCCACTCTCTCTCTCGCCCATTCTCTCACTCTCTCCCACACTCTCTCTTGCCCACTCTCTCTCGTGCCCACTCTCTGTCTCGCCCACTCTCTCACTCTCTCCCACTCTCTCTCTCGCCCACTCTCTCACTCTCTTCCACTCTGTCTCGCCCACACTCTCTAATGCCCACTCTCTCTCTTCCCAATCTCTCACTCTCTCCCACTCTCTCTCTCGCCCACTCTCTCTCGCCCATTCTCTCACTCTCTCCCACTCTCTCTCTCGCCCACTGTCTCACTCGCCCACTGTCTCTCTCGCCCACTCTCTCACTCTCTCCCACTCTCTCTCTCGCCCACTCTCTCACTCTCTCCCACTCTCTCTCTCGCCCACTCTCTCTCTCGCCCACTCTCTCTCGCTCATTCTCTCACTCTCTCCCACTCTCTCTTTCACCCACTCTCTCGCGCTCACTCTCTCACTCTCTCCCACTCTCTCTCTCACCCACTCTCTCTCGCCCACTCTCTCACTCTCTCCGACTCTCTCTCGCCCACTCTCTCACTCTCTCCGACTCTCTCTCTCCCACTCTCTCTCTCCCACACTCTCTCTCGCCCACTCTCTCTCGCCCACTCTCTCACTCTCTCCCACCCTCTCTCTCGCCCAGTCTCTCTCGCCCACACTCTCTCTCGCCCATTCTCTCTCTCTTCCCCACTCTCTCTCGCCCACTCTCTCACTCTCTCCCACTCTCTCTCTCGCCCACTCTCTCACTCTCTCCCACTCTCTCTCTCGCTCACTCTCTCTCTCTCGCCCACTCTCTCACTCTCTCCCACTCTCTCTCTCGCCCACTCTCTCATTCTCTCCCACTCTCTCTCTCGCCCACTCTCTCACTCTCTCCCATTCTCTCTCTCCCACACTCTCCCTCTCCCACTCTCTCTCTCTCCCACTCTCTCTCTCGCCCACTCTCTCACTCTCTCCCACACTCTCTCTCGCCCACTCTCTCTCGCCCACTCTCTCACTCTCTCCCACTCTCTCTCTCTCGCCCACACTCTATCTCACCCACTCTCACTCTGCCCCCACACTCACTCTCGCCCACACTCGCTCTCGCCCTTTCTGTCTCACCCCCACTCTCTCACTCCCACTCTCTCTCTCGCCCATTCTCTCACTCTCTCCCACACTCTCTCACTCCCACTCTCTCTCCCGCCCACTCTCTCACTCTCTCCCACTCCCTCTCTCGCCCACTCTCTTACTCTCTCCCACTCTCTCTCTCTCCCACTCTCTCACTATCTCCCACTCTCTCTCTCGCCCACTCTCTCTCGCCCACTCTCTCACTCTCTCCGACTCTCTCTCGCCCACTCTCTCACTCTCTCCCATTCTCTCTCTCGCCCACTCTCTCACTCTCGCCCCTCTCTATCTCTCACCCAGTCTCCCTCTCTCGCCCACTCTCCCTCGCCCACTCTCTCTCTCGCCCATTCTCTCACTCTCGCCCACACTCTCTCTTGCCCACTCTCTCTCGTGCCCACTCTCTGTCTCGCCCACTCTCTCACTCTCTCCCACTCTCTCTCTCGCCCACTCTCTCACTCTCTTCCACTCTGTCTCGCCCACACTCTCTAATGCCCACTCTCTCTCTTCCCAATCTCTCACTCTCTCCCACTCTCTCTCTCGCCCACTCTCTCTCGCCGATTCTCTCACTCTCTCCCACTCTCTCTCTCGCCCACTGTCTCACTCGCCCACTGTCTCTCTCGCCCACTCTCTCACTCTCTCCCACTCTCTCTCTCGCCCACTCTCTCAATCTCTCCCACTCTCTCTCTCGCCCACTCTCTCTCTCGCCCACTCTCTCTCGCTCATTCTCTCACTCTCTCCCACTCTCTCTTTCACCCACTCTCTCGCGCTCACTCTCTCACTCTCTCCCACTCTCTCTCTCACCCACTCTCTCTCGCCCACTCTCTCACTCTCTCCGACTCTCTCTCGCCCACTCTCTCACTCTCTCCGACTCTCTCTCTCCCACTCTCTCTCTCTCCCACACTCTCTCTCGCCCACTCTCTCTCGCCCACTCTCTCACTCTCTCCCACCCTCTCTCTCGCCCAGTCTCTCTCGCCCACACTCTCTCTCGCCCATTCTCTCTCTCTTCCCCACTCTCTCTCGCCCACTCTCTCACTCTCTCCCACTCTCTCTCTCGCCCACTCTCTCACTCTCTCCCACTCTCTCTCTCGCTCACTCTCTCTCTCGCCCACTCTCTCACTCTCTCCCACTCTCTCTCTCGCCCACTCTCTCATTCTCTCCCACTCTCTCTCTCGCCCACTCTCTCACTCTCTCCCATTCTCTCTCTCCCACACTCTCCCTCTCCCACTCTCTCTCTCTCCCACTCTCTCTCTCGCCCACTCTCTCACTCTCTCCCACACTCTCTCTCGCCCACTCTCTCTCGCCCACTCTCTCACTCTCTCCCACTCTCTCTCTCTCGCCCACACTCTATCTCACCCACTCTCACTCTGCCCCCACACTCACTCTCGCCCACACTCGCTCTCGCCCTTTCTGTCTCACCCCCACTCTCTCACTCCCACTCTCTCTCTCGCCCATTCTCTCACTCTCTCCCACACTCTCTCTTGCCCACTCTCTCTCTCGCCCATTCTCTCTCTCTCTCTCCCGCCCACTCTCTCACTCTCTCCCACTCCCTCTCTCGCCCACTCTCTTACTCTCTCCCACTCTCTCTCTCTCCCACTCTCTCACTATCTCCCACTCTCTCTCTCGCCCACTCTCTCTCGCCCACTCTCTCACTCTCTCCGACTCTCTCTCGCCCACTCTCTCACTCTCTCCCATTCTCTCTCTCGCCCACTCTCTCACTCTCGCCCCTCTCTATCTCTCACCCAGTCTCCCTCTCTCGCCCACTCTCCCTCGCCCACTCTCTCTCTCGCCCATTCTCTCTCTCTCTCTCCCGCCCACTCTCTCACTCTCTCCCACTCTCTCTCTCGCCCAATCTCTCACTCTCTCCCACTCTCTCTCTCTCCCACGCTCTCTCGCCCATTCTCTCACTCTCTCCCACACTCTCTAATGCCCACTCTCTCTCGCCCAATCTCTCACTCTATCCCACACTCTCTCTCGCCCACGCTCTCACTCTCTCCGACTCTCTCTCTCCCACTCTCTCACTCTCTCCCACTCTCTCTCTCGCCCACTCTCTCTCTCTCTCCCATTCTCTCTCTCGCCCAATCTCTCACTCTCTCCCACTCTCTCTCTCGCCCACTCTCTCACTCTCTCCGACTCTCTCTCTTCCACTCTCTCACTCTCTCCCACTCTCTCTCTCGCCCACTCTCTCCCGCCCATTCTTTCACTCTCTCCCACTCTCTCTCTCGCCCACTCTCTCTCGCCCGCTCTCTCACTCTCTCCCACTCTCTCTCTCGCCCACTCTCTCTCGCCCACTCTATCACTCTCTCCGACTCTCTCTCGCCCACTCTCTCACTCTCTCCGACTCTCTCTCTCCCACTCTCTCTCTCGCCCACTCTCTCTCGCCCATTCTCTCACTCTCTCCCACTCTGTCTCGCCCACACTCTCTAATGCCCACTCTCTCTCTCGCCCAATCTCTCACTCTCTCCCACTCTCTCTCTCTCCCACTCTCTCTCTCGCCCATTCTCTCACTCTCTCCCACTCTCTCTTTCGCCCACTCTCTCGCGCTCACTCTCTCACTCTCTCCCACTCTCTCTCTCGCCCACTCTCTCTCGCCCACTCTCTCACTCTCTCCGACTCTCTCTCGCCCACTCTCTCACTCTCTCCGACTCTCTCTCTCCCACTCTCTCTCTCTCCCACACTCTCTCTCGCCCAATCTCTCTCGCCCACTCTCTCACTCTCTCCCACCCTCTCTCTCGCCCAGTCTCTCTCGCCCACACTCTCTCTCGCCCATTCTCTCTCTCTTCCCCACTCTCTCTCGCCCACTCTCTCACTCTCTCCCACTCTCTCTCTCGCCCACTCTCTCACTCTCTCCCACTCTCTCTCTCGCCCACTCTCTCTCGCCCACTCTATCACTCTCTCCGACTCTCTCTCGCCCACTCTCTCACTCTCTCCGACTCTCTCTCTCCCACTGTCCTCTCTCCCACTCTCTCTCGCCCACTCTCTGTCGCCCACTCTCTCACTCTCTCCGACTCTCTCTCGCCCACTCTCTCACTCTATCCCACACTCTCTCTCGCCCACTCTCTCGCTCTCTCCGACTCTCTCTCGCCCATTCTCTCACTCTCTCGCACACTCTCTCATGCCCACTCTCTCTCGTGCCCACTCTCTGTCTCGCCCACTCTCTCACTCTCTCCCACTCTCTCTCTCGCCCACTCTCTCACTCTCTCCCACTCTCTCTCTCGCCCACTCTCTCTCGCCCATTCTCTCACTCTCTCCCACTCTCTCTCTCGCCCACTGTCTCACTCGCCCACTGTCTCTCTCGCCCACTCTCTCACTCTCTCCCACTCTCTCTCTCGCCCACTCTCTCACTCTCTCCCACTCTCTCTCTCGCCCACTCTCTCTCTCGCCCACTCTCTCTCGCCCATTCTCTCACTCTCTCCCACTCTCTCTTTCGCCCACTCTCTCGCGCTCACTCTCTCACTCTCTCCCACTCTCTCTCTCGCCCACTCTCTCTCGCCCACTCTCTCACTCTCTCCGACTCTCTCTCGCCCACTCTCTCACTCTCTCCGACTATCTCTCTCCCACTCTCTCTCTCGCCCACTCTCTCTCTCGCCCACTCTCTCACTCTCTCCCACACTCTCTCTCGCCCACTCTCTCTCGCCCACTCTCTCACTCTCTCCCACTCTCTCTCTCGCCCACTCTCTCTCGCCCACACTCTCTCTCGCCCATTCTCTCTCTCTTCCCCACTCTCTCTCGCACACTCTCTCACTCTCTCCCACTCTCTCTCTCGCCCACTCTCTCACTCTCTCCCACTCTCTCTCTCTCGCTCACTCTCTCTCTCGCCCACTCTCTCACTCTCTCCCACTCTCTCTCTCTCGCCCACACTCTATCTCACCCACTCTCACTCTGCCCCCTCACTCACTCTCGCCCACACTCGCTCTCGCCCTCTCTGTCTCACCCCCACTCTCTCACTCCCACTCTCTCTCGCCCACTCTCTGTCACACACTCTCCCACCCACTCAATCTCTCACCCACTCTCTCACTCTCGCCCATTCTCTCTCTCTCACCCACTCTCTCTCTCTCGCCCACTCTCTCTCTAGCCTTCACTCTCTTCCACCACTCTCTGTCGCCTACTCTTTCTCTTGCCTACTCTTTCTCTATCGCGCACACTCTCTCTCGCCCACACTATCTCGCCCTCCCTCCCTCTCGCCCTCCCACTCTCTCGCCCACTCTCTCTCTTGCCCACTCTCTCTCTCGTGCACACTCTCTCGTCCACTCTCTCTCTCTCTCTCCCACTCTCTCTCTCGCCCACTCTCTCTCTCGCCAACTCTCTCACTCTCTCCCACTCTCTCTCTCGCCCACTCTCTCACTCTCTCCCACTCTCTCTCTCTCACTCTGTCTCGCCCACACTCTCTAATGCACACTCTCTCTCTCGCCCATTCTCTCACTCGCTCCCACACTCTCTCTTGCCGACTCTCTCTCGCGCCCACTCTCTGTCTCGCCAACTCTCTCACTCTCTCCCACTCTCTCTCTCGCCCATTCTCTCACTCTCTCCCACACTCTCTCTTGCCCACTCTCTCTCGTGCCCACTCTCTGTCTCGCCCACTCTCTCACTCTCTCCCACTCTCTCTCTCGCCCACTCTCTCACTCTCTTCCACTCTGTCTCGCCCACACTCTCTAATGCCCACTCTCTCTCTTCCCAATCTCTCACTCTCTCCCACTCTCTCTCTCGCCCACTCTCTCTCGCCGATTCTCTCACTCTCTCCCACACTCTCTCTCGCCCACTGTCTCACTCGCCCACTGTCTCTCTCGCCCACTCTCTCACTCTCTCCCACTCTCTCTCTCGCCCACTCTCTCACTCTCTCCCACTCTCTCTCTCGCCCACTCACTCTCTCGCCCACTCTCTCTCGCTCATTCTCTCACTCTCTCCCACTCTCTCTTTCACCCACTCTCTCGCGCTCACTCTCTCACTCTCTCCCACTCTCTCTCTCACCCACTCTCTCTCGCCCACTCTCTCACTCTCTCCGACTCTCTCTCGCCCACTCTCTCACTCTCTCCGACTCTCTCTCTCCCACTCTCTCTCTCTCCCCACACTCTCTCTCGCCCACTCTCTCTCGCCCACTCTCTCACTCTCTCCCACCCTCTCTCTCGCCCAGTCTCTCTCGCCCACACTCTCTCTCGCCCATTCTCTCTCTCTTCCCCACTCTCTCTCGCCCACTCTCTCACTCTCTCCCACTCTCTCTCTCGCCCACTCTCTCACTCTCTCCCACTCTCTCTCTCGCCCACTCTCTCTCGCCCACTCTATCACTCTCTCCGACTCTCTCTCGCCCACTCTCTCACTCTCTCCGACTCTCTCTCTCCCACTGTCCTCTCTCCCACTCTCTCTCGCCCACTCTCTGTCGCCCACTCTCTCACTCTCTCCGACTCTCTCTCGCCCACTCTCTCACTCTATCCCACACTCTCTCTCGCCCACTCTCTCGCTCTCTCCGACTCTCTCTCGCCCATTCTCTCACTCTCTCGCACACTCTCTCATGCCCACTCTCTCTCGTGCCCACTCTCTGTCTCGCCCACTCTCTCACTCTCTCCCACTCTCTCTCTCGCCCACTCTCTCACTCTCTCCCACTCTCTCTCTCGCCCACTCTCTCTCGCCCATTCTCTCACTCTCTCCCACTCTCTCTCTCGCCCACTGTCTCACTCGCCCACTGTCTCTCTCGCCCACTCTCTCACTCTCTCCCACTCTCTCTCTCGCCCACTCTCTCTCTCCCACTCTCTCTCTCGCCCACTCTCTCTCTCGCCCACTCTCTCTCGCCCATTCTCTCACTCTCTCCCACTCTCCCTTCGCCCACTCTCTCGCGCTCACTCTCTCACTCTCTCCCACTCTCTCTCTCGCCCACTCTCTCTCGCCCACTCTCTCACTCTCTCCGACTCTCTCTCGCCCACTCTCTCACTCTCTCCGACTATCTCTCTCCCACTCTCTCTCTCGCCCACTCTCTCTCTCGCCCACTCTCTCACTCTCTCCCACACTCTCTCTCGCCCACTCTCTCTCGCCCACTCTCTCACTCTCTCCCACTCTCTCTCTCGCCCACTCTCTCTCGCCCACACTCTCTCTCGCCCATTCTCTCTCTCTTCCCCACTCTCTCTCGCACACTCTCTCACTCTCTCCCACTCTCTCTCCTCGCCCACTCTCTCACTCTCTCCCACTCTCTCTCTCTCGCTCACTCTCTCTCTCGCCCACTCTCTCACTCTCTCCCACTCTCTCTCTCTCGCCCACACTCTATCTCACCCCACTCTCACTCTGCCCCCTCACTCACTCTCGCCCACACTCGCTCTCGCCCTCTCTGTCCTCAACCCCCACTCTCTCACTCCCACTCTCTCTCGCCCACTCTCTGTCACACACTCTCCCCACCCACTCAATCTCTCACCCACTCTCTCACTCTCGCCCATTCTCTCTCTCTCACCCACTCTCTCTCTCTCGCCCACTCTCTCTCTAGCCTTCACTCTCTTCCACCACTCTCTGTCGCCTACTCTTTCTCTTGCCTACTCTTTCTCTATCGCGCACACTCTCTCTCGCCCACACTATCTCGCCCTCCCTCCCTCTCGCCCTCCCACTCTCTCGCCCACTCTCTCTCTTGCCCACTCTCTCTCTCGTGCACACTCTCTCGTCCACTCTCTCTCTCTCTCTCCCACTCTCTCTCTCGCCCACTCTCTCTCTCGCCAACTCTCTCACTCTCTCCCACTCTCTCTCTCGCCCACTCTCTCACTCTCTCCCACTCTCTCTCTCTCACTCTGTCTCGCCCACACTCTCTAATGCACACTCTCTCTCTCGCCCATTCTCTCACTCGCTCCCACACTCTCTCTTGCCGACTCTCTCTCGCGCCCACTCTCTGTCTCGCCAACTCTCTCACTCTCTCCCACTCTCTCTCTCGCCCATTCTCTCACTCTCTCCCACACTCTCTCTTGCCCACTCTCTCTCGTGCCCACTCTCTGTCTCGCCCACTCTCTCACTCTCTCCCACTCTCTCTCTCGCCCACTCTCTCACTCTCTTCCACTCTGTCTCGCCCACACTCTCTAATGCCCACTCTCTCTCTTCCCAATCTCTCACTCTCTCCCACTCTCTCTCTCGCCCACTCTCTCTCGCCGATTCTCTCACTCTCTCCCACTCTCTCTCTCGCCCACTGTCTCACTCGCCCACTGTCTCTCTCGCCCACTCTCTCACTCTCTCCCACTCTCTCTCTCGCCCACTCTCTCACTCTCTCCCACTCTCTCTCTCGCCCACTCACTCTCTCGCCCACTCTCTCTCGCTCATTCTCTCACTCTCTCCCACTCTCTCTTTCACCCACTCTCTCGCGCTCACTCTCTCACTCTCTCCCACTCTCTCTCTCACCCACTCTCTCTCGCCCACTCTCTCACTCTCTCCGACTCTCTCTCGCCCACTCTCTCACTCTCTCCGACTCTCTCTCTCCCACTCTCTCTCTCTCCCACACTCTCTCTCGCCCACTCTCTCTCGCCCACTCTCTCACTCTCTCCCACCCTCTCTCTCGCCCAGTCTCTCTCGCCCACACTCTCTCTCGCCCATTCTCTCTCTCTTCCCCACTCTCTCTCGCCCACTCTCTCACTCTCTCCCACTCTCTCTCTCGCCCACTCTCTCACTCTCTCCCACTCTCTCTCTCGCTCACTCTCTCTCTCGCCCACTCTCTCACTCTCTCCCACTCTCTCTCTCGCCCACTCTCTCATTCTCTCCCACTCTCTCTCTCGCCCACTCTCTCACTCTCTCCCATTCTCTCTCTCCCACACTCTCCCTCTCCCACTCTCTCTCTCTCCCACTCTCTCTCTCGCCCACTCTCTCACTCTCTCCCACACTCTCTCTCGCCCACTCTCTCTCGCCCACTCTCTCACTCTCTCCCACTCTCTCTCTCTCGCCCACACTCTATCTCACCCACTCTCACTCTGCCCCCACACTCACTCTCGCCCACACTCGCTCTCGCCCTTTCTGTCTCACCCCCACTCTCTCACTCCCACTCTCTCTCTCGCCCATTCTCTCACTCTCTCCCACACTCTCTCTTGCCCACTCTCTCTCTCGCCCATTCTCTCTCTCTCTCTCCCGCCCACTCTCTCACTCTCTCCCACTCCCTCTCTCGCCCACTCTCTTACTCTCTCCCACTCTCTCTCTCTCCCACTCTCTCACTATCTCCCACTCTCTCTCTCGCCCACTCTCTCTCGCCCATTCTCTCACTCTCTCCCACACTCTCTCTTGCCCACTCTCTCTCTCGCCCATTCTCTCTCTCTCTCTCCCGCCCACTCTCTCACTCTCTCCCACTCCCTCTCTCGCCCACTCTCTTACTCTCTCCCACTCTCTCTCTCTCCCACTCTCTCACTATCTCCCACTCTCTCTCTCGCCCACTCTCTCTCGCCCACTCTCTCACTCTCTCCGACTCTCTCTCGCCCACTCTCTCACTCTCTCCCATTCTCTCTCTCGCCCACTCTCTCACTCTCGCCCCTCTCTATCTCTCACCCAGTCTCCCTCTCTCGCCCACTCTCCCTCGCCCACTCTCTCTCTCGCCCATTCTCTCACTCTCTCCCAAACTCTCTCTTGCCCACTCTCTCTCGTGCCCACTCTCTGTCTCGCCCACTCTCTCACTCTCTCCCACTCTCTCTCTCGCCCACTCTCTCACTCTCTTCCACTCTGTCTCGCCCACACTCTCTAATGCCCACTCTCTCTCTTCCCAATCTCTCACTCCCTCCCACTCTCTCTCTCGCCCACTCTCTCTCGCCGATTCTCTCACTCTCTCCCACTCTCTCTCTCGCCCACTGTCTCACTCGCCCACTGTCTCTCTCGCCCACTCTCTCACTCTCTCCCACTCTCTCTCTCGCCCACTCTCTCACTCTCTCCCACTCTCTCTCTCGCCCACTCTCTCTCGCTCATTCTCTCACTCTCTCCCACTCTCTCTTTCACCCACTCTCTCGCGCTCACTCTCTCACTCTCTCCCACTCTCTCTCTCACCCACTCTCTCTCGCCCACTCTCTCACTCTCTCCGACTCTCTCTCGCCCACTCTCTCACTCTCTCCGACTCTCTCTCTCCCACTCTCTCTCTCTCCCACACTCTCTCTCGCCCACTCTCTCTCGCCCACTCTCTCACTCTCTTCCACTCTGTCTCGCCCACACTCTCTAATGCCCACTCTCTCTCTTCCCAATCTCTCACTCTCTCCCACTCTCTCTCTCGCCCACTCTCTCTCGCCGATTCTCTCACTCTCTCCCACTCTCTCTCTCGCCCACTGTCTCACTCGCCCACTGTCTCTCTCGCCCACTCTCTCACTCTCTCCCACTCTCTCTCTCGCCCACTCTCTCTCGCCCACTCTCTCACTCTCTCCCACCCTCTCTCTCGCCCAGTCTCTCTCGCCCACACTCTCTCTCGCCCATTCTCTCTCTCTTCCCCACTCTCTCTCGCCCACTCTCTCACTCTCTCCCACTCTCTCTCTCGCCCACTCTCTCACTCTCTCCCACTCTCTCTCTCGCCCACTCTCTCTTTCACCCACTCTCTCGCGCTCACTCTCTCACTCTCTCCCACTCTCTCTCTCACCCACTCTCTCTCGCCCACTCTCTCTCTCGCCCACTCTCTCACTCTCTCCCACTCTCTCTCTCGCCCACTCTCTCACTCTCTCCCACTCTCTCTCTCGCCCACTCTCTCTCTCGCCCACTCTCTCTCGCTCATTCTCTCACTCTCTCCCACTCTCTCTTTCACCCACTCTCTCGCGCTCACTCTCTCACTCTCTCCCACTCTCTCTCTCACCCACTCTCTCTCGCCCACTCTCTCACTCTCTCCGACTCTCTCTCGCCCACTCTCTCACTCTCTCCCACTCTCTCTCTCGCCCACTCTCTCACTCTCTCCCACACTCTCTCTCGCCCACTCTCTCTCGCCCACTCTCTCACTCTCTCCCACTCTCTCTCTCTCGCCCACACTCTATCTCACCCACTCTCACTCTGCCCCCACACTCACTCTCGCCCACACTCGCTCTCGCCCTTTCTGTCTCACCCCCACTCTCTCACTCCCACTCTCTCTCTCGCCCATTCTCTCACTCTCTCCCACACTCTCTCTTGCCCACTCTCTCTCTCGCCCATTCTCTCTCTCTCTCTCCCGCCCACTCTCTCACTCTCTCCCACTCCCTCTCTCGCCCACTCTCTTACTCTCTCCCACTCTCTCTCTCCCACTCTCTCACTATCTCCCACTCTCTCTCTCGCCCACTCTCTCTCGCCCACTCTCTCACTCTCTCCGACTCTCTCTCGCCGACTCTCTCACTCTCTCCCATTCTCTCTCTCGCCCACTCTCTCACTCTCGCCCCTCTCTATCTCTCACCCAGTCTCCCTCTCTCGCCCACTCTCCCTCGCCCACTCTCTCTCTCGCCCATTCTCTCACTCTCTCCCACACTCTCTCTTGCCCACTCTCTCTCGTGCCCACTCTCTGTCTCGCCCACTCTCTCACTCTCTCCCACTCTCTCTCTCGCCCACTCTCTCACTCTCTTCCACTCTGTCTCGCCCACACTCTCTAATGCCCACTCTCTCTCTTCCCAATCTCTCACTCTCTCCCACTCTCTCTCTCGCCCACTCTCTCTCGCCGATTCTCTCACTCTCTCCCACTCTCTCTCTCGCCCACTGTCTCACTCGCCCACTGTCTCTCTCGCCCACTCTCTCACTCTCTCCCACTCTCTCTCTCGCCCACTCTCTCACTCTCTCCCACTCTCTCTCTCGCCCACTCTCTCTCTCGCCCACTCTCTCTCGCTCATTCTCTCACTCTCTCCCACTCTCTCTTTCACCCACTCTCTCGCGCTCACTCTCTCACTCTCTCCCACTCTCTCTCTCACCCACTCTCTCTCGCCCACTCTCTCACTCTCTCCGACTCTCTCTCGCCCACTCTCTCACTCTCTCCGACTCTCTCTCTCCCACTCTCTCTCTCTCCCACACTCTCTCTCGCCCACTCTCTCTCGCCCACTCTCTCACTCTCTTCCACTCTGTCTCGCCCACACTCTCTAATGCCCACTCTCTCTCTTCCCAATCTCTCACTCTCTCCCACTCTCTCTCTCGCCCACTCTCTCTCGCCGATTCTCTCACTCTCTCCCACTCTCTCTCTCGCCCACTGTCTCACTCGCCCACTGTCTCTCTCGCCCACTCTCTCACTCTCTTCCACTCTGTCTCGCCCACACTCTCTAATGCCCACTCTCTCTCTTCCCAATCTCTCACTCTCTCCCACACTCTCTCTCGCCCACTCTCTCTCGCCCACTCTCTCACTCTCTCCCACTCTCTCTCTCTCGCCCACACTCTATCTCACCCACTCTCACTCTGCCCCCACACTCACTCTCGCCCACACTCGCTCTCGCCCTTTCTGTCTCACCCCCACTCTCTCACTCCCACTCTCTCTCTCGCCCATTCTCTCACTCTCTCCCACACTCTCTCTTGCCCACTCTCTCTCTCGCCCATTCTCTCTCTCTCTCTCCCGCCCACTCTCTCACTCTCTCCCACTCCCTCTCTCGCCCACTCTCTTACTCTCTCCCACTCTCTCTCTCTCCCACTCTCTCACTATCTCCCACTCTCTCTCTCGCCCACTCTCTCTCGCCCACTCTCTCACTCTCTCCGACTCTCTCTCGCCCACTCTCTCACTCTCTCCCATTCTCTCTCTCGCCCACTCTCTCACTCTCGCCCCTCTCTATCTCTCACCCAGTCTCCCTCTCTCGCCCACTCTCCCTCGCCCACTCTCTCTCTCGCCCATTCTCTCACTCTCTCCCACACTCTCTTTTGCCCACTCTCTCTCGTGCCCACTCTCTGTCTCGCCCACTCTCTCACTCTCTCCCACTCTCTCTCTCGCCCACTCTCTCATCTCTTCCACTCTGTCTCGCCCACACTCTCTAATGCCCACTCTCTCTCTTCCCAATCTCTCACTCTCTCCCACTCTCTCTCTCGCCCACTCTCTCTCGCCCATTCTCTCACTCTCTCCCACTCTCTCTCTCGCCCACTGTCTCACTCGCCCACTGTCTCTCTCGCCCACTCTCTCACTCTCTCCCACTCTCTCTCTCGCCCACTCTCTCACTCTCTCCCACTCTCTCTCTCGCCCACTCTCTCTCTCGCCCACTCTCTCTCGCTCATTCTCTCACTCTCTCCCACTCTCTCTTTCACCCACTCTCTCGCGCTCACTCTCTCACTCTCTCCCACTCTCTCTCTCACCCACTCTCTCTCGCCCACTCTCTCACTCTCTCCGACTCTCTCTCGCCCACTCTCTCACTCTCTCCGACTCTCTCTCTCCCACTCTCTCTCTCTCCCACACTCTCTCTCGCCCACTCTCTCTCGCCCACTCTCTCACTCTCTCCCACCCTCTCTCTCGCCCAGTCTCTCTCGCCCACACTCTCTCTCGCCCATTCTCTCTCTCTTCCCCACTCTCTCTCGCCCACTCTCTCACTCTCTCCCACTCTCTCTCTCGCCCACTCTCTCACTCTCTCCCACTCTCTCTCTCGCCCACTCTCTCTCTCGCCCACTCTCTCTCGCTCATTCTCTCACTCTCTCCCACTCTCTCTTTCACCCACTCTCTCGCGCTCACTCTCTCACTCTCTCCCACTCTCTCTCTCACCCACTCTCTCTCGCCCACTCTCTCTCTCGCCCACTCTCTCACTCTCTCCCACTCTCTCTCTCGCCCACTCTCTCACTCTCTCCCACTCTCTCTCTCGCCCACTCTCTCTCTCGCCCACTCTCTCTCGCTCATTCTCTCACTCTCTCCCACTCTCTCTTTCACCCACTCTCTCGCGCTCACTCTCTCACTCTCTCCCACTCTCTCTCTCACCCACTCTCTCTCGCCCACTCTCTCACTCTCTCCGACTCTCTCTCGCCCACTCTCTCACTCTCTCCCACTCTCCCTCTCGCCCACTCTCTCACTCTCTCCCACACTCTCTCTCGCCCACTCTCTCTCGCCCACTCTCTCACTCTCTCCCACTCTCTCTCTCTCGCCCACACTCTATCTCAACCACTCTCACTCTGCCCCCACACTCACTCTCGCCCACACTCGCTCTTGCCCTTTCTGTCTCACCCCCACTCTCTCACTCCCACTCTCTCTCTCGCCCATTCTCTCACTCTCTCCCACACTCTCTCTTGCCCACTCTCTCTCTCGCCCATTCTCTCTCTCTCTCTCCCGCCCACTCTCTCACTCTCTCCCACTCCCTCTCTCGCCCACTCTCTTACTCTCTCCCACTCTCTCTCTCTCCCACTCTCTCACTATCTCCCACTCTCTCTCTCGCCCACTCTCTCTCGCCCACTCTCTCACTCTCTCCGACTCTCTCTCGCCCACTCTCTCACTCTCTCCCATTCTCTCTCTCGCCCACTCTCTCACTCTCGCCCCTCTCTATCTCTCACCCAGTCTCCCTCTCTCGCCCACTCTCCCTCGCCCACTCTCTCTCTCGCCCATTCTCTCACTCTCTCCCACACTCTCTCTTGCCCACTCTCTCTCGTGCCCACTCTCTGTCTCGCCCACTCTCTCACTCTCTCCCACTCTCTCTCTCGCCCACTCTCTCACTCTCTTCCACTCTTTCTCGCCCACACTCTCTAATGCCCACTCTCTCTCTTCCCAATCTCTCACTCTCTCCCACTCTCTCTCTCGCCCACTCTCTCTCGCCGATTCTCTCACTCTCTCCCACTCTCTCTCTCGCCCACTGTCTCACTCGCCCACTGTCTCTCTCGCCCACTCTCTCACTCTCTCCCACTCTCTCTCTCGCCCACTCTCTCACTCTCTCCCACTCTCTCTCTGGCCCACTCTCTCTCTCGCCCACTCTCTCTCGCCGATTCTCTCACTCTCTCCCACTCTCTCTCTCGCCCACTGTCTCACTCGCCCACTGTCTCTCTCGCCCACTCTCTCACTCTCTCCCACTCTCTCTCTCGCCCACTCTCTCACTCTCTCCCACTCTCTCTCTCGCCCACTCTCTCTCGCTCATTCTCTCACTCTCTCCCACTCTCTCTTTCACCCACTCTCTCGCGCTCACTCTCTCACTCTCTCCCACTCTCTCTCTCACCCACTCTCTCTCGCCCACTCTCTCACTCTCTCCGACTCTCTCTCGCCCACTCTCTCACTCTCTCCGACTCTCTCTCTCCCACTCTCTCTCTCTCCCACACTCTCTCTCGCCCACTCTCTCTCGCCCACTCTCTCACTCTCTTCCACTCTGTCTCGCCCACACTCTCTAATGCCCACTCTCTCTCTTCCCAATCTCTCACTCTCTCCCACTCTCTCTCTCGCCCACTCTCTCTCGCCGATTCTCTCACTCTCTCCCACTCTCTCTCTCGCCCACTGTCTCACTCGCCCACTGTCTCTCTCGCCCACTCTCTCACTCTCTTCCACTCTGTCTCACCCACACTCTCTAATGCCCACTCTCTCTCTTCCCAATCTCTCACTCTCTCCCACTCTCTCTCTCGCCCACTCTCTCTCGCCGATTCTCTCACTCTCTCCCACTCTCTCTCTCGCCCACTGTCTCACTCGCCCACTGTCTCTCTCGCCCACTCTCTCACTCTCTCCCACTCTCTCTCTCGCCCACTCTCTCACTCTCTCCCACTCTCTCTCTCGCCCACTCTCTCACTCTCTCCCACTCTCTCTCTCGCCCACTCTCTCTCTCGCCCACTCTCTCTCGCTCATTCTCTCACTCTCTCCCACTCTCTCTTTCACCCACTCTCTCGCGCTCACTCTCTCACTCTCTCCCACTCTCTCTCTCACCCACTCTCTCTCGCCCACTCTCTCACTCTCTCCGACTCTCTCTCTCCCACTCTCTCACTCTCTCCGACTCTCTCTCTCCCACTCTCTCTCTCTCCCACACTCTCTCTCGCCCACTCTCTCTCGCCCACTCTCTCACTCTCTTCCACTCTGTCTCGCCCACACTCTCTAATGCCCACTCTCTCTCTTCCCAATCTCTCACTCTCTCCCACTCTCTCTCTCGCCCACTCTCTCTCGCCGATTCTCTCACTCTCTCCCACTCTCTCTCTCGCCCACTGTCTCACTCGCCCACTGTCTCTCTCGCCCACTCTCTCACTCTCTCCCACTCTCTCTCTCGCCCACTCTCTCACTCTCTCCCACTCTCTCTCTCGCCCACTCTCTCACTCTCTCCCACTCTCTCTCTCGCCCACTCTCTCTCTCGCCCACTCTCTCTCGCTCATTCTCTCACTCTCTCCCACTCTCTCTTTCACCCACTCTCTCGCGCTCACTCTCTCACTCTCTCCCACTCTCTCTCTCACCCACTCTCTCTCGCCCACTCTCTCACTCTCTCCGACTCTCTCTCTCCCACTCTCTCACTCTCTCCGACTCTCTCTCTCCCACTCTCTCTCTCTCCCACACTCTCTCTCGCCCACTCTCTCTCGCCCACTCTCTCACTCTCTTCCACTCTGTCTCGCCCACACTCTCTAATGCCCACTCTCTCTCTTCCCAATCTCTCACTCTCTCCCACTCTCTCTCTCGCCCACTCTCTCTCGCCGATTCTCTCACTCTCTCCCACTCTCTCTCTCGCCCACTGTCTCACTCGCCCACTGTCTCTCTCGCCCACTCTCTCACTCTCTCCCACTCTCTCTCTCGCCCACTCTCTCACTCTCTCCCACTCTCTCTCTCGCCCACTCTCTCTCTCGCCCACTCTCTCTCGCTCATTCTCTCACTCTCTCCCACTCTCTCTTTCACCCACTCTCTCGCGCTCACTCTCTCACTCTCTCCCACTCTCTCTCTCACCCACTCTCTCTCGCCCACTCTCTCACTCTCTCCGACTCTCTCTCGCCCACTCTCTCACTCTCTCCGACTCTCTCTCTCCCACTCTCTCTCTCTCCCACACTCTCTCTCGCCCACTCTCTCTCGCCCACTCTCTCACTCTCTCCCACCCTCTCTCTCGCCCAGTCTCTCTCGCCCACACTCTCTCTCGCCCATTCTCTCTCTCTTCCCCACTCTCTCTCGCCCACTCTCTCATTCTCTCTCCCACTCTCTCTCTCGCCCACTCTCTCACTCTCTCCCACTCTCTCTCTCGCTCACTCTCTCTCTCGCCCACTCTCTCACTCTCTCCCACTCTCTCTCTCGCCCACTCTCTCATTCTCTCCCACTCTCTCTCTCGCCCACTCTCTCACCCTCTCCCATTCTCTCTCTCCCACACTCTCCCTCTCCCACTCTCTCTCTCTCCCACTCTCTCTCTCGCCCACTCTCTCACTCTCTCCCACACTCTCTCTCGCCCACTCTCTCTCGCCCACTCTCTCACTCTCTCCCACTCTCTCTCTATCGCCCACACTCTATCTCACCCACTCTCACTCTGCCCCCACACTCACTCTCGCCCACACTCGCTCTCGCCCTTTCTGTCACACCCCCACTCTCTCACTCCCACTCTCTCTCTCGCCCATTCTCTCACTCTCTCCCACACTCTCTCTTGCCCACTCTCTCTCTCGCCCATTCTCTCTCTCTCTCTCCCGCCCACTCTCTCACTCTCTCCCACTCCCTCTCTCGCCCACTCTCTCACTCTCTCCCACTCTCTCTCTCTCCCACTCTCTCACTCTCTCCGACTCTCTCTCGCCCACTCTCTCACTCTCTCCCATTCACTCTCTCCCACACTCTCCCTCTCCCATTCTCTCTCTCGCCCACTCTCTCACTCTCGCCCCTCTCTATCTCTCACCCAGTCTCCCTCTCTCGCCCACTCTCCCTCGCCCACTCTCTCTCTCGCCCATTCTCTCTCTCTCTCTCCCGCCCACTCTCTCACTCTCTCCCACTCTCTCTCTCGCCCAATCTCTCACTCTCTCCCACTCTCTCTCTCTCCCACGCTCTCTCGCCCATTCTCTCACTCTCTCCCACACTCTCTAATGCCCACTCTCTCTCGCCCAATCTCTCACTCTATCCCACACTCTCTCTCGCCCACGCTCTCACTCTCTCCGACTCTCTCTCTCCCACTCTCTCACTCTCTCCCACTCTCTCTCTCGCCCACTCTCTCTCTCTCTCCCATTCTCTCTCTCGCCCACTCTCTCACTCTCTCCCACTCTCTCTCTCGCCCACTCTCTCACTCTCTCCGACTCTCTCTCTTCCACTCTCTCACTCTCTCCCACTCTCTCTCTCGCCCACTCTCTCTCGCCCATTCTTTCACTCTCTCCCACTCTCTCTCTCGCCCACTCTCTCTCTCGCCCGCTCTCTCACTCTCTCCCACTCTCTCTCTCGCCCACTCTCTCTCGCCCACTCTATCACTCTCTCCGACTCTCTCTCGCCCACTCTCTCACTCTCTCCGACTCTCTCTCTCCCACTCTCTCTCTCGCCCACTCTCTCTCGCCCATTCTCTCACTCTCTCCCACTCTGTCTCGCCCACACTCTCTAATGCCCACTCTCTCTCTCGCCCAATCTCTCACTCTCTCCCACTCTCTCTCTCTCCCACTCTCTCTCTCGCCCATTCTCTCACTCTCTCCCACTCTCTCTTTCGCCCACTCTCTCGCGCTCACTCTCTCACTCTCTCCCACTCTCTCTCTCGCCCACTCTCTCTCGCCCACTCTCTCACTCTCTCCGACTCTCTCTCGCCCACTCTCTCACTCTCTCCGACTCTCTCTCGCCCACTCTCTCTCTCCCACTCTCTCTCTCTCCCACACTCTCTCTCGCCCACTCTCTCTCGCCCACTCTCTCACTCTCTCCCACCCTCTCTCTCGCCCAGTCTCTCTCGCCCACACTCTCTCTCGCCCATTCTCTCTCTCTTCCCCACTCTCTCTCGCCCACTCTCTCACTCTCTCCCACTCTCTCTCTCGCCCACTCTCTCACTCTCTCCCACTCTCTCTCTCGCTCACTCTCTCTCTCGCCCACTCTCTCACTCTCTCCCACTCTCTCTCTCGCCCACTCTCTCATTCTCTCCCACTCTCTCTCTCGCCCACTCTCTCACTCTCTCCCATTCTCTCTCTCCCACACTCTCCCTCTCCCACTCTCTCTCTCTCCCACTCTCTCTCTCGCCCACTCTCTCACTCTCTCCCACACTCTCTCTCGCCCACTCTCTCTCGCCCACTCTCTCACTCTCTCCCACTCTCTCTCTCTCGCCCAC
Source organism: Chiloscyllium punctatum (assembly GCF_047496795.1). NCBI lineage: Eukaryota > Metazoa > Chordata > Chondrichthyes > Orectolobiformes > Hemiscylliidae > Chiloscyllium > Chiloscyllium punctatum. The sequence goes on from NC_092766.1 coordinate 66,849,554, forward strand.
ACTCTATCGCACCCACTCTCACTCTGCCCCCACACTCACTCTCGCCCACACTCGCTCTCGCCCTTTCTGTCTCACCCCCACTCTCTCACTCCCACTCTCTCTCTCGCCCATTCTCTCACTCTCTCCCACACTCTCTCTTGCCCACTCTCTCTTTCGCCCATTCTCTCTCTCTCTCTCCCGCCCACTCTCTCACTCTCTCCCACTCCCTCTCTCGCCCACTCTCTTACTCTCTCCCACTCTCTCTCTCTCCCACTCTCTCACTCTCTCCCACTCTCTCTCTCGCCCACTCTCTCTCGCCCACTCTCTCACTCTCTCCGACTCTCTCTCGCCCACTCTCTCACTCTCTCCCATTCTCTCTCTCGCCCACTCTCTCACTCTCGCCCCTCTCTATCTCTCACCCAGTCTCCCTCTCTCGCCCACTCTCCCTCGCCCACTCTCTCTCTCGCCCAATCTCTCTCTCTCTCTCCCACTCTCTCTCTCGCCCAATCTCTCACACTCTCCCACTCTCTCTCTCTCCCACGCTCTCTCGCCCATTCTCTCACTCTCTCCCACACTCTCTAATGCCCACTCTCTCTCGCCCAATCTCTCACTCTATCCCACACTCTCTCTCGCCCAATCTCTCACTCTCTCCGACTCTCTCTCTCCCACTCTCTCACTCTCTCCCACTCTCTCTCGCCCACTCTCTCTCTCTCTCCCATTCTCTCTCTCGCCCACTCTCTCACTCTCTCCCACTCTCTCTCTCGCCCACTCTCTCACTCTCTCCGACTCTCTCTCTCCCACTCTCTCACTCTCTCCCACTCTCTCTCTCGCCCACTCTCTCTCGCCCATTCTTTCACTCTCTCCCACTCTCTCTCTCGCCCACTCTCTCTCTCGCCCACTCTCTCTCTCGCCCGCTCTCTCACTCTCTCCCACTCTCTCTCTCGCCCACTCTCTCTCGCCCACTCTATCACTCTCTCCGACTCTCTCTCGCCCACTCTCTCACTCTCTCCGACTCTCTCTCTCCCACTCTCTCTCTCGCCCACTCTCTCTCGCCCATTCTCTCACTCTCTCCCACTCTGTCTCGCCCACACTCTCTAATGCCCACTCTCTCTCTCGCCCAATCTCTCACTCTCTCCCACACTCTCTCTCACCCACTCTCTCTCTCGCCCATTCTCTCACTCTCTCCCACACTCTCTCTCACCCACTCTCTCTCTCGCCCATTCTCTCACTCTCTCCCACACTGTCTCTTGCCCACTCTCTCTCGCGCCCACTCTCTCTCTCGCCCAATCTCTCACTCTCTCCCACTCTCTCTCTCTCCCACTCTCTCTCTCGCACATTCTCTCACTCTCTCCCACACTCTCTCTCGCCCACTCTCTCTCTCGCCCACCCTCTCACTCTCTCCCACTCTCTCTCACGCCCACTCTCTCACTCTCTCCCATTCTCTCTCTCGCCCACCCTCTTACTCTCTCCCACTCTCTCTCTCGGCCACTCTCTCACTCTCTCCCACTCTCTCTCTCGCCCACTCTCTCACTCTCTTCCACTCTCTCTCTCGCCCTCTCTCTCTCGCCCACTCTATCACTCTCTTCCACTCTCTCTCTCGCCCACTATCTCTCTCGCCCACTCTCTCACTCTCTCCCACTGTCTCTCTCACCCACTCTCTCACTCTCGCCCAGTCTCACTCTCACCCACTCTCTGTCTCGGCACACTCTCTATTGCCCTCTCTCTCTCGCCCAAACTCTCACTCTCGCCCACTCTCTCTCTCTCGCCCACACTCTCTCTCGCCCACTATGTGCCTCTTCCCCCTCTCACTCCCACCCACATTCTCTCTCTCGCCCACTCACCCTCTCCATCGCTAACACTCTCTCACCCACTCCCTCTTGCCCACTGTCTTACTCCCGCCCACTCTCTCTCGCCCACACTCTCTCTCGCCCATTCTCTCTCTCTTCCCCACTCTCTTTCTCGCCCACTCTCTCACTCTCTCCCACTCTCTCTCTCGCCCACACTCTATCTCACCCACTGTCACTCTGCCCTCTCACTCACTCTCGCCTACACTCTCTCTCGCCCTCTCTGTCTCACCCCCACTCCCTCACTCCCACTCTCTCTCGCCCACTCTCTCTCGCACACTCTCTCACTCTCTCCCACTCTCTCACTCCCACACTCTCTTACCCACTCTCTCTCTCACGCACTCTCTCACTCTCTCCCGCTCTCTCTCTCGCCCACTTTCTCGCGCCCACTCTCTCACTCTCTCCCACTCTCTCTCGCCCACTCTCTCTCGCCCATTCTCTCACTCTCTCCCACTCTCTCTCTCTCTCCCACTCTCTCTCTCGCCCATTCTCACACTCTCTCCCACACTCTCTCTCGCCCACTCTCTCTCTCGCCCATTCTCTCAATCTCTCCCACACTCTCTCTTGCCCACTCTCTCTCGCGCCCACTCTCTCTCTCGCCCAATCTCTCACTCTCTCCCACTCTCTCTCTCTCCCACTCTCTCTCTCGCCCATTCTCACACTCTCTCCCACACTCTCTCTCGCCCACTCTCTCTCTCGCCCATTCTCTCACTCTCTCCCACACTCTCTCTTGCCCACTCTCTCTCGCTCCCACTCTCTCTCTCGCCCAATCTCTCACTCTCTCCCACACTCTCTCTCTCCCACTCTCTCTCTCGCCCATTCTCTCATTCTCTCCCACACTCTCTCTCGCCCACTCTCTCTCTCGCACACTTTCTCACTCTCTCCCACTCTCTCTCTCGCCCACTCTCTCAGTCTCTCCCACTCTCTCTCTCTCCCACTCTCTCACTCTCTTCCACTCTCTCTCTCGCCCACTCTCTCTCGCCCACTCTCTCACTCTCTCCCACTCTCTCTCTCGCCCACTCTCTCACTCTCTCCCACTCTCTCTCTCGCCCTCTAATCACTCTCTCCCACACTCTCTCTCTCGCCCACTCTCTCACTCTCTCCGACTCTCTCTCGCCCACTCTCTCACTCTCTTCCACACTCTCTCTCGCCCACTCTCTCTCGCCCACTCTCTCACTCTCTCCGACTCTCTCTCGCCCACTCTCTCACTCTCTCCCACTCTCTCTCTCGCCCACTCTCTCTCGCCCACTCTCTCACTCTCTCCGACTCTCTCTCGCCCACTCTCTCACTCTCTCCCATTCTCTCTCTCGCCCACTCTCTCACTCTCGCCCCTCTCTATCTCTCACCCAGTCTCCCTGTCTCGCCCACTCTCCCTCGCCCACTCTCTCTCTCTCCCCCAATCTCTCTCACACCCACTCTCTCTCTCGCCCATTCTCTCTCTCTCTCCCGCCTACTCTCTCACTCTCTCCCAATCTCTCTCTCACCCACTCTCTTACTCTCTCCCACTCTCTCTCTCTCCCACTCTCTCACTCTCTCCCACTCTCTCTCTCGCCCACTCTCTCTCGCCCACTCTCTCACTCTCTCCGACTCTCTCTCGCCCACTCTCTCACTCTCTCCCATTCTCTCTCTCGCCCACTCTCTCACTCTCGCCCCTCTCTATCTCTCACCCAGTCTCCCTGTCTCGCCCACACTCCCTCGCCCACTCTCTCTCTCTCCCCCAATCTCTCTCACACCCACTCTCTCTCTCGCCCATTCTCTCTCTCTCTCCCGCCTACTCTCTCACTCTCTCGCCCACTCTCTTACTCTCTCCCACTCTCTCTCTCTCCCACTCTCTCACTCTCTCCCACTCTCTCTCTCGCCCACTCTCTCTCGCCCACTCTCTCACTCTCTCCGACTCTCTCTCGCCCACTCTCTCACTCTCTCCCATTCTCTCTCTCGCCCACTCTCTCACTCTCTCACTCTCGCCCCTCTCTATCTCTCACCCAGTCTCCCTCTCTCGCCCACTCTCCCTCGCCCACTCTCTCTCTCTCTCCCCCAATCTCTCTCACACCCACTCACTCTCTCGCCCATTCTCTCTCTCTCTCTCCCGCCCACTCTCTCACTCTCTCCCACTCTCTCTCTCGCCCAATCTCTCACTCTCTCCCACACTCTCTAATGCCCACTCTCTCTCGCCCACTCTCTCTCTCTCTCCCATTCTCTCTCTCGCCCACTCTCTCACTCTCTCCCACTCTCTCTCTCGCCCACTCTCTCACTCTCTCCGACTCTCTCTCTCCCACTCTCTCACTCTCTCCCACTCTCTCTCTCGCCCACTCTCTCTCGCCCATTCTTTCACTCTCTCCCACTCTCTCTCTCGCCCACTATCTCTCTAGCCCGCTCTCTCACTCTCTCCCACTCTCTCTTTCGCCCACTCTCTCTCGCCCACTCTATCACTCTCTCCGACTCTCTCTCTCGCCCACTCTCTCTCTCGCCCATTCTCTCTCTCTTCCCCACTCTCTCTCTCGCCCACTCTCTCACTCTCTCCCACTCTCTCTCTCTCGCCCACACTCTATCTCACCCACTCTCACTCTGCCCCCTCACTTACTCTCGCCCACACTCGCTCTCGCCCTCTCTGTCTCACCCCCACTCTCTCACTCCCACTCTCTCTCGCCCACTCTCTGTCACACACTCTCCCACCCACTCAATCTCTCACCCACTCTCTCACTCTCGCCCATTCTCTCTCTCTCTCACCCACTCTCTCTCTCTCGCCCACTCTCTCTCTAGCCTTCACTCTCTTCCACCACTCTCTGTCGCCTACTCTTTCTCTTGCCTACTCTTTCTCTATCGCGCACACTCTCTCTCGCCCACACTATCTCGCCCTCCCTCCCTCTCGCCCTCCCTCTCTCTCGCCCACTCTCTCTCTTGCCCACTCTCTCACTCGCGCACACTCTCTCGTCCACTCTCTCACTCTCTCCCACTCTCTCTCTCGCCCACTCTCTCTCTCGCCAACTCTCTCACTCTCTCCCACTCTCTCTCTCGCCCACTCTCTCACTCTCTCCCACTCTCTCTCTCTCACTCTGTCTCGCCCACACTCTCTAATGCACACTCTCTCTCTCGCCCATTCTCTCACTCGCTCCCACACTCTCTCTTGCCGACTCTCTCTCGCGCCCACTCTCTGTCTCGCCCACTCTCTCACTCTCTCCCACTCTCTCTCTCGCCCACTCTCTCACTCTCTCCCACTCTCTCTCTCGCCCATTCTCTCACTCTCTCCCACACTCTCTCTTGCCCACTCTCTCTCGTGCCCACTCTCTGTCTCACCCACTCTCTCACTCTCTCCCACTCTCTCTCTCGCCCACTCTCTCACTCTCTCCCACTCTGTCTCGCCCACACTCTCTAATGCCCACTCTCTCTCGCCCAATCTCTCACTCTCTCCCACTCTCTCTCTCGCCCACTCTCTCTCGCCGATTCTCTCACTCTCTCCCACTCTCTCTCTCGCCCACTGTCTCACTCGCCCACTGTCTCTCTCGCCCACTCTCTCACTCTCTCCCACTCTCTCTCTCGCCCATTCTCTCACTCTCTCCCACTCTCTCTTTCGCCCACTCTCTCGCGCTCACTCTCTCACTCTCTCCCACTCTCTCTCTCGCCCACTCTCTCTCGCCCACTCTCTCACTCTCTCCGACTCTCTCTCGCCCTCTCTCTCACTCTCTCCCACCCTCTCTCTCGCCCAGTCTCTCTCGCCCACACTCTCTCTCGCCCATTCTCTCTCTCTTCCCCACTCTGTCTCGTACACTCTCTCACTCTCTCCCACTCTCTCTCTCGCCCACTCTCTCACTCTCTCCCACTCTCTCTCTCGCTCACTCTCTCTCTCGCCCACTCTCTCACTCTCTCCCACTCTCTCTCTCGCCCACTCTCTCATTCTCTCCCACTCTCTCTCTCGCCAACTCTCTCACTCTCTCCCATTCTCTCTCTCCCACACTCTCCCTCTCCCACTCTCTCTCTCTCCCACTCTCTCTCTCGCCCAATCTCTCACTCTCTCCCACACTCTCTCTCGCCCACTCTCTCTCGCCCACTCTCTCACTCTCTCCCACACTCTCTCTCGCCCACACTCTATCTCACCCACTCTCACTCTGCCCCCTCACTTACTCTCGCCCAAACTCGCTCTCGCCCTCTCTGTCTCACCCCCACTCTCTCACTCCCACTCTCTCTCGCCCACTCTCTGTCACACACTCTCCCACCCACTCTCTCACTCTCGCCCATTCTCTCTCTCTCACCCACACTCTCTCTCTCGCCCACTCTCTCTCTAGCCTTCACTCTCTTCCACCACTCTCTATCGCCTACTCTTTCTCTTGCCTACTCTTTCTCTATCGCGCACAATCTCTCTCGCCCACACTATCTCGCCCTCCCTCCCTCTCGCCCTCCCTCTCTCTCGCCCACTCTCTCTCTCGCCCACTCTCTCTCTCGCCAACTCTCTCACTCTCTCCCACTCTCTCTCTCGCCCACTCTCTCACTCTCTCCCACTCTCTCTCTCTATCACTCTGTCTCGCCCACACTGTCTAATGCACACTCACTCTCTCGCCCATTCTCTCACTCGCTCCCACACTCTCTCTTGCCGACTCTCTCTCGCGCCCACTCTCTGTCTCGCCCACTCTCTCACTCTCTCCCACTCTCTCTCTCGCCCACTCTCTCACTCTCTCCCACTCTCTCTCTCGCCCACTCTCTCACTCTCTCCCACTCTCTCTCTCACCCACACTCTCTCGTCCACTCTCTCACTCTCTCCCACTCTCTCTCTCTCGCCCACTCTCTCGCTCTCTCCGACTCTCTCTCGCCCATTCTCTCACTCTCTCCCACTCTGTCTCTCCCACACTCTCTAATGCCCACTCCCTCTCTCGCCCATTCTCTCACTCTCTCCCACACTCTCTCTTGCCCACTCTCTCTCGTGCCCACTCTCTGTCTCGCCCACTCTCTCACTCTCTCCCACTCTCTCTCGCCCACTCTCTCACTCTCTCCCACTCTGTCTCGCCCACACTCTCTAATGCCCACTCTCTCTCGCCCAATCTCTCACTCTCTCCCACTCTCTCCCTCGCCCACTCTCTCTCGCCCATTCTCTCACTCTCTCCCACTCTCTCTCTCGCCCACTGTCTCACTCGCCCACTGTCTCTCTCGCCCACTCTCTCACTCTCTCCCACTCTCTCTCTCGCCCACTCTCTCACTCTCTCCCACTCTCTCTCTCGCCCACTCTCTCTCTCGCCCACTCTCTCTCGCCCATTCTCTCACTCTCTCCCACTCTCTCTTTCGCCCACTCTCTCGCGCTCACTCTCTCACTCTCTCCAACTCTCTCTCTCTCCCACTCTCTCTCGCCCACTCTCTCACTCTCTCCCACTCTGTCTCGCCCACACTCTCTAATGCCCACTCTCTCTCGCCCAATCTCTCACTCTCTCCCACTCTCTCCCTCGCCCACTCTCTCTCGCCCATTCTCTCACTCTCTCCCACTCTCTCTCTCGCCCACTGTCTCACTCGCCCACTGTCTCTCTCGCCCACTCTCTCACTCTCTCCCACTCTCTCTCTCGCCCACTCTCTCACTCTCTCCCACTCTCTCTCTCGCCCACTCTCTCTCTCGCCCACTCTCTCTCGCCCATTCTCTCACTCTCTCCCACTCTCTCTTTCGCCCACTCTCTCGCGCTCACTCTCTCACTCTCTCCAACTCTCTCTCTCGCCCACTCTCTCTCGCCCACTCTCTCACTCTCTCCGACTCTCTCTCGCCCACTCTCTCACTCTCTCCGACTCTCTCTCTCCCACTCTCTCTCTCGCCCACTCTCTCTCTCGCCCACTCTCTCACTCTCGCCCACACTCTCTCTCGCCCACTCTCTCTCGCCCATTCTCTCTCTCCCACTCTCTCTCTCGCCCACTCTCTCACTCTCTCCCACTCTCTCTCTCGCCCACTCTCTCACTCTCTCCCACTCTCTCTCTCGCTCACTCTCTCTCTTGCCCACTCTCTCACTCTCTCCCACTCTCTCTCTCGCCCACTCTCTCATTCTCTCCCACTCTCTCTCTCGCCCACTCTCTCACTCTCTCCCATTCTCTCTCTCCCACACTCTCCCTCTCCCACTCTCTCTCTCTCCCACTCTCTCTCTCGCCCACTCTCTCACTCTCTCCCACACTCTCTCTCGCCCACTCTCTCTCGCCCACTCTCTCTCTCTCGCCCATTCTCTCTCTCTTCCCCACTCTCTCTCTCGCCCACTCTCTCACTCTCTCCCACTCTCTCTCTCGCCCACTCTCTCACTCTCTCCCACTCTCTCTCTCGCCCACTCTCTCACTCTCTCCCACTCTGTCTCGCCCACACTCTCTCATGCCCACTCTCTCTCTCGCCCAATCTCTCTCTCTTCCCCACTCTCTCTCTCGCCCACTCTCTCACTCTCTCCCACTCTCTCTCTCTCGCCCACACTCTATCTCACCCACTCTCACTCTGCCCCCTCACTTACTCTCGCCCACACTCGCTCTCGCCCTCTCTGTCTCACCCCCACTCTCTCACTCCACTCTCTCTCGCCCACTCTCTGTCACACACTCTCCCACCCACTCAATCTCTCACCCACTCTCTCACTCTCGCCCATTCTCTCTCTCTCACCCACTCTCTCTCTCTCGCCCACTCTCTCTCTAGCCTTCACTCTCTTCCACCACTCTCTGTCGCCTACTCTTTCTCTTGCCTACTCCTTCTCTATCGCGCACACTCTCTCTCGCCCACACTATCTCGCCCTCCCTCCCTCTCGCCCTCCCTCTCTCTCGCCCACTCTCTCTCTTGCCCACTCTCTCTCTCGCGCACACTCTCTCGTCCACTCTCTCACTCTCTCCCACTCTCTCTCTCGCCCACTCTCTCTCTCGCCAACTCTCTCACTCTCTCCCACTCTCTCTCTCGCCCACTCTCTCACTCTCTCCCACTCTCTCTCTCTCACTCTGTCTCGCCCACACTCTCTAATGCACACTCTCTCTCTCTTGCCCATTCTCTAACTCGCTCCCACACTCTCTCTTGCCGACTCTCTCTCGCGCCCACTCTCTGTCTCGCCCACTCTCTCACTCTCTCCCACTCTCTCTCTCGCCCACTCTCTCACTCTCTCCCACTCTCTCTCTCGCCCATTCTCTCACTCTCTCCCACACTCTCTCTTGCCCACTCTCTCTCGTGCCCACTCTCTGTCTCACCCACTCTCTCACTCTCTCCCACTCTCTCTCTCGCCCACTCTCTCACTCTCTCCCACTCTGTCTCGCCCACACTCTCTAATGCCCACTCTCTCTCGCCCAATCTCTCACTCTCTCCCACTCTCTCTCTCGCCCACTCTCTCTCGCCGATTCTCTCACTCTCTCCCACTCTCTCTCTCGCCCACTGTCTCACTCGCCCACTGTCTCTCTCGCCCACTCTCTCACTCTCTCCCACTCTCTCTCTCGCCCACTCTCTCACTCTCTCCCACTCTCTCTCTCGCCCACTCTCACTCTCGCCCACTCTCTCTCGCCCATTCTCTCACTCTCTCCCACTCTCTCTTTCGCCCACTCTCTCGCGCTCACTCTCTCACTCTCTCCCACTCTCTCTCTCGCCCACTCTCTCTCGCCCACTCTCTCACTCTCTCCGACTCTCTCTCGCCCTCTCTCTCACTCTCTCCGACTCTCTCTCTCCCACTCTCTCTCGCACACTCTCTCTCTCGCCCACTCTCTCACTCTCTCCCACACTCTCTCTCGCCCACTCTCTCTCGCCCACTCTCTCACTCTCTCCCACCCTCTCACTCGCCCAGTCTCTCTCGCCCACACTCTCTCTCGCCCATTCTCTCTCTCTTCCCCACTCTCTCTCGCACACTCTCTCACTCTCTCCCACTCTCTCTCTCGCTCACTCTCTCTCTCGCCCACTCTCTCACTCTCTCCCACTCTCTCTCTCGCCCACTCTCTCATTCTCTCCCACTCTCTCTCTCGCCCACTCGCTCACTCTCTCCCATTCTCTCTCTCCCACACTCTCCGTCTCCCACTCTCTCACTCTCCCACTCTCTCTCTCGCCCACTCTCTCACTCTCTCCCACACTCTCTCTCGCCCACTCTCTCTCGCCCACTCTCTCACTCTCTCCCACTCTCTCTCTCTCGCCCACACTCTATCTCACCCACTCTCACTCTGCCCCCTCACTCACTCTCGCCCACACTCGCTCTCGCCCTCTCTGTCTCACCCCCACTCTCTCACTCCCACTCTCTCTCGCCCACTCTCTGTCACACACTCTCCCACCCACTCAATCTCTCACCCACTCTCTCACTCTCGCCCATTCTCTCTCTCTCACCCACTCTCTCTCTCTCGCCCACTCTCTCTCTAGCCTTCACTCTCTTCCACCACTCTCTGTCGCCTACTCTTTCTCTTGCCTACTCTTTCTCTATCGCGCACACTCTCTCTCGCCCACACTATCTCGCCCTCCCTCCCTCTCGCCCTCCCTCTCTCTCGCCCACTCTCTCTCTCGCCGACTCTCTCTCTCGCCAACTCTCTCACTCTCTCCCACTCTCTCTCTCGCCAACTCTCTCACTCTCTCCCACTCTCTCTCTCGCCCACTCTCTCACTCGCTCCCACTCTCTCTCTCTCACTCTGTCTCGCCCACACTCTCTAATGCACACTCTCTCTCTCGCCCATTCTCTCACTCGCTCCCACACTCTCTCTTGCCGACTCTCTCTCGCGCCCACTCTCTGTCTCGCCCACTCTCTCACTCTCTCCCACTCTCTCTCTCGCCCACTCTCTCACTCTCTCCCACTCTGTCTCGCCCACACTCTCTAATGCCCACTCTCTCTCTCGCCCAATCTCTCACTCTCTCCCACTCTGTCTCGCCCACACTCTCTAATGCCCACTCTCTCTCTCGCCCATTCTCTCACTCTCTCCCACTCTCTCTCTCGCCCACTCTCTCTCGCCCATTCTCACACTCTCTCCCACTCTGTCTCGCCCACACTCTCTAATGCCCACTCTCTCTCTCGCCCATTCTCTCACTCTCTCCCACTCTCTCTCTCGCCCACTCTCTCTCTCGCCCACACTCTCACTCTCTCCCACTCTCTCTCTCGCCCACTCTCTCACTCTCTCCCACTCTCTCTCTCGCCCACTCTCTCTCTCGCCCTCTCTCACTCTCTACCACTCTCTCTCTCGCCCACTCTCTCACTCTCTCCGACTCTCTCTCGCCCATTCTCTCAATCTCTCCCACTCTCTCACTCTCACGCACTCTCTGTCTCGCCCTCTCTCTCTCACCCAAACTCTCACTCTCGCCCACTCTCTCTCTCTCGCCCACTCTCTCTCTCGCCCACTATGTCCCTCTTCCCCCTCTCACTCCCACCCACATTCTCTCTCTCGCCCACTCACCCTCTCCATCGCTGACACTCTCTCACCCACTCTTTCTCTCTCTCGCCCACTCTCTCTCACCAAATCTTTCACCCACTCTCTCTCTCGCCCACACTCTCTCTCACCCACTCACTCTTGCCCACTCTCTCTCTTGCCCACACTCTCTCACACCCACTCTATCTCTCACTCTTTCTCTCTCCCACTCTTTCGCTCGCCCACTCTCTCTCTCGCCCACTCTCTCTCTCGCCCATTCTCTCACTCTCGCTCACACTCTCTCTTGCCCATTCTCTCACTCTCGCCCACACTCTCTCTTGCCCATTCTCTCTCTTGCCCACTCTCTCACTCTCGTCCAGTCACAATCTCACCCACTCTCTCTCACCCACTTTCTCTTTGGCCCAGTCTCACTCTCACGCACTCTCTGTCTCACCCACTCTCTCTCTCGCCCACTCTCTCACTCTCGCCCACTCTCTATCTCTCGCCCACTCTTTCTCACCCACTATGTCCCTCTTCCCCCTCTCACTCTCAACCACATTCTCTCTCTTTCGCCCACTCACCCTATCCCTCGCCCACTCTTTCTCTCTCTCGTCCACTCTATCACCAAATCTTTCGCCCACACTCTCTCTCGCCCACATTCTTGTGCGAGATAAGTGGCTATCCAGCCCCATCTACGGCACTTTTCATTTCCCTTCCCAGGAACAAAGACACGGAGGAGTCAGTCCAAAACTTTTTCATTCAACTTTGCAAAGTCGGGTGCTGTTCCCAAAGGTACACACACACAAGCATAGTAATCTCCACACATTATATACATGTATATGTGGGCTGGGTTTACTACTGCTGCCTTCACCAACGAGTGCTCGGATTCCCCACTGTTTTCCTTTTTTGGGTTCTGGTGCCTGCGATTCTTTTATCATTCACTTGGCCAATCAGTGTTTGAGCTTCCCATTCTTCCCTTATATGGATGATGTTGTACAACTGTGGTTAAGGGCGGCCTCTCAACTATCGAGGAAAGCTGTTACAACTGTTTCATTCATATAAACGTGGGGGAGGTCCGGCAACAGTTTCGAGTGTCTGCTTGTGTTTACTATGAGGTAGAAAAGACTAAAAGGCAGCTAACCGTCTACCCCCTACATGCTTGTGTTTACTATGAGGTAGAAAAGACTAAAAGGCAGCTAACTGTTTAAAAATTACACTACCCCCTACAAATCCCCCGTGTCTTTTCTTACGGCCTGTAATTTTTCAACCGTAAGTTTCTTCTCCAGGGCATTTAATAACTCCCGAGCTTGTTCATCAAACTGCCCTTCTCTAATACTACCCCCGCCCAAGAGGGATTCACGTTGTTCCATCTCGAGATTTATTCGTTCAACCTGCCCATAGGGAACATCCTTCTTAGTAAGGGCGGTTTCGATCAGTCGTTGAGTTAATCCCCGGACACAGGGAATAACGCAACACCCAAGGGCAGTGAGTACCCCTGCCACCACTATACATGAGACAAGAAAGGGAACGACCACCCCCGTCCATTTACCGAACCAAGCTTCCAACCAGTCCGTGAGGCCAGAGTCGATGCCCGAGTTTTCGGCCAGTTCGTCCGCCAATGTGGTGAGTCCATCCAGGGCGCGGGTGATGGACCCATCAGGGGCTGTGTTGTTGGGGATGAAAGTGCAGCACTGAGTGCCTATCATGACACAAACACCCCCCTTCTCTGCCAACATCTTGTCTAAGGCCAACCTATTTTCCCACGCCATCCTACTAGTGGCGTCCAGTTGTTCTGCTATTCCTTTCACTGCATCCCGGGTATAATTAATGAACCTCTGCTGATTGTAGTAAATATAATTAATCCAATCCACGTTCTTATTGATGGTCACCCACCAAAACAGTGACGACTCAAAACCCGCCGCTATCTGGTTCCTAGCCTTGTATTCGTCAGGAACACCCCTGGGGACCCCGATGGCATCTAAATATATGTTATCATCGAAAGAGGTCTCCAAAGCTCTCTCAGTTCTTCCACTAGAACGGGGTCGCTCTTGTTTTTCGAATACCAGAGTGAATGGGATGGCCAATTGAACGATTGCACAAGTGCCCGTCCATTTTTGGGGCAGGGTCGGTCGCAGAACCCTCCCACCACAGTACGACCAGAGGTCTGCCCTAGGCACATGAATGTGGGAGTAATTCCCGCCCCCGGTAGTTTCATTGACCAGCCGAATTGATCCGCTGCACTTGTCAAATGTCCCCACATCGTCGTCCCACTGTAGTCCCGTCCGAGAGACGCAGGCCTGGTGCGTACCCGTTACCCCTGAGAATGATGGCGGGCGGGGCGCCCCCTCAGACCTGACGGGGGGAAACTTCAAACTCAAGGGTCGACAAGTGGGGTCGTTCCAGGCCTCTCGGTCCTGGTACAGCCTTATCATGCAGTCCATGGCTCGTGGGTGTTTCTCCCATCCCAGCGGGAATGGGACGACCTGAGGGTTAGGGCGGGCACTCGTGCATGCGTAGCAATCACTCTTTTTCATGCTCCTCACAGTATATTTGACCCATTCCATCCAGGCATTCGCCTCCCCGTATCCCGTTTCTATTTCAAAGGTCTTTTCCAAATCCGTCACCTCAATTATTCTAATCTTTTCCTGCTTATCAGTGGTGGATGAGACCCCAGACTCAGCTTCAATGACCGTGATATACGTGCAGCACAGCTGCATTCCCCCCCCATCCTGCCTGGCCCCCAACTCTAATACCCAGTATTGTTCTATTAAGGTTCGCCCCCTTCTTTTCCAAGTTCTTTATGGTCAGATCGAGCGGATTGCACTTATTCTGCCCACAATCTCGTCCAGGGGTGATGGGATCACGGACAACTGACACCATAGCCTGGACCCCGGGGGCTGGAGGCCTATTTATGCCTTCCCTACCATGCAATTGTAATACTAACGTCTGACCCTGGAATCCCCTTTCTCTCTCCAGGTTCCGCTTAGTTTGATTCCGTTCACTTTTAGTCCTACAGGGCACCAACTCACATAGGTCTAAGCTAAATGTCTGTGTTGATTGGTTGGCAAGCACGGAGATGGAGAACCACTGACGGTCCTCTGCTTGTTTTATCCGGAGGCCAAATTGGGTAACACGCACACTATGACCCAGCCCAAGGATAATGGCATAGCAAGTTCACAATACGATTGACCGCATTTTGTCGCGACACCCGTAGCCCGAGGGCACAGTTCCTTTCGACTCGCCAAAGTCCGATTAGTTCGTTCTCAGGGTCTCTGTTCCTTAGATGCCTTTGTCAGAGAGGTTCGTTCGTCCTCCGTCGGTTGTGGCACTGGTCCCTTGACTCGAGTTAATGTGTCTAGCCCTTTTCGGCCGTACGACAGCCGTTTCGGTCGTCAAAAGTACCAGGAAGGGACCGTCCCAAGTTGGTTCGAGGGTACGTTGCTTCCAGCTTTTAATCAGGACCCACTGACCCGGCTTGACGGTGTGCACCGCAAACTCGAGGGGCGGCGTCTGTGCCAAAAGTCGCTGTTGGGGTAAAAGAGATAGAGCAGACCCCAGAGCCACCACATATTTTTGCACAAACATATCCCGAGACTCGAATGCAGGAGGTTCCCCCTTCGGCCCATGGAACGGGAGGCCAAACAGCATTTCGAAAGGGGAGACGCCCAAATCCCGCCTTGGCTGGGTGCGAATTTGCAATAGGGCAAGGGGTAGGCATTTGGTCCAAGGCAGGCCAATTTCACTAGTGAGTTTGGTTAGCTGCTTTTTGATGGTCTGGTTCATTCTTTCGACCTTGCCCGAGGAGGGGGGATGCCAGGGGGTGTGGAAATCCAAGTCAATCCCCATTGCTTGCACTACATTCTGGAGGACGGTCGAGGTGAAGTGGCTTCCCTGGTCAGAGTCAATAGCGCGGGGTAGCCCAAATCGTGGGATGATTTGCTCGAGTAGAATCTTGCTAACCTGAGTTGTCGTTGCCGTGGTAGTGGGGAAAGCTTCCACCCATCCTGTCAGGTGATCTACTACTACTAATAGATACTTCAGGCGACCTATGGGGGGGAGCTCAGTGTAATCTACCTGGACATACTCAAACGGCCTATAGGCCGGACTCCTACCCCCTTGTCTTGCATGCTGCCGCAGCCCCCTTTTGTTAATCTTTCGACATGTTATGCAATCTCCTGTGACCTGCTTAGCTACCGTGTAGAGACCAGTGTGAGCATATCGGCGCAGGAAGGCATCACACAGTGCCTGGGCGCCCCAGTGACCACCCTGGTGTAGACGGGCAATAATGTCCCGCGTCAATGGTCGATTTCGTAGCTGGCGGCCATCGGGTAAGGTCCACTTGCCTTCCCTATCCTTTGTACCCCCCAGAGACGCAAGAAGAGTTCCTTCTTTGTCAGTAAACGTGGGCACTTCGGTAATTTCGGATATCTGGGGAATCCTTACCAGGCAGTTTATTACTTCCTTCCCCATCCCGGCCAATTTTGCCTGTTCATCTGCCAATTGATTCCCCAGGGTCTCTATTTTATCGTCTTTCTGGTGCCCTTTCACATGTACTACAGCAATCTCTTGTGGCAGCAACAAATCCTCCAAGATCATGGCTACTAGTTCCTCGTGGACCAACTCCTTTCCTCTACTATTTATCATTCCCCTTTCTTTCCAGATCTTCCCAAAGGTGTGTACTACCCCAAAGGCATACTTAGAGTCACTGTAGATTGTCCCGGCTACTCCCTTTAAATTCCTCAGGGCCCGGTGCAAGGCGTGCAATTCGCACGTTTCTGCGGACCAGGCATTCGGTAGCCGTCCACTTTCCACTAATTCCCAACCAGTCTCACTAATGACTGCATACCCGTTGTGTCTCTTCCCATCTATCACTCGAGAGGACCCGTCAATGTACCACCGCCTACCTGCATGTAAGGGGGTATCCCTCAGATCTTCCCTCACTTTACTCTGGTACTCTATTATGTCTGAACAGCAGTGTTCCAGTTCCTCCTCCCCTTCCCCTTTCCAAAGAAAGTCCGCCGGGTTCTGGCAGCCCCCGACTTCTATTCGGAGGTCTTCTCGGTCTAACAATATGGCTTCATATTTCAGAATCCTTGAGTCAGTCAGCCACCTCCCGGCCTTCTGATTCAGGATAGTTCTAACCTGGTGGGGAGTAGTGACTGTCAAGGGGGCCCCGAAAGTCAGCTTCCTGCTTTCCTCTACCAGCTTTGCCGTGGCTGCCACTGCTTGGACACACTCCGGCCACCCTCGGGAGACTGGATCCAGAATTTTTGACAGGAAAGCCACGGGCTTCCTTTTTCCCCCCCAATCCTGGGTCAATACTCCAAGAGCGGTTCCCTTTCTGGAGTTCACAAAGAGACGAAATGTCTTACTAAAATCCGGCAAGCTTAAAACAGGTGCAGCCATCATTTTTCCTTTTAGGATTTCAATTAACTTTTTCTCCTCTTCCTCCCATCTTATTCTGTTGGGTGCCTCCTCAATGAGTTTTAGGTACAAGTCTTTAGTAAGGGGGGCATAGTCGTCTATCCATAACCGACAATAGCCTAAGAGTCCCAAGAACTTCCGCAACTCCCTTTTGGTCGTTAGGAGGCCTAGTTCGATTATTGCCCGCACTCTTTCTGGACTTATTCGTTTCTGTCCATGGCTTATCAAGTGTCCCAGGTACTTAACCTCTTTATCGACATATTGGAGCTTCTTCTGACTCACTCTTAACCCCTTCTCAGCTAGGTAATTTAACAGGGCATTAGTCCCAAGTAGGACGTCCTCCTCCGCGGGTCCGGATAAAAGGAGATCGTCCACGTATTGTATAAGCTTAAGGGCCGGGGACAAGGTTAGTCCCTCCAATAATTGTTCCAGAATCTGCCCGAACAGAGTCGGGGACTCAGTGAATCCTTGGGGGAGCACGGTCCACCTGTACTGCTGTTTTCTGCTAGTATCAGGATCCTCCCATTCAAAAGCAAAAAGATCCCTACTGTCCTTGTCCAGGGGACACGCCCAGAAGGCATCCTTTAAGTCTATAACACGAAACCAGCCGTGGTCCGGGGGTATTCGCCCCAGAATAGTCTATGGGTTCGGTACCACAGGGTGCCGTACTTGGACAATTTTATTTACTTCCCTTAGGTCTTGGACCATTCGGTAGCTCCCGTCCGACTTCCGGACCAGCAGGATTGGGGAATTGTATCGTGACATACAGGGCTCTACCAATCCATCTTTTATTAGGTCTTCCATAACTGTCTTCAGGCCCTGCCTCCCTTCCCAAGAGATGGGGTATTGGCGCACTCTGACGTCGGGGCTCTGGGGCTTTAATTTTACCTCCACAGGTCGAATTGCGAGTCCTTCCCGGTTCCCTTTGGCGACCCAAACCCTAGGGTCTATCTCTGTCAATCGGGACTCACTAAGGTATGACATGGTAACGGCTAATTCTTCCTCTTCTCCCACTTCTATTCGCAATCCGAAACGGACGATCAAATCCCGTCCCAACAACCCATAGGGAAGATGGGGGAGGTGAAGGAGTTCCACCTGGAGCTCCTCCTCCTCCAGCCGCAAGGGTTGTGGTTCGAATATTTTCGCACTAAAAACCCCACCCTTAACTCCTGAAATGTTTAATGTTTTAGCTTGGAAGCCAACCCCCCTAGGATGGAGGGGAATTGAGGACCTGCCGGCGCCTGTGTCAACTAAGAAGGTAACATCTTGTCTAAATGGGCCCACCCGTAAATTTACCAGGGATTCTTGGTAGGCCCGTGTTCCGATCCTCCCCTGACTTCCCTAATCCATTTGTTCACACTCCATTTCATACATCCCTTCTCTTTCCCTTTTAAACTCGGGACAATCCCTTTTGAAGTGTCCCAGTTTCCCACAATGGTAACATCCGGCCTTCTGAGGGCGCTCAATTCCATAAGATCATCCTCTCTCACTTCTGCCCCGTCTCGCTTCTCTCCCTCTCCAACTTTTCTTCGACGTTCCTCTTCCCACCCCATAACCTCCCTCCCCCATTCCGGTGGACTTACAAGCTTCCCGTACGGCTGCCACCATCATTTTTGTCTTATGTTTCTCCCTTATTACATCCCTCTGAACGTACATCTTCTGTGCTTCCCGTAATAATTCTGCAACATCCTTTTCAGCCCAATCCTCCACTTTCTGTAATTTCTTCTGAATGTCAGGCCATGACTTAGTCACAAAGTGCACCTTAAGCATGCCCTTGCCTATTTCCCCATCGGGGTCTAAACCTGAATACTTTCGCATGGACTCCCGCAAACGGTCTAAAAACTCACTCAGGGATTCATCCTTTTTCTGTCCAACTTCGAATGCTTTCGCTAAATTCCGCTGTTTGGGCACGCAGGTTTGGATCCCCCTGATTATAGGGCTTCTGAAGTCTGTCATATTGGCTCGTCCCCCCGCGTCGTTATGATCCCACCGGAGGTCCTCTAAGGGGTATTTCTGCTCTCCACGCTGAGGGCCGTCCTGATGCTCCCTATCCCAAATGGCCATTGCACTATTCCGGATCATAACAATTTCATCGTAATTAAATAGTATTCTCATCATGGCCTGCAGTTCAGCCCATGTGTATATACTGGGCCCCAGAAATTGGTCCAGTTGTATTCCCACACTGACGGGGTCGTCCAGTAGACGGGGTAGTTCATTACGGAGTTGCCGAATATCCCCAGAATTTAAAGGTTGTACTACAAAACCGGTCCGTTCGTTCCCAAACGGCACCTCTCGTAAGGGGTTCAGCTGTTCAATATTGTCACTCCTCCCAGCTCTCAATCCCTCTTCTCGACCTTTCCGCATCTCGAGTCGGACTGATTTCCTAGTGCCTGGGGTGAGTTCTGCGCCCCCTCCTGTGCCCCCCCCCCCCAGCAGTCCCTTCCTCACTGATCGTAGCCTGCTGGGACTCGGAATTATCTGTCGCAGGAGGGAGGTCCGCGCTGGACGCCTGGTCGTGCGCGGGTGGTATATACGGGGGCGGGGCAGACGGTGGCAAACCGTCGGTGAGGATGTCCCAAGACTTCTGGGGCTTCCTCGGGTCTGTTTGGGGAATCAGAGGATAGAGACGCCTGGGACTCTTGCCGTCGCCCGCCAACCAGGCGGCGGCGTATTTGCTCTCCTCTGGGTCAAACGGTTGTTTTCTGTTAACATATACATTTAGGATTTGGCACACCCAGTCTTCATCAGACCCATACTCGGGCCAAACTACCGAGGGGGTGCGGATAGGTTCTTTGGTCCATATAAAACAACAATATTTTATCATGGTCTCTTTCTTTAAGCCCTTCGTTCTGCTACTGTCCGTCCATAGACTTAACTTCCGACCTAATGGACTATCGGGGGGTACTTCTTTCCCATTTGCAGTCTTCCCTGACTTTTCCTTAGTAAATCTAGAAGTCTGATTTCCCGTGGTCTATCTTCGGTCCTGGTCTTAAACGCCCAAAGCGTTTTCACAGATGACCGTCAAAACCACAATTTCCCGTGGTTTATCTTCGGTCCTGGTCTTAAACGCCCAAAGCGTTTTCACAGATGACCGTCAAAACCACGCGGCCAACAAGGAAGAACAAAAGAATCTCTTACCTTGATCCGTGCACGGAGTTGTCTGGCCTTTTTAAATGTGTGTACCCCCGTGTATAGTCACTAACCGGTCGTCCCAGCACTCGTCCGTGTGTTCCTTTTCCAGGATTCAAAATTATTTTTAAATGAGCCGGGTCACATCCTCTCTTGGCCGACGGCCGACGGACCAAGCTGATCAGTGAGAAGTATAAATATATACTAGACGCGTCTTTGATGTAATCAGGCTTGATCCGTGAGCCGAAGAGACTGCCCCCCCCGGCAATAATTCTTTCATCCCGGAGGAGCCCCCAATTGTGCGAGATAGGTGGCTGTCCGGCCCCATCTACGGCACTTTTATTTCCCTTCCCAGGAACAAAGACACGGAGGAGTCTGTCCAAAACTTTTTCATTCAACTTTGCAAAGTCGGGTGTTGTTCCCAAAGGTACACACACACAAGCATTGTAATCTCCAGCATTATATACATGTATATGTGGGCTGGGTCTACTACTGCTGTCTTGACCAACGAGTGCTCGGATTCCCCACTGTTTTCCTTATTTGGGTTCTGGTGCCTGGGATTAGTTTATCATTCACTTGGCCAATCAGTGTTTGAGCTTCCCGTTCTTTCCTTATATGGATGATGTTGTACAACTGTGATTAACGGCGGTCTCTCAACTATCGAGGAAAGCTGTTACAACTATTTCATTCATATAAACATGGGGGAGTTCCGGCAACAGTTTCGAGTGTCTGCGTGTGTTTACTATAAGGTAGAAAAGACTAAAAGGCAGCTAACCGTTTAAAAATTACACTACCCCCTACAGTGACCAAGGCCTGGTGAGTAACTGGGTCCATGGAACGAGCAGAGTGGGTTGTAGCTACAGCCTCAGGCCTGCTCGATGCTTCTGACGGGTGCACTGTGTGTTGGGACTTGATCGATCCTTTCCCATGTTTTGTCATTTCCACTTGACGAAACGGGATTAGTAAAGATTCTATTGCTCTTTTTAGTGTTGAATGTTAAGTAACTGGCTGGGATGGGGTCGGTTAGAGAACCACTTTGCCTGTGCTCTGATGCAGACCCCATTAAAACAGACCTTCCAGATCGCCACCATCTGGGCTTCCCCCTTAACATTTTATCGATATTACCATTTCGTTTTAAATTATATTCCTGGATGTTCTGGAGCAGTGTCATTTGGTACCACTGTCTACATTTACCCCCATACCGCATATTACTGCCAATCCCTGATAATCCTCGACACCGTTGTTATTTATGAACCTTCTGTCTGTTCCTCAAAATTATTCAATATCTCTGCCTCCAATGCTCTGTGGGGAAAAGAGTTACAAAGAACCACAACACTGAGAGAAAAAAAAATAAAACTCAAGATCTGAGTATGAGATTATTTTTTCTTTGTCTCCTTCTCTGAGAAAGAATATAATTACGTTAGAAGCAGTTCGGCGATGTTTCACTTCACGCATTCCAGGAATGAGTACCTTATATTATGAAGGATTTAACAGGTCACACTTGGAAAGAGAGATGATCTTATTGAAACGTTCAAGACCGAGATGAGAGTGGATCAGATAGATACCCACTGGGTATAGACCAAATTTCTTGCCATTTTCACAGAATCTCTACAGTGTGGAAGCAGGGCATCCCATCCATCAACTCCACACTGACCCTCCAAACAGCATCCACCGGACCTGCCCCCCTACCCTATCCAAGTAATCCTGCATTTCCCATGACTAACCTACCTAACCTACACATCCCTGGGCATGAAGGGCAATTTAGCATGGCCAATCCACTCTAAGCTGCGGATCTTTGGACTGTTGGAGCATTGGGAGGAAACCCACACAGAAATCTGCAGAGAGAATGCTCAAACTCCACACATAGCGTCGCCTGAGGTTATATTGAACGCAGCTCCTTGATGATGGGAGGGAGCAGTGCTAACCAGATATCCACCATGCACATCCGTCAGTTCTATTAGTTATTTGTGGCTGACTAAAGAAATCTGCCTGACTTGTTCCTGTCACTGAACCTGATGCAGTCTGAGAACTTTATGATCGGCCATATCACCAACCTGGTTACATTTAAAGTTTGCTAGGAGAATAGTTCATCAAATTTGCTAACACCTTCCACCCGACCTCAAATTTACCTGGACAGTCTCAGACACCTCTCACCCCTTCCTAGACCTCTCCATTTCTATCTCAGACGACCGACTCAACACGAATGTTTACTATAAACCGAATGACACCCACAGCTACCTAGATTACACCTCCTCCCACCCTGCCCCCTGTAAAAATGCCATCGCATGTTCCTAATTCCTTTCCCTCCGCTGCATTTGCTCCCAGGGAGACCAATTCCAATACTGAACAACCCAGATGGCCTCCTTCTTCAAAGACCGCAATTTCCCCTCAGACGTGGTTGGCGATGCTCTCCACCGCATCTCCTCCACATCCCGCTCCTCCGCCCGTGAACCCCGTCGCTCCAATCACTAAAAGGACAGAACCCCACTGGTCCTCACCTACCACCCCACCAACCTCCATGTCCAACGTATCATCCTTCGTCATTTCCGCCACCTCCAAACAGACCCCACCACCAAGGATATATTTCCTTCCCCACTCCTATCAGTGTTGTGGAAAGACCACTCCCTCCGCGACTCCCTCGTCAGATCCACACCACCGGCACCTTCCCGTGTAACTGCAAGAAATGCAAAACATGCGCACACACCTCCCCCCTCACTTCCCTCCAAGGCCCCAAGGGATCCTTCCATATCCATCAGAAATTCACCTGCACCTCCACACACATCATTTCCTGCATCTGCTGCACCCAATATGGCCTCCTCTAAATTGGGGAGACAGGCCGCCAACTTGCAGAACATTTCAGAGAAAACTTCTGGGACACCTGCACCAACCAACCCAACCGCAGTGTGGCTGAACACTTTAAATACCCCTTTCACTCTGCCAAAGACATGCAGGTCCTTGGCGTCCTCCATCACAAGACGGTGGCAACACGACGCCTGGAGGAAGAGCACCTCATCTTCCGCCTAGGAACCTTCCAACCACAAGGGATGAATGCAGATTTCTCCAGCTTCTTCATTTCCCCTCTCCCCACCTTTTCCCAGTCCCTCAGACTCAGCACCGCCTTCTTGAGCTGCAGTATTCTTCCCGACCTCTCCACCCCACCCCTCTCCGGCCTATCACCTTCACTTTAACTTCCTTCCAGCTATCGTATTCCCAAAGCCCCTCCCCAAAAGTCCCTCCTCCCTACCTTTTATCGTAGCCAGCTTGGCACACCCTCCTCATTGCTGAAGCAGGGCATATGATCGAAATGTTCATTCTCCTGCTCCTTTGATGCTGCCTGGCCTGCTGCGCTTTTCCAGCAACACATTTTTAAGCTAAATTTTAAATTTGTTGGGAGCAGTGGAGGAGTGGGATAAAAATGAAACAGTGACACCCTCCAACCTCAGTCAGAGCAGGAATTCGGGGAAATTCACCAAGTGGGAATTTATTCCAGTGGAAATTCTCTTTCCCGGAAGTTTGGGATGGCTTAATCTTTATACTATATCGAGGCTGGCTTCGATATAATATAAAATGATTTTCCGCAAACAGGTGCATCAGGGATAGTGGTGCATCGGGAGCAAAGTGCAGCTGGGAACACAATGAGATGAACCACAATCTTCTTTCCTGGTGGAGTAGTGTCAATTGGCTGAATGGCCCACTCAGGTCCCTCAGCGCCATGTTCTGATGTTACGTTCAACCCTTCGGACCTGCTACACAAAGGCACATCGAGGCCACTCCGATGGTGAGGTGTAGTTTCGGAAAACTACTTGCAAAATCCAGGCTGGGTCAGGAGCCCACCGCCACCCCCAAGCTTTCTTTTAGGCTTCCCCACTCTGTAACCTCTGCTCCAGATGTGGGTCATGTTACAGACTTAGATACGCTGGGTATACAGCCCCTATACCCCACCTACAGTTAACTGAAACAAATCATCTGTTGTCCCTGAATGCAACATTTTGCAACATGACTTCCAGGAAAATAACCTGTTAGTTTCCAATAGCGTAACATGTGAAATTAATAAATATGAACAGAAGTAGGTCATTCGCCCCCTCAAGCTAGCCCTGTCATAAAATAATAACGTGGCTGATCTACTCCAGGGCTCAACTCCACTTTCATGCTGACTCCTGTATCTCTCCACACCTCTCTGGGTTATGGAATTCCAGATATTCACTACCTTCTGAGAGAAGGCATCACTTTGCATCTCAGATTGAAATCAATGTTCCTTATTCGGTATCTATATCCTTGAGTTCGACATTCTGCCCAGGAATGGGAGCAACTTCTCAACATCTACCTTCTCAAGCCCGCTTTGTATCTTGTATATTTCAACAGTATCACTCTTAATTCATTTAAACCCCAATGAATAATCACCTCACCATTATAGAGATTCTGAATAACTCAACCCTTTCATCTCTGGAAGCCGGTTAATGATCCACCCTAGTTACTTGCTGCATCAGCATGCTGACGTTATGTTTCATACTCAGGAAGACTCCAATCACTTTGTACTCCAAATTTTCTGGAAGTCCTCTCCATTAAATAACAGCCAGCCTTTTGGTTCTCAGTGTTTTACTGGTGGAGTAGTGTCAATGGGCTGAATGGAAGGGTTGCCGCATCAGAAACCAGAGTAGGTCACTGAATACAGGGCTGATGGGTGAATGGGTCTCGGTGTGAACTGGGGGACAGTCAGTAGAATTGAACTTTAGATATTGCAGCTAACTCGGATGTATATTGCACTCAGCTCCCTCCTTCAGGCTGTCAGTATAGATTGCAATAATTGATGCCATCGGACTGATATGTGTGGTGCTCCAGCAGATACACCTTTATCATAAAGATCCATTAATCCTGACTCTCCGATTTCTATGTGTTAACCAGTCATCATCGTATGTTAATACATTATCCGTCATCCTACAAGCTTCTGGCTTGAGTAAGATCTTTTATTTTGTAATACCCTACGGAAAATCTCTGAAAAGCCTCTTTCTACCAGATCCCCTTTATCAAGTCCGCTTGTTATATTTTCAGGCATCTCCAGAAATCTTTGCATGATCTTACAGGGCAAAATATAATTTCTTTTTCACAAACCCACATTTACACTGCGTGAAGCTTTTCTTAATGTCCATGCTGGCCAGGTTTTCCAATCTAAACTAGCCCCATCTGCTTTCATTTGGCCCATAGGCCTCCAAATGTTTCCCATTTGTATGTTTGTCCAAATGAGTTTTAAATCTTATAGCTGTACTGGCATCGACCACTCTTCCTCTGAAAGCTAATTCTATACCCGTACCACTCTGTATAAAAACACTGCCACTGCGTCCCTTTTAAATCTTCCCCCTTTCACCTTAAACCTATGCCTTCTATGGTTGAACTCTCCCCTCCTGTGGAAAAGCCCTTGGCTATTCACCCGATGCGTACCTCTCTTGATTTCATAAACTTCTATAATGTCAGCCCACAACCTTCTACACTCCATCTGATACTAACTTCAAGAACAAGCATTTAAAGATAAGCGCTGCAAATTTGAAACGATATTAAACATGACAGTAAAACAATACTCAGTCAAAACTTCATACTATTATTTGTTTTTCTCCTTATTACAATACTGAGGCAGCATGAAACGCTTATTTAGTGCCAATAACAAGTCACGCACCTGAATTTATTTGTCTAACGGGGGTGATGATCTCGACAATGAAAACGTATCTATGGCCAGATCGATATAATAAAAAATAGTCAACATTCCCCCTCCTGGCCTCCCAATGACCTTGTGTGCTTGTGTCTTCCTTATCTTGCACTCAATAGAGAGAACCCCTTTCCCCATCGCATCTTAATTTAAACTCATTTCAGAGAATCTTCTTTTATCTTTTGCCACACCCTCTTTCCCCTGTCACCCATTCCCCAACTCTGGTTAGGGATTAAAAGCACATTTTCCAATCATTTTGAGTTCTGAAGAAGTGTCACCCTAGACTTGAAACACTAATCCTGTTTCTCTGTCCCTGCAGATGCTGACAGACCTGCTGAGTTTCTCCAGAAATGAATAGTGGCACAGAACATATTTTCAATTACAAAATAACGATCGATACTGGAAATAAAAATATCAAAAATTGCTAGAGAAACCGGGAGCTTTTTAGAAGGTTCACTGGACCTGAAAGTTTATATCTGCATTCACTTCATAAAATGTTGCAACATCTTCAGCAATTTCTTCAGCAATTTCTGTTTTTGAACAATTTCCAACGACATATTGTCAAAGATGCTCAAACATCCTGTCCAACATGGAGCGCCGTACACTGGGAACTGAACGATAACACATGGTGACAAGTTCCTTAACTCTGGAACTGCATAAGGCTGGCATCACTGACACTGCAGTGCTCTGAATTATGGTCAGGGAGAAAAACAGAAGGAAACACATTCACTTCAAATACAGAAGATGGCATTACTGAAAGGAAAAGATTTAGATTAGTACCTAAAATTGATTGAGTTAAAGTAACAAATTGGAGGCGTGACACCAAGGAAAGAATTACTGCAGAATGAGAATATGAAAATGGAAGGGTTGCCGCATCAGAAACCAGAGTAGGTCACTGAATACAGTGCTGATGGGTGAATGGGTCTCGGTGTGAACTGGGGGACAGTCAGTAGAATTGAATTGTAGATATTGCAGCTAAAACTGGGTTATCATCTGATGCTGTAGGTCACAGCAGCAACAGCAGAAGCAGAATTGTATTCAATGACAATCTGTAACCTTTCCCTCAGGATAATGTCTCAGTCCACCATTACCCTCAAGCCGATCTATAGTTCAGTGACGAGTGTGGGTGAACATGCCAGGGTCAATACCATGTGTACCTTTATATGATGAAAACCCATTAAAGCTACCGCAATTGGCTGGTTTCTCTCAAAACAGCAGAACTAACATCTGGTACAGAGGCAGAAATTATACCACGAGTAACAAATCAGATCTAAGCACTGTCATCCTGCCAAATCCAAGCATAAATGTCGATGGACCATTAAACAACGTACTGGAGGAGAGGACTCCACAAATATCCCCATCCTAAATAATGGAACAGTCCTGTACATCAGTGTAAAAGTCAAGTATGTGGTGTCTGCACTATCCTCAACCAGACGTGTTGAGTGGATGATCCAACTTACCCTATCATGATGCCCACAGGATCACAGATGGCAGTCTTCAACCAATTCGATCCGCTGCACGTGACATGAAGAAACCGCTGAACACAGTAGATACAACAAAGGCAATGGGCCCTGACCCCATTCCTGCAATGGGACTGAAGACTTGTGCGGTACAATAAGCCGTGTCACTGGGGAAGCTGTTTCATTCCAGCTCCAACTCTGACATCTCCCTGGCAACGTGGAAAATTACTCAGCTATGTCCAGTTTCCTAAGAGGGGAATAAATACAATCTGACCAATTACCACCCCATCAGTCCCATCACGACAGTCAAATTGGTGGGGCTTCTATTTGACAGAGCTGTCAAGTAGCACAGAAATAACCAGCTCAGTGTGGTTTCAGATAGGTCTCCATGTGGAGATGATGCGGTCTTGGAATTGTCATTGGATTACTAATACAGACCATGCTCATGCTTGGGCAGCTGGGGGAAGATAAAAACAATTATTAACATATCAAGATCTAAAATCTGGTGTCAGTAACAGTGATCTTGTGTCCAATGTTGATTGTAAACATCGATTTCCTTCCCCAATGTACTTTCAGGAAGTGAATCTCCCGTGTTTTCCTGGTCTGGCCTAAAAGTGACTCCAGACACACAGCCATGTGATAAACTCTTCAATAGTCCCTGAAATGGCCAAGCAAGACACTCAATTGTATCAACTGCTCCGAACTCTTAAACAATATACCCGGAGAGAACACCTGGCTCCAACTTTGGTGTCGGAAAAGGGAACGGGAAACATAGTCCTGTTGACCCTGCAGAGACCTCCTTCCTAATGTCTGACGGTTTGTGACAACACTTACTGAGCTTTCCCACAAACTGTACAGGAACTTCGGGAAATGAGTACGTCACACAACACATCGAGCTTTCTCTGTGCAAGTTAATGGTCGAACATCTCCTTAATGCAGTTTTACCCATACAATATTCATATCCCTTAATATGTTTAAACATTGTGAAATATAAAGTGAGAACTGCTGTAGTCCCTTCAGCCCATCAATTTTGCTCCTCCATTCAATATACAGGCAGTTCTCAGATAACGCGTGTTGATTAAATAAAATTTGGCTGCAATGTGATTCATGAACCTTTTTCCATAAAGTGAATTCCCGTTCACTGTGACGCAATTCCTTGCCGGGAACCAACTGAACAGCAAAACCCAGCCTCAGGATCCTCTGTCTGCAAAATGGACAACAATGTGTTCAGCTAAAACAGGAATGTAATCCGCTCTGGAAGCCTTGAAACTGAGCCTGAAACGGGGAATTGTAGTATCCACTTAGAAAGAACTTTATTTCAAACTGTGGGGAGATTCTTGAGGAGAACTGGAATCTCCCCATCGACATGACGTGGTCAGTCAGCCTCACGCGCTTTCTGGTGAAGAGTGTGGTGAAAGGTACACTGCTGTAGTCAGTGACCTGTATTTTGAAAGTGTTACATTTACAGCACTGTTTTATTACAATATGTGACTTAAAGTTTTATTTAGACTTTGCTAGTATGTGTGTTAGACTAAATTAAATTTTTGGCTTTACTAATAATTTTGGGGGTTCGCCCCTTACCCTCTTTTTCCCATAGACCCCATGATTAATATTGCACGATTTTGCACAACACGGTGTTGCACAGGAACAAAGCTACTGAGTTATTGGAGAACAACCTGGATTGATAGCTGATCTTCTATCTTCACACGATACTCCGCTATCCTTTTAATTTCCAGAAATCCTTATTTATATTCAGTGCCTAGGTTTCCACAGCCTGAGCTGGGAGAGAACACTCTAGTTCACCAGTCTCAGAGTGAAGACATTTATTCTCATCTCAATGCAAAGTGGCCTGTCTGTACTGAATGCTGTGGCCCCTTGTCTGAGGCATCCAAGCCAGCTTCCAATCTGTCGCGCCCTGTCAGAGTTTTATATATTTCACTGTGATCACCACTCATTTTCCTAAATCCCATGGAATACAGGTCCAGTCGCCCAAAACTCTGCTCCCACAACAAGTCTGTCATTCCAGAGATCAGTCTGGTCATTCTTCCCTGTTCTCCCTCAATGTCAGCTTTGTCCTTTATTGGGTAAGGTGCCCAAAACTGCACACAATACTGTACAATGTTAGAGATGGGGTCTCACCAAGGTCCTGTACAGCTGCAGTAGGATACTCTTACTCCTGCACTCAATTCCCCTGTAATGAAGGTGAAATACATCATTGATCTGTCCACCTGCTTTCTGCTCCTGCAATATTGCTTTAGTGACTGGTACAATGTCATCTTTCAATGTTACAGCTCCCCACTTGCTGGGTCTATATACACTGGTTAACGTATCAATGCCATTCCCAGTATTGACTTCGAGCTTCAGACTCACTGTCCTGCATGTACTCAGAGGGCTGTGCAGAAATAAACGAAAATGCAGCTTAAATTCCTTTGTAGAACAACATTTTTCAACCACTCCCTTTTCAAATGAGAGGCTGCCATTCTATTGTTCCCATCAAAGTACACAACATCACATCTCTCCCAATTGCTCTCCATCTGCCACATATTATCCAAGTAATTTCACTTGTCTCAGTCACTTTGGAGCATTTGTACATCTTTCTCGCCAACTCACAGGCTGACAATGTTTAGTGCTGTCAGCAGACTTGGGAATATTGCATATGAGCCCGTCAACCAAATATATGATTTGTATTGGGAATAGCTGGGGCCCAAGACACGAACCTTGCTATATCCTCCTAGCCTTCCATTTAAAAAAAAATGTTGTTTTATTCCTGCCAGCTCTCCCATTCTAAAACCATGACCATACGTTAGACCCAGTCCCACAGGATTCGAATTTGCACAATAGGCTTGGGGCTTTATCAAAAATCTTTCTGAGATTCCACTCGTATTACATTGATACCTTCTCCATAATGTTGCTAAAAGCCACTTTCTCAAATATGATTCCCATTTCATAAATCTCTGTTGACTTTGTCTACGTCCATTAATTTCATTCCGATACTTTCTCTAAACTGTTTAGTTGCTAATTTCATTCTATTCCCATTTTCTCACCAGACTAAAGATCCCTAGTATTGCTAGGAAGTTTTCTTTTTTATTTTGTTTTCCTCTGTGAAGGCATGACTGAAACTTTTGTTACATAGTTCTACCATTTCCTGGTCCTCAATTATCTGACATCAAACTGTAAGAAAGCTGCACATTTCTTTCTCTTAATTTTGCCATTAACATATTTTCAGAAAATATCGTAAGTTCTGTCTTATAGACTTTGTTAAGACATTCTTCAGAAACCTATCAATTCCTATTTTAAGGTACTCACTGATTGGCCTTCTACAGCCATACAATCACAGAAGCAAAGACTCTGTACTATCAGAAATACAGCATGGTCTACATAAGGCCCACTTTCCGACACAATACGCCTAGCCGTGTATCTTAAGGTACTTCAAGTGCACAACCGTGTATTTTCGAATGATTTTGAGTTTGTCATGACATCTCCCCTCTCAAGAAGTGCACTTCAGACCCCAATACACATTGGCTGAAAAGCAATCCTCAAATCCTCACTAAACCGCAAACTCTTCACTTTAAAAGTGTGCCCATTTGACTAAAAGGAACAGCTGCTGTCCATCCACCCTGTCCATGCTCCTCGTAATCCTATGCTTTTGAATACGTCCCCCTCAGCCTCCTTTCCTCCAAACTAAACAACTCAAGTTTATACAGCCTCTCTCTATAGCTGATATGCTCAATCGTAGGGAACATCCTGGTGAATCTCCTCTTCAAACCCTCCCGTGCAGTCACATCCTTCCTGTAATATGGTTCTCAGAACTACACACAGTATTCCATCTTGGCGTCACCAAAGTTCCGCATAGCTCTTATAATCCGTGCCTCAATGAATCAAGGTTATGTTTACAGTCCTCTGTGCTTTCCCAAATTGTGTATGAACCTGTCCATCACATTCAGGGATGTGTGGAGAAACACCCTCTGACCTTCCCAGTGTGCTGCCATTCATTGAGTCCTCTCCTTCTTCCAAAGTGTATCACCTCATATTTATCAGGGTTACATTCCATCTGCCATTGATCTGTCCATCTAACCATTTCATCTGTATCTTCCCGTTACTTAAGACCTTCCTCCTCACTGCCAGCCAATGGCCAATCTGTGTATCAAACACAAACTTACTTATCACACTCCCCACCTCTCGTCCATATTCACAGCGACATCATTTATGAGTACCACAAATATTAAAGTTGAAAATCACACAACATCAGAATAGAGTCCAACAGGTTTTTTCGGAGGCACGAGCTTTCAAAGCGCTACTTCTTCATCAGGTGATTGTGCGCTTTGATGAAGAAGCAGCATTTAGAAAGCTAGTGCCGCCGAATAAACCTATTGGACTATAATCTGTTGTTATGCGATTTTTAGCATTGTCCACCCAGTGCAACACCAGCATCTCCGAATCACAAATAATAAGGGATACAGCACTGATCCCTGTCGTATACCATTGGATACTGGCCTCCAGTCACAAAAGGAGTCAACCACCACCTTGTGTCTCCCACCACTAAACTTTATTTTGATGCAATTTGGCCTAATGAGACCTACCTGTTTCTTGGTTATTCTGTTCCGCTGGATACACTTGTAGAATAATTGGGAATCCATAATCTTGCCCTGCCAGCAGGTTTCCATGTCCCTGTGTTAGTTAGTCCCCAACGCATGCAGAATTTCCTCCTTATTGCAGTCTTAAATGGTCTGTCCTTTATCCTGCCATTATTTCCCTTGATTGTGTATTAGGCAGCCGGAGAAACATCCTGTTAATTTCCAACTTGTCACATGTTTTGTGAATTTTATGCATTTCACAGTGACCCATCTGTAATTCTTTGAAACTCTAGAGAACACAGGCCGAGTTTCCTCATCGCGCAATCTCACCAATTGAGGGATTAATCTGGAGAATGTCCATTGTACTTCCTCTGTGGTCAGTATATTCTTTCTCAGATTTGGTGACCAAAACTGTCCTCAATATTCCAGGTACAGTCTCACCAACACGCTGTTAACATGTCTTCAACATGTCTTTACATCTATATACTGACTCCCGTAAAGCAATGCAATCCAAACTTTAACTTACCACTTGCATATATTCCTCCAAATACCCTTCACATTCATTGCATTTACAAACTCATTGTGTGAGTTCTTATAGAAAACCTTCTGATAATCTGAAGTATGCCATTTCTACTGGTTCCCCATTATCTGTGCTGTAAGAATCAACTTCAAACAATCCCAAAGCTTGTCAAGTATGATTTCCCTTTCAGAAATACATACTGATTCTCTCCAATGTTGCTGTTAATTTCTCAATAACGAATATCACATCCTACATAATAGATTCCAACAGTTTCCCCACAAATGTCAAGTTAATTAGTCTGCAGTTCTCCACACTATCTCTTCTTCCCTTTGTAGATGCTTGGATCACTCCCGTTCATCTGTAGTGCTTGGTTCCAGACTATGCAGAATGCACTGGGTAATGGTGCACAGTCATCGACAGTGCAACTAATACTTCAATTAGTGGTTTATTTCTGAAGATTTTGGTATGAAGTACAACTAGTTTGTCAAGGTTAGCAAAGCTCAGTCCAGCTGCATGTTCAAGTAGAGCCTTGTTACTGATATAAATTGACTTTCTGTCTTTCGATCCACAAGTCCTGTACGATCACTTCGTATTTCTGGGTGATTTTCTGGATCTTCCTCCATGAAGACAGATGTGAGGTAACTGGTTATTTGCTTGGCCATTTCTCTGTTATCCATAATAAACTCGTCTCTCCTGATTGCAGATTTCCACATTTGACTATGCTTTTCTATTTCCTTTGAAATATAGATCATAGATTTATGCAGTCCTTGTGTTCCTTTTTGTTTGTATGCATGTTCCCTTTTTGATTTCCTTACCCGTTTCATGGCCCTGCTTTTCTGGATCGTAATTTTCTGAGAATTCTCAGGATTCCACAATGTCTGGAATTCTTCTGAAGTTACTTCCTGTGATTCGTGTGATCTTTAATTTATTATGCTAATCATTGTTAACTCACTTTCTCACTCTTGGGTGTTTTACCTGAAATAAATAGACATATTTTTCAGACTTTGTAGTATTTCTATCAATCTCCTGGTCCTGACCATATATATTCAGGAACACTGCAGGAGGACAGGATAGAAATAGCGGGGGCCCTGGTTGGTACTCTTGCATCATCGGTCGTCAATGGGTAAGGTCCTGGAGGACTGGAGGGTAGTGAATGCTGTGCTGTTATTCAAAAAGGGCTACAAATAAAAACCGGGGAACTATAGACCAGTAAACCTAAAATCTGTAGCAGGTAAGTTATTTGACAAGATTCTGAGGGAGAAGATATACATGCATTTGGAAAGACAGGGCCTTGTGAATGGAGGATTATGGCTCACAAGTTTGTTAGACTGCATTGATGAAGTGACCAGTAACTTTGGCAAGGACATGGCTGTATATATAGATTTCAGTAAGGCCTTCAATAAGGTTCCACATGGTACGCTGCTCTGGAAGGTTAGATCACATGGAATTGAGGGGGAGTTGGCAAATTAGGTCCAAAATTAGCTTGATGATAGGAACAAGAGGGCAATCGTGAAAGGATGCTGGTTGGACCGGAGGCCTGTGATGAGTGGAATGCCTTAGGGATAGGTGCTGGGACTATATATTCATATATTACACATATCTATGATTTAGATGAGAATGTACAGGTATGATTTGTAAGTTTGAAGGTGACACTAAAATAGGTGGTATCGTGGACAGTGAGGAAGGTTATCAGAAATCTCAGAAATTACAGCAGTACCTTGATCAGGTGGGGAATTGGGCAGAGAAAAGACAAATTGAGTTTAATTCAGATAAGTGTAAGTTCTTGCATTTTAGAAAGCAGGAGTTTCATGGTGACTGGCAGGGCCTTAAGGAGTGCAGTGGAACAGAGTGACCTTGGAATTCAGGTGCACGATTTTCTGTAAGTGGAGTCCCAGGCTTTTGACTCACTGCCCTTCATCAGTTAGAGCACTGAGTATCGAAATTAGGGAGTTATGTTGCAGTTATACAAGATGTTGGTGAGTCCATACTTGTCGCGCCATGTTCAATTTTGTTCACTTTGCTCGAGGAAGGATGTTATTAAACTGGAAAGAGTGCAGAAGAAATTTACAAGGATGTTGCCAAGACTCAATGGTCTGAGTTATAGTGAGAGGTTGAACAAGCTAGGAGTTTGTACTTTAGAATGTATGAGGCTGAGGGGGATCTGATAGTAGTGTGTAAGATCATGGGAGACATGGATAGAGTCAATGCACTCAGTCTTTTTTTCCCCAGGATTGGGCAATCACGGTCTAGAGGGCATCAATTTAAGGTCAGAGGGGAAAGAGTAAAAGGGAACTTGAGGGGCAATTTCTTTTACACACAGGGTGGTATGCATATGGGATGAGCTGACAGCTGTAGTTGAGGCGGGTACATTCACAAAATTTAAAATACATTTGGACAAATACAGAGTTAGGAAAGGATTAGAAGGATACAGGGAAATGGCGGGGAAATGGGGTTAGTGTGAATGGATGCTTTTTCCGGGATGGACCAGTTTTGCCCGAATGGCCTGTCTCCGTGCGGTAATACTATATGGGTCTAACAACCATTGTTCTCCTACTGAAAGTTATATTGTACTTTCCCAATTCACTGGAGCGAACTTGACCCTCTAACCTCTGGGCTTCCATGATGTTTGACCAGAATGTTCAACCATTCCACATTGAATACAGACGCCGTGTAAAATACAACATATTAATGTCACTATTCCTCCAAAGCTGCTTCAGAGGAAGGTTAGTAATTAGTCCTTCTGATCACACAATAGATAATAAACAATAGGTGCAGGAGTAGGCCATTCTGCCCTTTGAGCCTGCACCACCAATCAATATGATCATGGCTGATCATCCTTAATCAATATCACACAACACGAAATCAGAAATAATCTGCTCTCTAGTTTGGTTCACAACATACTCTCCAACCTACCTGATATACACTTAAGGAATTTATTTTTCACAACATTAGCAGTCACTTAGTTAATTCAGTTTCAATGCAACTTGACACCATTCATTATTACTGCAGAACCCACGAGTATTTGTTACACATTCACAGGATGGGGGGCTTAGCTGGATAACCAGCATTTAATGGCCATTCCAGACGGCAGTTAAGAGTCAACAGCGTTGCCTTGGATCTGGAGTGACATGCAGGCCACATCAGATAAGAACAGTCGTTTCCTTCCCTAAAGGACATGAGTGAACCAGATGAGTTTTTCCAACAATCAGGAATGGATTCCTGATCATCATAAACCCTTGATTCCAGATACATATTGAATTCAAATTACACAATCTGCCATGGCAGGATTTGAAACCATGCCCCCAGAACATTACCTGGGACTCTGGGTTAAGAGCCCAGCGATAATATCACTATGTCATAGCTTCCCTTTGAGTATAGTTGCATATATAATTTCCAGAGCATATGATGCAAAATATTTGCGCAACAGTTTTGGTTCAGATATATAACACAACAAATTTGTTTCTCCTTGCTATTTGTAAGACCCACCCAAACCCATTCTATAGAATCTGAGGGACAGAGCCTGTGTCGTTATTAGTGATAGACTTGGATAAGACATTCGGGGAGGCTCACCTCGATGCTGAGATGATCTGAAGACATGTCCAGCAATACAGGACAAGCATCAATATCCAGTCCGCTTTGTCAGGATAAGTGTCTCCGTATATTCTCACTGCTCCCTCACACTCACTGTATGTCTCTTATAGCACCTACCCTTGACCAAGGCTCACACTCTAACTCCAATAAGGTTCAAGCACGACCACTCTCACTGTTGAATTTAGCACCTTCCATCCCTCACATTTTCTGTCCCTGATGCAATAGCCCCACACACTAATAGCACGACATGGATACAACACTATGGACAGACTCTCTCCGGCCACCTCTCCATATCACACCTCACCGAGTCCAGCACGAACAGCAGGACCATCCACTTCCACCCACACTCCTTCCTTCCCTTTCCAGGAGAAACAGCCTGGAATAGGACAGAACGGGCCAAGCCGGGTGGTGGAGTGCCAGATATCCGTTCCCTCATACCCCTACCCTGATATGTGGGGAGGATCCTGGAGTGAGCCGGAGAGGACCAGGAGGCCTTGTGTGGAGATTCGGAAACATCCACGTCCCACCAACCGAATAAGGAGCAGTGTTTAGTAAAGAGCAATTCTCAATTCAAACCTACTGTCAGTTCCAACCTCATCTCTCTCACTCGCAGATGAACAGATATCCCATTGCACAGAGATGCATGCATTGAAATACACAGACGTATTGGTAAACACCCCAATATACTAACATGCACAATGCATACAAGGAGATAAGCATGCACACACGGAGAAGCACACAAAGACATAAACAGTCACACACAAATAGACACAAACACAGATAGAAACACACAGGCTGATACAAAGACAGACAGATATAGTCACACAAATACAAAAGTAACAAGTACATGGACAAACACACACTTAAGTACACATTAAGACACAGACGTCAGTGCCATTAGGACACAAATAAATAAGTTTCTGATTTATAAGGAGATCAAGGATTCTGGGAGAAGGTAAGAGAATGATGTTGAGGAACATTATAGAAATGGCTTTAAAGTATATCAGACTCGATAGGCCAAATGGCCTAATTCTGATCCTTTTTTAATGTTTGTGTGGTGTTATGCTATCAGGTATTCTCTTCCTGAGACAGCAGCAGCAACATATTTGATTGGAAACAGTCAGTGGTAATGTGGGAAAAGATTGGAGGGCAGAATGGTTAATGTCTATTCCTAGTTATTGTACCACTATATTCGAAAAGGGGCAGTGATTTGATATGAGGTTAACACAGTTTTTAAAAAATGTGTCCCACAATGAAAGAAGGATGTCCCTTTCCCTTTAATGTTGTGCTATCTGTGGTGTCCTCATCCTCAGGGAGCAGTGGAGACTCGGTTAATTTAGGTATTTTAGTTTGAGTTTGACTGATCTTTGCCGGACAGGAGAGTCAATGTTTATTGGGAACAGACAGGAGACGGATGGTCAGACACACTCGGATCAGCCATGAGCATTCTGAATGGTGCCACCAAATGGCCAACTGCTGCCCCTATCCAATGTGTTGTTCCCTCAATCCACGCTCGCGGCCGTTACAGAGATATACTGCTGTCCCTACCCCATGTGTTGTTCCCTCAATCCACCACTGAGTGCGATTACAGGGTAGAGGACTATCCCATTCAGCCTGACTAGATCGTTACAATGACACGGGAGGAGACCATTCTGCCCCTCAAAAAGAATTACACAGAAATATATGATGAAGTAATTCAGCTCGTTGAGTACATTACACAGCCCAGGATGAGGCCATTCAACCCGCCTGAACTGCTGCACAGGAACAGGGAAGCTGTCGCTAACAGGAAATAGACAGGAGTGATATATGACTTTTTTAAACAAAACTGTAACTAGTTTTGACTCAGAGATCACTGTAGGGTCATCACTGATCAATAATCTATGTAAAATATCTCGATGAAGGGACTGAATGGATCAAAGCTGAACTACCTCGGACACCAAAATGATCATTCAATTGATCTTCAAATGGAGGTAGCGAATCTGCATTATGATGTAGACAGGGTAGGTTAGTGAGCATACCCTCAGCAGGAATAATATAATGTGAGTTGTCTATTGCAGTCGGGAACAATTTAAATGGAGAGAGATTGCAGAACTCTGTGATGCAGATGTTTTTCATATTCTTGGTACATGAATCATATGAAGTCTGTCTGCAGATGCAGCAAGTGATTCGGAAAGTAAGTGGAATGATAATGTTTGTGGCAACGGGTATTGGGTTTAATTAGGAATATTTCACTGTATCTGTGCAAGGATTGCTGAGACCACATCAGATACACTGGGTGCAGTTCTGATCCTCTAAACTAAAAAAAAAGGAGTCAATTCCTTTCAAAGATGTTCAAAGATGCTTCCCTTTACTCATTCCTGAAATGAAGGCCTTTTGTTATCGGGGATTATCTGTTTAGATCTGAGATGAGAAATCTTACTGAACCACGATTTTCAGAGAAGTCTTTCAGCTGGATACATATTTTCTCTTGTTAAGAAGTCTAAAGCTAGATAATAATTTTTTGAATGAGATGCATTGGTATTAACAAAAATCTTATGAAGATATCAACCCATTTTTAAAAATTACGCTGATGCATATAAGCATCTCATCAAATCATAAAACGGGCACATTATTTTCTTTTGCTAATGAAATGTACTGTACACAACAACAGCAATGATGCTGCATACAGCATACAGTCTATTATCATCCATTCCAGAGAATGGACATGGAGAGTGCACATGGTCCAGTTTGGTGTTCAGTTGACATTCTTGTATTTTTCCACACAGAGACGGAGAAAAATATTACTTGCTTCAGAAGCAGCAGCCAATTGGTGTCTCTACCTTACTTTGTTCTGCCTGAAAACAAGGTGTAAGAGCAGAAAAATCCTGAGTCATCTTTACCATTCGTGGAGGATTCCTGATGAGGATTCATAGGAATCTCTGCACAGCTCGAAACAAAGGGAATTCAGCCAAATCCAACTGTTCCGGGAAGAAATCCGCATTCCCAGACATTTGTGTGAGCAGAATAAGTTCAAAGTCAGAAACATATTTGGGACACTCTATGATTTTACCATTTTTTCACAGTTCAACTTTCTGTGTCTCAGATTTTTCCAGAAAATTACCCAGTCGGATACCTATATCATTGGGCACAGCACTCAACTGGTTACATTTAAAATTTGCTTTCACCAATAGAGGAGTGGGAAAAGACATGAGTGACCCTCCAACATTGGTCAGAACACAAACAAGAGATTCTCAAAGGGTTGTTAAGGTGTGAATTCCCTTCCACAGACGATTGTGATGCTTGGATATTTCCATTTGTTCAAAGTTGTCTATGTAAGACATTTGAAAGAAAAATGAATGTAGGGAAATGGTACTGACAGAAAAGTGCTGCTGAGACCTTAATCAGATGATAGTTCATGGAAGAGCAGTGACAAAGTGTCTGATGACCCACTCTTGCTCCACAGTCCCGTGTTACTATGGTGCATTCAGCCTCATACAGCTCCTGCAAGGTGCAGATGGGGGCCACTTGCTCCAAATACCTGGTCCACAGTAACACAGGATTTCATTAAATCACTCACAACTGTCACACTCAGATTGGTACGGATTGGAAAATGTTATTTGGAAATCCAGGCTGGTTTTGAAAGATGCCACTGGTCTGTTTACAGAGTGTCCCCTCTCTGCAACTTGTGCTTCATTTGTTGGTCTTGGTCTAGACCAGGATTCGTTATGAATAAAGCTCCATACCTCACTCAGAGATGATGCAAAAATGCTTTGTTCTCTCTGATTACAGCATACAATAACAGTACATCCAGGGAAATTACAGCCATTTACTTTGAAATTACAGAAAATGAAAACATAAGGAACAGGAATATGTAATTTGGACGGTCAAGCCATTGTATTTGATAATGGCTGATCTACTGTTAGCATTAACTCCTCCTTAATGCCCAGTTTTCCACACTCCTCAGCTCACTGACAGGTCAAAGATTCATGTACCACCTCTTTAAATACTTTCAGTGATGTAGCTCCCCTAACTCTCTAGTTCAGATAATTCCTGACATTGATTACCCTCTGTGAGAGGAAAACACTCTCTACACGTACACTGTCACCTATTGATATGAACAAGAGGTGAACACAGGGGCTCAGGAAAGACTGAATGGCCTTGATATCAAGGCAGTAGATGACTGCGGGTGTTATCGGGACCACCTACTTATTTGAGCTTATTGAGAATCAGGTCTAACCTCCTCACTGGTTGGGGTCTGTCAGAGCACAAAGGAAGATGTTTGTGGTCGGTGGCCGACAATCCTCTCAATCCCGGGACATCGCTTCACGAGATCCTCAGATTAACTTTCCTCAGCACAAACATCTTCAGTTCCTTCGTCAACGTCTATGTGCCCCCATTCCGACGCCCCCCATTTATCTCAAGATCAGAAGCGGAGTGATCACTGAAGATCACACAATATTCGGAATATTTTGTCCGCACTCAGCTCCTGAACGGGTCTGTGTCCATATTCAGCAAGACCCGAACAACATTCACATTTGTGCTGTTAAAGTGTCGGTAACATTCATGTAACAGAACGGCCAGGCACTGCACATTTCCACAGTTAAAAGAGGAGCTCATTCAGCACCTCAAGCTGGTTACACCCGGATATGTAGAAACTATTCAGCCCATCGAAATGACTGAACAAGAAGAGGGACAGCCCATTCAATCCTCCTGCGTGTTCCACAGAAGAGGAGGCGTCTGATCAGTACATTGAGCTGTTAAACAGGAACAGGCAGAGTCCAGTAAGACACCTAAACCTGTTCTATGGAACCAGTAGGAGACCATTCACCTCTCGAGACACTTACACAGGAATAGGAGGGTGTTATTGATGTTCCAACCTGGAAAACGAATGGAGCAGAGACTGCACTCATAGACTGCTCACAATGTTCCTCGTGGCTCCATTGCCTGTGGAACAAATGATACTTTAACGTATTTTGCGGACAGTGAGGGAGGAAGCCAAATGTTTTGTGCCAAGCCTCAAGGAGGCATCTTCCATCTCCAAGAAGACAGATCCATGTTCTCCATGGGGGTCAGAAGCTGGTGGGGATTGTTAAATTGTTATAGAATGAAGGTATTGTGGCTCCTGTTGCGATGGTGGATAACGTGAAGTTATATGTATGATCACACACCAAATGCACTGTATTAATGTTGGAAGAGTTCAGTTAAAGACTGGCTCTCTCTCTCTCTCTCAATCGAAATGGGGAGTGGTGTGGAGTGAGAGGAACGTTCTCAGAGTCTTTTAAGCCATCGAGAATCATGTAAACCAAGTTAAAAAAAACATGGAATTTATCACCGTTTTAGTTCTGTTTGGAATATAATGAGTGACTGTCCATCACCTTGAGTTCAATGCAATCACCTCTTATTCTTCAAAGCGCCACAGATTAATCCTCATGCACTCCCGATGGTACAATCATTCCAACAATTAGTCAGGCGAAACTCCTTTATACTCTTTCTGCCAAGAGGATTGTTCCTTATAAAGGAGAGAAAATCTGTGCACAATACCCCAAATACTATCACAACAACACTCTCAGGGTTGATCACAATAATTCTGTTCCAGGAACAC
Source organism: Chiloscyllium punctatum (assembly GCF_047496795.1). Taxonomy (NCBI): domain Eukaryota; kingdom Metazoa; phylum Chordata; class Chondrichthyes; order Orectolobiformes; family Hemiscylliidae; genus Chiloscyllium; species Chiloscyllium punctatum. Next base: position 66,890,636 of record NC_092766.1, read on the forward strand.
CAACTATAGCGAGGATGGGATAGTAACCACCTTGAATAATCCAAAGGATATCTTCGATCCGTGATGCTAATGACATCCAAGGCTGAGAAAGGTAGAAAAAAACCACAGGATAAACTCCTGTCTGTTGTAATATTCCAGTCTAAGGTTCTCAGATTTTGATCCATTAATGGAACATTCCAGTCTAATGTCCTCAGATTCTGATCTCTCCTCCCCCTGTCTCTCGAGCTACTGATCCCTGTTAGTCCAGTCATTGATGCTCCCGCCAATACTGGGATAACACAATGAACCGAGTCCTTAATTAATAGAAGAGGCAAACCCTCCAGTGACTCATTGTTTATTTTGAAGGATTGCATAAGTTCCATTCTCCATTGGGCAGGCTACCACTTCTCACATTTTACATTAAAAAGTTGATTCTGATACAAAATTCGTAATATTATTATTATTTCTACTGTTAATCTTTTTCTTAGCGAATTGGACAAGACATGCCAGGCATCTGTTTAAGGTTTTATAATTACGTTGAACTCTGTGTCCATGATTATTCACCAAATATTTAACTAGAACTTTTTACGATTGTAAACAGTTTCAAAGACCAAGCTGGCTTCTGAAAGATAACTTGAGTTGCTGTTTTTGAGGATGAAAAGAATCCTTACTGAGATCAGAATAAGTTACCTTTTGTAGTGATTCTTCAGAGTTTTTGTGCTACAATTTCATTATTTCATCTGTGTTCTGTTACAAATCATCAATTTTTCGCAACAAGAACCTTCTTTATCACTATGTTAGCATGTTTCAGAATCTTGCGAATCAGATTATCCATTCTTTGGCCTTGGAATTATTTCCTTCTCAAAGTCACTTTTTTCGCGAATGCTGAAGCAATCTATTTTAATGTCTGGCTATTTTGTGGCTTTTCAAAAACAGACAACTGAAGTAGACTTTTAAATTTTGGCCATTTCATGTCTCTAAAAAAAGGCAGCTCCAACTCTCACTATCCCTGTCCCTGGGGAAGCTGTTTCCTTCCAGCTCTAACTCTGACATCTCCCTGGCAATATGGAAAATGACTCAGCTATGTCCAGTTCCTAAGCGGGGAATAATTACAATCTGACCAATTCCAACCCCCTCAGTCTCATCACGATAGTCAAATTTGGAGTTCATTTTGACAGAGCTGTCAAGCAGCACAGACATAACTTGCTCAGTGTGGCTTCAAATAGGTCCCCATGTGGAGATGATGCTGTCTTGGAAAAGTCACTGGATTAATAATCAAGACCAGGCTAATGCTCTGGCAGCTGGTGGAAGTTAAAAGCAATTAATAAAATATCGAGACCTTGAAGTGACCTTGAAGTCAATGTCGATTGTAAACAACAATTTTCTTTTCCAATGTACTTTCAGGAAGTGAATCTCCTGTGCTTTCCTGGTCTGGCCTAAATGTGACACCAAACACACAGACATGTGATAAACACTTGAATGGTCTCTGAAAAGGCCAAGAAAGACACTCTATTGTATCAAACTGCTCCGAGGTCTTCAAGGATAAAACCGGACAGAACACCCAGCCTCAGTATGGAAAAGGGAACTGGAAACACAGTCATGTTGAGCCGGCAGAGACCCCCTTCTTAACATCTGCGAACTTGTGACAACATTTACAGAGTTTTCCCACAGACCGTACAGAAACATCAGAAATGGAATAGGCCATAGAGCACATTGAGCCTGCCCCATTCGAGTTAATGTCTGAACATCTCCTCAATGCACTTGCCCCACTCACTGTTCACATCCCTTAATGTGATTAACCTTGTGAAGCTATAAAATAGGAACTGCGGTAGTCCCTTTGATCTGTCGAATTTGCTGTCCAGTTCAATATAATGATGACTGAACATTTATTTCTACACCATACTCCTGCTCTCTCCACCACCCCTTCGGTGTCTCGACATCCTTTATAGTCTTTAATGCCTTGTCTTCCACAGCCTTATGTGAGAGAGAATTCCCAGGTTCACCAGTCTCTGAGTGCAGATAATTATTCTTATCTAAATGCAATGTGACCTGTCTGTACCTAATACTGTGGCTCCTTGTTTTAGACGTCCCAGCCAGGGGAATTATCATCATTGTTTCCAATCTACCTAACTCTGTCAGTGTTTTATATATTCCTCTGAGATCTCCACTCATTTTCCTCAACCCCATGGGATACAGGGTCAGTCACCCCAAACTCTGCTCTCACAAAAAGTCTGTCATCCCAGAGATCAGTCTGGTAATCCTTTGCTGCACTCCCTCAATTTCAGGTTTGTACGTTATTTGGTACGGAGGCCAAAACTGCACACAATACTGCACAATGTTCGAGTTGCGGTCTCACCAAGGCCTGTACAGCTGCACTGAGACACCCTTACTCCTGGAGTCAAGTCCACCTGAATGAGGGTCAACACCCCATTTATAGAACATAGAACATAGAACATAGAACAATACAGCACAGAACAGGCCCTTCGGCCCACGATGTTGTGCCGCACTTCTATCCTAGATTAAGCACCCATCCATGTACCTATCCAAATGCCACTTAAAGGTCGCCAATGAATCTGACTCTACCACTCCCTCGGGCAGCGCATTCCATGCCCCCACCACTCTCTGGGTAAAGAACCCACCCCTGACATCTCCCCTATACCTTCCACCCTTCACCTTAAATTTATGTCCCCTTGTAACACTCTGTTGTACCCGGGGAAAAAGTTTCTGACTGTCTACTCTATCTATTCCTCTGATCATCTTATAAACCTCTATCAAGTCACCCCTCATCCTTCGCCGTTCCAACGAGAAAAGGCCGAGAACTCTCAACCTATCCTCGTACGACCTACTCTCCATTCCAGGCAACATCCTGGTAAATCTTCTCTGCACCCTCTCCAAAGCTTCCACATCTTTCCTAAAGTGAGGCGACCAGAACTGCACACAGTACTCCAAATGTGGCCTAACCAAAGTCCTGTACATTTATCTTCCTGACTGCTTTCTGCTCCTGCAATATTGCTTCAGTGACTGGTGTACAACGGAGATCCCAGATCCTTTTCAATGTTACAGCTCCCCACATGATGGGTCTGCGTAAACTGGTCTCTGTGTCAATGTATTTCCAGTATTGGCTTCTGTCTTCAGAACTCGCTGCCCTGCATGGATATCAGAGGTCTGTCCAAACAATAATAGAGGAAAAGTGTCTTCATAGATCGACATTTCTCAACCACTCCCTTTTTAAATGGTTGGCTGGCATTTTAGTGTTCCCCAACAAAGTAGACAACATCACATCTATCCACACTGCTCTTCATCTGCCACAAATTTAATCATTCACTCCATTTGTTTCAATCGCCTTGAAGATTTTTTCACATCATCCTCAATTTTCAAAATCCTAGTTCCGTCAGCAGACTTGGAAACTTTGCATTTGATTCCCTCAATGAGATGTTTGAGATGTATTGTGAATATCTGGCGCCCCATCACCAATCATTGCGATGCCCCATGAGCCTTCCAAACTGAAAACCATCCATTTAGTCCTCCTCATTGTTTCCTGTCAACACTCCCATTTTAACACCATGTTCATATATTACCCCCATCCCATGTGCTTTTACTTTGCACACTAGGGTTGGGACTCTATTACAATTCTTGCTGAAAATCCAAGTTCAATGCCTCTATTATTTTTTTTCTGAAATTGATCTACCAGTCAGTTTCTCAAATATCTTTCCCATTTCATCAATCTGTGTTGATTCTTTTTCTATGCCCGTTATTTTCGGTTCCAATAATTTCACCAAATTATTTTATTTACTAATTTCATTCAACATAATTTCCTCCTCAGACTCCTATTGCTGGGAAGGCTTTGTTTATGTATTTTTCTGTGAAGACAGAAGTGAAGTAGTTGTGTCATGTTTCTCTGTTCTCCATTCTCCATTTCCTGTTTTCAGACTGTAAGGAAGCTGAAACTTTGACTAAAAAGAACAGCTGTTGTCTATTCACCCTGTCCATGCCCCTAGTAATATTATACCTGAATTACTTACCAACTCAACTTCCTCTGCTCCAAATAAATAACTCGAGCTTACCCAGCCTCTCTCCACAGCTCATATGCTCCATCCCAGGGAACATCCTGGTGAATCTCCTCTGCACCTCATCCAGAGCAATCACATCCTTCCTGTAATGTGGCTCCCAGAACTGCACACAATATTTCATTTGTCCTAACCAAAGTGCCATATAAAATTCGTATAACCTATGGGTCAATGAATAAATGCTTTGTCTACAATAATGCTGAACTCATCAATTATCACTTCCAGTCACATTCAGAAATGTGTGGAGAGGCACCCTCTGAGCTTCCTAGTGAGGTGCCATTCTTTGAGTACTCCCCTGTCTGGTTCCTTCTTCCGAAGTGTATCACCTCATATTTATCAGGGTTACATTCCATCTGCCATTGATCTGACCATCTGACCATTCCATCTGTATATTCCTGTATCATAAGACCTTCCTCCTCACTGCCAACCACCCAGCCAATCTTTGTGTCAAACACAAACTTACTTCACACACTCCCCCTACCCACTTCACATTCACATCACTTATGAATACCACAAATAATAAGGGGCACAGCATTGATCTCTGCGGTACACCAGGGGAAATTGGGTTCCAGTCACAAAAACACCCTTCTACCATGAAGTTAAGTTTGGATGCAACTTTGCAAGTCACTAATAGGCCCTACATGTTCCCTGGCTGTTCTGTTTTACTCGATATACGTGAAGAATATCTGGGGATTCTCCTTTATCTTGCCCTGCCAACAGGCTTCCATGCCCCTGTATTAGTCAGTCCCCTCCGAGGGAAGAATTTCTGCCTTATTACGGCCTTAAATGGCATATCCCTTATCCTGTCATTATTTGCCTTTAATATAGAGTAGACAGCTAGAGAAACATCCTGTTTATTTCCACCTCATCACATGCATCATAGATTTTTGAAATTTCACTGCGATCACCTCTCATGCTTTGAAACTGGAGAGGTTGCAAGACAACTCGCTCCATCAGAAAATCTTGTCATCTGTGGAATTAATCTGGAGGATGTACATTGATCAGTGTAATCTTTCTTAGATTAGGTCACCAACACTGCACTCAATAACTCAGGTACATTCTCACCAACACTCTATGCAACTGCGACATGATGTCTTTCCCTCTATATTCCTATTCCCTTAAACAAAATCCAACCTAAGTTTAACTTTCCAATTACACGTATTCCTCCAATTACCAATCAAAGTAATTGCATTTAAGAACTCACTGTGTGAGTTATAGAGTCGTAGAGATGTACAGTATGGAAACAGACCCTTTAGTTCAATCCGTCCATGTCTAGCAGATATCCCAACCCAATCTCGTCCCACCTGCCCGCACCCGGCCTATATCCCTCCAAACTCTTCCTATTCATGTAACCATCCAAATGCCTTAAAATGCTGCAATTGTACCAGCCTCCACCACATCCTCTGGCAGCTCATTCCATACACGTACCACTGTCTGTGTGAAAATGTTGCCCCTTAGGTCTCTTTTACATTTAGATCAGATTTCTTACAGTGTGGAACCAAATCCACACGGACCCGCTGAAACGCAACCCACCCAGACTCATTCCCCTTCACCTAACACTATGGGCAAATTAGCATAGCCAATTTACATAACCTGCACATTTTTGGATTGTGGGAGGAAACCCACGAAGACACGGAGAAAATGTGCAAACTCCACACAGAGAGTCGCCTGTGGCGGGAATTGTGAGGCAGCAGTGCGAACCACTGTGCCACCGTGCCACCCAACATCTTTCTCCTCTCACCCTGAACCTATGCCCTTTAGTTCTGGAGTCTCCCAACCCAGGGAAAAAAACTTTGTCTCTTTACCCTGTCCATGCCCCTCATAATTTTGTACATCTCAAGAAGGGCACCCCTCAGCCTCCGACGCTCAAGGGAAACCAGTCCCAGCCTGTACAGCCTCTCCCTTTAGCTCAAATCCTCCCACCCTGGCAACTTTCTTGTAAAACTTTCCTGAACCCTTTCAAGTTTCACAACATCTTTCCGATAGGAAGGAGACCAGAATTACAGGCAATATTCCACCAGTGGCCTAACTCGTGTGCTATACAGCCGCAACATGACCTCCCAACTCCAATACTCTAACCAATAAAGGAAAGCATACAAAACGCCTTCTTCACTATCCTATCTACCTGCGACTCCACTTTCAAGTAGCTATGAACCTACACTCCAAGGTCTCTTTGTTCAGCAACACTCCCCAGGACCTTACCATTAAGTGCATAAGTCCTGCTAAAATTTGCTTTCTCAAAATGCAGCATCTCGCATTTGTCTGAATTAAACTCCATCTGCCACTTCTAGGCACATTGGCCCATCTGAAGATCCTGTTGTAATCTGAGGTAACCTTTTTCGCTGTCCACTACACCTCCAATTTTGGTGTCATCTGCAAACTTACTAACAATATCTCCTACGCTCGCAGCCAAATCATTTATGTAAATGACAAAAAAGAGAACCCAGCACTGATCCTTGTGGTACTCCACTGTTCACAGGCTTCCAGTCTGAAAATCAGCCCTCCACCTCCACACTCAGTCTTCAAACTTTGAGCCAGTTTTGTATCCAATTGGCTAGTTGTCCCTGTATTCCGTGAGATCTAATCTTACTAATCTTGTCGAACGCGTTACTGAAGTCCATATAGATCACATCTACTGCTCTTCCCTCATCAATCCTCTTCGTTACTTCTTCAAAAAACTCAATCAAGATTGCGAGATATGATTTCCCACGCACAAAGCCATGTTGACTATCCCTAATCAGTCTTTGTCTTTCCAAATGCATGTACATCCTGTCCCTCAGGATTCCCTCCAACAACTTGCCCACCACTGACGTCAGGCTCACTGGTCTATAGTTCCCTGGCTTGTCCGTACCACCCTTCTTAAAAAGTGGCACCACGTTTGCCAAACTCCAGTCTTCTACCACCTCTCCTGTGACTATCAACGGTCCAAATGTCTCAGCAAGAAGCCCAGCAATCACTTCTCTGGTTTACGACAGAGTTCTATGGTACACCTGTTCAGGTCATGGGGAATTATCCACGTTTACCCATTTCAAGACATCCAGCACTTCCTCCTCATATGGACATTTTTCAACGTGTAACCATCTATTTTCTGATATTCTATATCGTCCATATCCGTTTCCACAGTAAATACTTATGCAAAATACTCGTTTAGTATCTCCCGCATTTTCTCGCCTTGCTGATCTTTGAGGGGCCCTATTCTCTCCCTAGTTATGATTTTGTCATTAATGTATTTGTAAAAACCCTTTGCTACAGCTTCTACTTGCTACAGCTATCTCATGTCCCCCTTTTGCCCTCCTGATTTCCCTCTTAAGTATACTCCTACTGCCTTTATATTCTTCTAAGGATTCGCTCGATTTAACCTGTCTATACCTGACACATGCTTCCTTCTCTTTATTAACCAAACCCTTTAGTCATCCAGCATTCCTTATACCTACCAGCCTTTCCACTCATCCTAACAGGAACATATTTTCTCTGGATTCTTGTTATCTCATTTCTGAAGACTTCCCATTTTCCAGCCGTCCGTTTACCTGTGAATATCTGCCCCCAATCAAATTTTGAAAGTTCTTGCCTAAAACTGTCAAAATTGGCCCTTCTCCAATTTTCTACTTCAACTTTTAGATCTGGCCTACCCTTTTCCATAATTGCTTTAAATCTAACAGAATTATGGCAGCTGGCCCCAAAGTGCACGTCCACTGACACCTCAGTCACCTGCCCTGCCTTTTTTTCCCTCGGGTGGGTCAGGTTTTGCACCTTCTCTAGTACGTTCGTCCACATACTGAATCAGAAAATTTTATTGTACACACTTAACAAATTGCTCTCCATCTCGACCCTTAAGGCTATGGCAGACCCAGTCTATATTTGGAAAGGTAAAATCTCCTACCATAATCACCCTACTTTCTTACAGATAGCTGAGATCACCTTACAAGTTTGTTTCTCAATTTCCCTCTCACTATTAGGGGGTCTACAATACAATCCCAATAAGGTGATCATCCCGTTCTCATTTCTCAGTTCTACCCAAATAACTTCCCTGGATATATTTCCAGGAATATCCTCCCTCAGTACAGCTGTAATGCTAACCCTAATCAAAAATGCCACTCCCCCTCCTCTCCTGCCTCTCTTTCTATCTTTCCTGTCGCATTTGTATCCTGGAACATTTAGCTGACAGTCCTGCAAATTCCTCAGCCATGTTTCTGTAATTGCTATGATATCCCAGTCCCATGTTCCTAACCATGCCCTGAGTTCATCTGCTTTCCCTGTTAGGACCTGGCATTTAAATAATGCAGTTTACTTTATTAGTACTACCTTGTATTTCCCTGCCCTGACTGTTGGACTTGTTTCTGTTCGCAGTTGTACCAATCTCAGATTGATCTATTTCCTCACTATCTCCCTGCCCCCCTCCACCCCCCCCCCCTTACTCGATTAAACCCTCCCGAGCAGCTCAAGCAAATATCCCTGCTAGTATATTCGTCCCCTTCCAATTTAGGTGCAATCTGTCCTTCTGGTATAGGTCCCTTCTACCCCAAAAGAGATTCCAACGATCTAAAAATGCAAATCCTTCTCCCATACACCAGCTCCATAGCCATGCATTCATCTGCTCTATCCTCCTATTCCTGCTCTCACGAGCTCGCAGCGCCAGGAGTAATCCAGATATTACAACTCTCGAGAACCTCCTTTTTAAATTTCTGCCTAACACACTGCAATCTCCGTCAAGATTCTCAAAATTTCCCTTCCTATATCGTTGGTTCCAATGTGGACAATGACCTCTTGCTGGCCCCTCTCCCCCGTGAGAATATTCTGCACCCTTTCTGAGACATCCTTGATCTTGGCATCAGGGAAGCAACACATCATTCTGTTTTTTTCTCTGCTGTCCACAGAAACGTCTGTCTGTTCCTCAGACTAGGGAGTCCCCTAACACAAATGACCTCATGGAATCCGACATACCCCTTGTTGCATTAGAGCCTGTCTCAATACCAGAAACTTGCCTGTTCGTGCTATGTTCCCCTGTGAATCCATCACACCCCACATTTTCCAAAACAGCATATTTGTTTGAAATGGGGACAGCTCCAGAAGACTCCTGTACTAATTGCTTACCTCTCTTACGTTTCTTGGAGTTAACCCATCTATGTGACTGCATCTGAGACTTTCCCCCCTTCCTATAACTGTCATCCATCACATACTGTTGCTGTTACAAATTTTTCGTTGTCTCTAACTGTCTCTCCAACCGATCCATTCGATCTGATAGGATTCGCAACTAGAAGCATTTATTGCAGATATAGTCCGCAGTAACCCTCAAATCCTTTTTAAACTCCTACATCTGACAAGAAGTGCATATGATTCTACCAAGGCCATTTGTGCTCCTTCACAATCTACAGACCCAGAAAAACAAAACTGTCTTGTTCCTCTACAAAACACTGCCCCAGGTTAAATTAATATTTATGGCTTATATTTTATGATTAATCAAGGGACATATCTCAAAAAACATATAATTAAGGAAGAATCCATTCTACTAAATTCTGAAGACTTTCTGTAGGACACAGTTAAAACAATTCACTTATCTGGCTGGGGACTTTGCCCAAACAGTTCCTCCAAACCAGTTGTAAATTTCACTGTTTGTTAATTTTTCTAGACGCACTCTGATCTCCAGCAATACATGAATTCAAACAGCAAAGGCAGTAACTGTGCAGGTACGCTATCCTGTCAGTTGCTTCCCCTCACCGTGTGCTTCCTTTGTATGTTCTTTTCCCTTTTAAAACTCCTGTTGCTTTGACTTTTTTCCCCAAAGTTCCAAACCAATGCAACAGCATACAAAGCAGAAATTGCTGCTCCTGGAATTCGGGGAAATCACCTTCGACACCTAAAATACCTCAAAAAAGGAGCAGCTGTTACAGGCAGAAATGTTTTCCCGCCCAGACTTCTGAAAATCCAAATACACTACTTCCACTAGTTGTCCGTGGTCTATGCTGCAAGAAATAAATTCAAATAAGTTTGTCAGGCATGATTTCTCTTTCAGAAATGCATTGTGATTCTCTGCAACATTGCTGTTCATTTCTTAGTACCCAGTAAGACTTCTTATATAATGGATTCTAATTGTTTCCCTACATATGTCAAATTAATTGTTCTGCACTTCTCCACATTATCTCTTCTTCCCTGTGTACACAGATGGATCACGTTCACTACCTTCCAGTGATCTACAAGGGCTTATGGTCTTTGCAGGATCTACAGGAAAATAAAACACAGTCACTGACAGTTCAATTAATATGTTGTTTTATTTCTGACATTTTGATATGAAGTATATCTGGCCCATCAGACTTAGCAATGATCAATCTTGCTCCATTTTCAAGTACTACCGTGTTGCTGATATGAATTGACTTTATGTCTTTAGTTCCACAAATCCCAGGTGATTGCTTGCTTTACACAAGGATTGCCTGGCGCTTTCTCCATGAAGATAGATGCAAACTAGATGGTTAGTTTCTCTGCCATTTCCTAGTTCCCCACAATGTATTGTCCTAACCCTTATACATTTCCACATTTGGCCTTACTTTTGTTTTCTTTGGTGCATGGATCCTAGATTTGAGCAGTCTTTGTGTTTCCTGTTTGTTTTTATTTGAGCAGTCTGTGTGTTTCCTGTTTGTTTTTATTTGAGCAGTCTGTGTGTTTCCTGTTTGTTTGTATTCATGTTCTTTTTGATTTACTTAACACTTTCTTCGGCCTTATTTTCAGCAAAGTAAATCTCTCAGAATGTTCAGGTTTGCACAATATCTGGAATTCTTCTGAAGCTGCTTCCTTAGATTTAATGCAATCATTAATTTCTTACGTAAACCATCAATGAGTCACCTTTCCTTTAATTGGTGTTTGTAACTTAGTGTTATATACGTATTTTTCAGACTTTACAGTATTTCTATCACTAATAGGCAAAGTCTGTCTCACACTAAATGTAATATTGTATTTTTCCAATTCACTTGAGCCTCTAGCTTTCGGGTTTCCATGATATTTGAGTGTAATGTTCAAACATTCTATATTGCTTGCAGGCGCCTTGTAAAATGCAACATATAATGTCACGATTGCCCAATAGGTTCCTCAGAGCACGGTAAGTAATTAGTCCTTCTGACCACACAACACCACGCCCGAAATAATCTGCTCTCTACTTTGGTTCATAACATACTCTTCAGCCTACCTCATACACACTTATGAAATGTATTTTTCACAGCATTAGCAATCATTTCGTTAACGCAGTTAAGTTGCAATTTTAGATCATTCAATATTACTGCAGCACCCACGATATTTGCATATCTAATTTCCAGAGAATCGGATGCACAACAGTTTTGGTTTAGATATGTAAGGCACCAATGTTTGTTCCTCCTTGTTGTTTGCAAGATCCACACAAACATATTCTGAAGAAGCTGTGGGATGTGCTCTGTGCTGTTATTAGTGATAGACGTGGACAAGACATTGGGGAGGCTCACCCCGATGCTGAGATGATCTGAAGAAATGCCCATCAATACAGGACAAACATCAATAACCTTCCCCGCTCGGCCAGGACAAATGTCTCCCTATTCTCTCTACTCCCTCACACTCTCTGTATATCTGTTACAGCACCTACGCCCAAACAAGGCTCTTGCTCCACCAGTCACCCTGTTGCATGCAACACTCTCTTTCCTTCACTCTCTCTGTCACTGAAAGCAAATCGAGATTGAATTTATTGTTTTGCCAACATTGAACCAGTGAGACAATTTGATGCTGAGTATATAAAAATGCGAACATTTTGAAAATTGGGGAGGCAGCAGATGCAATCGAGACGGAGAAGCCTGGGATCAACCATCTTGCTCTGCAAGAAATTAGGAAATACTCACTATCATAGATATTTTTTCATATGAAACATATTCACAGTAAACAGAAATACGACGACCCAGGGAATTCAGCAGCCAGGAGAGTAACATCACAGAGGACGGCAGTGGCTGTGTGGTTTTTAAATCAAGTTGATGCAATCTTCATAAGTGTCTAATTGAAACAGCATATTGTTATAGAGGTGGGTGCAGTTGTGTGGTTGGGGTGGGGGTCGGAGCTGGATAAAGTTGTAAATAGTTGTGGTGTAATGTTCACTTTTACAGTTAAAAATAAATTGGCGTTATTTTCTTTAAATAATGGAATTTGGGAGTTCTCTGTCATTCATATTCTAATAGATTACGAGGTGAGTTGAGCTTTCCTGGATGTTTGGTTTAATTAATAGAGGCATTCGCCACCATGTCGTAACACTTGTAAAGACCAACAGAGAGCAAAAAAAAACAGAAGTAAGGAGTGAGAAGATTAAATAAAAAGAAAGACTGTAAGAGCTTCTTTCGACATGGAAAGGGCAAATTAGAGGCAAAAATGGGCATCTGATCGCTAAAAATTGACACAGGAGAGATAGTAATGTGGAACAAGGAAATGGATGAGGAGCTGAAAAATTACTTGGTGTCAGTCTTCACGGTTGAAAACACGAGCAATATCCCAAATATTTAAAAGACTTAGTGGACAGACCTGAGTAAGGTGGCCATCACCTCGGAGAAAGTGCTGGGAAAACTGAATGGCCTGAAGGTAAGTAAATCACCTGGACCAGATGGACTCCATTCCAGATTTCTAAGGCAGATAACTGATGAGACAGTGGAGGCGTTGGTGGTGATCATTCAGGAATCTCTCAAATCAGGGAGATTCCCAGTGGACTGGAAAATCGCTAACGTTATACCCCTATTTAAAAAAGGGAGTAAAGCAAAAAACGGAAATCACAGACTGTCTAATCAAAACTTGAGCTCTGGGTCAGATCCTGGAATCCATTGTGAAGGATGAGATTTCTGAATAGTTGGATGTGGATGGTAAAGTTACCATGGTTTCTTAGAGGGGAGGTCATGCCTGGAAAAGCTGCTAGAAAACCTTGAGGACGTAACGAGCAGCTTAGAACAAGGAGAGCCAATGGATGTCATCACCTGGACTTCCAGAAGGTCTTTGACAATGACTACTGAGTAAGCCAAGGGCCCATGGTACTAGAGCAAGGTGCTAGCATGGATAGAAATTTGGCTATCTGGCTGGAAGCAGAGAGCGTCGATAATAGTGTCCTTCTCAGGATGACAGCCAGTGACAAGTGGTGTTCCATAAGGCTCGGTGTCTGGACCACAACGTTTCATTTTATACATTAACCATCCAGATGAAGGAGCTGAAGGCATTCTGGTTAAGTTTGAAGGTGATACAAAGATAGGTATAGGGACAGGTAACGTCGAAGAGGCATGGAGGCTTAAGAAGGATGTGGGTAAGTTAGGATAATGGGTAAAGAAGTGGCAGATGGAGTACAAACTGGGAAATTGTGGGAACATGCACTTTGGTAGGAAGAATAAAAACAAGGACTACTGAGAAAATTCAGATGTCTGAAGTGCAAAGGGACTTGGGAGTTCTACTCCAGGCTTCTCTCAATGTAAACGTGCAGATTGAGTCAGTAGTTAGGAAGGCAAATGCAGTGATGGAATTTATTTTGAAAGGATTTGAATGTAAAAAAAGGGATGTATTTCTAAGGCTCTATAAGGCTCTGGTCAGACTACACGTCGAGTATTATGCGCTGTATTGAGCCCCATGCCTCAGGAAGGATGTGCTGACCTTGGAATGGGTTCACAGCAGGTACATGAGAATGTTCCCAGGAATGAAAAGCTTAATATTTGGGAACGTTTGAAGACTCTGGGGCTGTTCTTGATGGAGTTCAGAGGGATGTGGGTGAATCTAATTGAAACATACAGAATATTGAATGTCCTGGACAGTACGGATGGTGAGAAGACTTTCATTGATAGGAGACTCTAGGATCCAAGGACACAAACTTAGAGTAAAGGGAAATCCGTTTAGAATGGAGGTAAGGGGAAATGTCTTCAGCCAGAGCGTGGGGAACCTATGGAATTCATTTTCACAAAAGGCAGTGGAGGTCAGATCATTGAGTATATTTAAGATAGAGATAGTTTGCTTCTGGAGTATCAAAGGGATCAAGGGTTACAGGGAGAAAGCAGGACAATGGGGTTGAGAAACTTGTCAGCATAATTGAATGGTGGATCAGACTTGATGGGCTCAATGGCCTCATTTCTGTTCCTATTTTCGATGATCTTATGGTCGTAAGCTGCAGTCTGATGCTCCCGTTCTCTTACCTTGACCCTCCTGTCAGCAAAGTGTGAGATTAAAAAGTCCCTGAATCATCTTTAACAAACGTGGAGGATTCCTATTGAGGATTCATGGGAATCGCTCCACTGCTTGAAGGAAAGGAAATTCTGCCAAATCCAACTGTTCCAGGAAGAAGTCTCATACCAGCAGCTTGTTTGAGTAGAATAACGTCGGAGACAGAATAGCAGTTGGGACACATTATCTCTTTTCCATTTGATATGATTAAAAATACTATGAAACTTTGGAAACCATTTCTTATTCTTTATCGTCTTCAGACATGTGCGTTGGTGTATGTGTCTGTATGTGTGTGACTTTGTGTCTCACATTTTTCGAGAAAATGACCTAGGTTACACTTCAAATTTGTTGTAATCAGTGGAGAAGTGTTGGGCTGGAAAATGAAACAGTCACCCTCCAACATTGGTCAGAGCAGGAATGAGAAATTCTCACGGGGCTGTTCAAATGGGAATTCTCTTCCCTAGAAGTTTATTCCCAAGGTGCAGCTCAACATCACTACTTCCAGCGTAATTAGACATGGTCCATAAATGTTGGCCTATCAATAACACCCACATTCCATGAATAAATAAAAAAATGATGAACTGCAGCAGAATTAATTGTATGGGAACAAGACTGTTAGACAAATGCCTGGCGCCTTCCAGAATTGTGCTGCCAGTGTAGTTTGACTTTGTGCAGTTCCCTAATATTGTGCCTGGGTGCTTGCATTTATTCAAAGTTGAGTTTATTCAACATTTAACAGACATGTGAATGGCGTAAAATTGTGGACAGACAGAAAAGTGCTGCGCAGACCACACTCAGATCAGCCATGATCTTATTGTCTGGTCAAGCAATGACAAAGTGTCTAATGACCCACTCCTTCTCCTCAGTCCTATGTTCCTATGTTCCCTTCCGTCCTTAACACCACCTGAACAGGAGCAGATGGAGACAGGATATTATTGAGTCCCTCAACACTGGGTGATTTGGTGTGGGTTGGAAAATGTGATGGGAAATCCAGGCTTGATACAAAAGAGGCCTCTCACCTCTTTACAGAGTGTCTCCTCGCTGCAAATGGTGCTTCATTTGTTGGTCATGTTGTCGACCCAGATTCACTGTGAATATCAGGTCCATATCTCGCCCAGAGATGGCTCACCAGATACTTTTCTCTCACTGTCCTCAACATTCAATAACAGCACTTCTAGGTAAATTACAACCATTCACTTTCCAATGACAGAATATGAGAGCATAAGAAACAGGAGTAGATAATTCCGATGCTCATGCCATTGTATGCGATCATGTCTGACCTACTGTTGGCATTAACTCATCTTTAATGCCCAATTCTTCCCTCCACTCAGCTCTCTGACGGATTAAAACTCCATCTACCTCATCTTTAAATACTTGCAGTTATATCGCTCCCCTAACTTTCTAGACCTGAGAATTCCTGACATTCACTACCCTCTGTGAGAAGAAAACACTCTCCACACAGACACCATCACGTATTAACATTAACAAAAGTGTTTAACTGACCTGCTTAGGTAAGAGGGATTGACCCCGATATCAAGGCAGGATTTGACTGAAGGTTTTAACCTCAGAGGCACTTAAATATCCAGAATCATGCATCCTGAGTAAAATAAAAACTACAAGCCATGGAATTTATCACCTTCTCAGTGTGTGTAGAACATAACGAGTGATTGTCCGTCACCATCAAGTTTCAATGCAATGACCTCTTATCTCTGACAGTGCTACAGATTAACCTTCACTCACTCCTCTTTTACCATCGGCGCAGGGATTAGTCGGGTGAAATTAGTCTCTATAGCAATGAGATCATTCGTTCTAAGGATAAGAAAATCTGTCCATAATACCCCAAGTACTGTCTCAACCACACTCTCAGTGATGATCACAATAATTTCTTTCCCACACTTACGGTCTCCATATCGTTATTATGACATAAAAACCCATTCCTTCTCTATGTACTGCCATCGATGTGGAATTTAAAAGTTCCTTAGATCTGTATGTCAGCATCAGTAAATCCAGAACCAAAGGTGCCTGTG
Source organism: Chiloscyllium punctatum (assembly GCF_047496795.1). Taxonomy (NCBI): domain Eukaryota; kingdom Metazoa; phylum Chordata; class Chondrichthyes; order Orectolobiformes; family Hemiscylliidae; genus Chiloscyllium; species Chiloscyllium punctatum. The sequence goes on from NC_092766.1 coordinate 66,906,891, forward strand.
GAGATGAACATCACTCTTGGGTAGAGACTCAGTCAGAAAGATTGCACTTGAAATAGGGAATGGTCACATACCCGAATGGAAATGTGGTGTAGAAATAAGGAAAACAGGCAGAGGAAAGGAGCTAACTTTACTTTTGTTCTTCCCTCACGGGATGTGTGCAGCCATGGTCAAGCTAGCATGTTATACGGATCTTGAACTGAGTGCCTGGTTCCACAGCACAGTAAAGAGTAAAACACATTGATGTGGTTTTGCACAGCTATGACTGGGGAAGAATAACCATTGACTTCTCTGAAGGACAGGAAGCATGCAGATGAGCCTTTTTTAAATTACAAATGATGATGGTTCCACTTCAATAACATCAATTTCCTTATGAGTTATCAACAGATTATTATTCTGTGGCTCTAGATTATGCGTCAATGATTTAAGCAGCACGCAGTGTCTGCCTGTCTGACAGGTTCTGTGCAGTGAACAATTCAACATACTCAAGAGCAATTATTCTGCAACTGACATGTGGTTACAAGGGACTTGTTAAGGTATATCCAGATTGAACAAAGGCACAATTGATGGTTTATTCAGAAGATGTACTGAGGCTGAGGAGGAGATGGGTATATCATAATGGTGATATTGGACAGAATTAGTGAGTGGGGAAGATATAGAAATGTTGATCTGTGCAGGTATAGAAGTATTACGGAGTTTGAGAACAGTCTGGTTCCTCATCGCGTATTGGTGAGTAATTTGTCAATAATAATCTGCTCGTTATAATTTGTGAGGAATGGAATATTTCATTGGAATTGAAAATATTGACGTCCACCTTTCTAAATTTTTAATAATATGAGCAGTAATTCAGTCTTACCTGGCTTTATGAACAGATAGAATGACTTACCAGGAACACCAACGATAATGAGGATGGGATAGTAACCATTTTGAATAACCATCAGTACACCATAGAACCACAATGCTAATGAGATCCAAGGTTGAGAAAGCAAGGAAATACCCTCGGATAAACTCCTGCCCATTGCTGTAACATTCCAGTCTAATGTTCTCAGATTCTGATCCATTGTTGGAACATTCCAGTCTAATGTTCTCAGATTCAGATTTCTCCTTCCCCCCTCTCTAGATCTGCTGATCCCTGTTAGTGCTGTTGGTGATACTCCCGCTGATACTATGGGATAACACATTGAACCGATTCCCTCATTAATAGAAGAGGAAAGCTCTCCAGTGACATATTTAGGTTCCACGGAGATTGAGATCAATCTCAATCGCTGAACAAATATCTCCAGTTAACCCATTTCAATTCAATACTTTTTATTTTTTTTTTAAAAAACCGTATGATTAAAATTTACGCATTCTGGGTGGGATATGTGGGGATGATAGAGGGAACAAATGTTAGGGCTGGTAGATCAATCATGTGTAAGCATTCAATCTGCCTTGGATATGGGAGCAATGCCAGAGGTTTATTAGAACATGAGTATGCTTCTCTGTTTATAAATTGAAACGTACGTTCTTTAACTACTGATCAGGAATTACAATATCAGTAAAACGTTAAAAGAACTTTTATCGTCCATGATCTGAGAAGAAAATGTCCCTAAGACTACGTGCGGTTGTAACAGACAACGACATGGTTTTTTTGACAGGGAATTGTACCTGAGAGATAATGGAGACTGCAGATGTTTGATAATTTAGAGTATGTAAAGCATGGCGGTGGAAAAGGCACAGTAGGCCTGGCAACATCCGAGAAGCAAGAGAGTCGAAGTTTCAGGCAGAACTTTCAGCGGAAAGGTAAGTAATAGGTGAACGAAGGTAGGAGGTGATCGTGATAGATCGATGGGGAGTGTGGGATAGAGCGGTGGGAATTAAGATGGGCATTATGTCTCCTCAGGAGGGCAGATGTGAGTCTGGGAGTTGGATCTGGGATCTGGGTTACCCAGGGGAAATTTGTAAATCAGTGGATCCAATGTTCGTGCCGCATGTTTGTTGGCTCCTGAGGCAGAAGATGGTGTGTTACTGGTGACATCCTGGTACATCTCTTCTGAACCCTCTTCAGCTTAACAATCTCCTTCCCATAACAGAACTGCACACAGAACTACAGAACAGGCTTTATCAATGTCCTGCACAATCTCAGCATTCCTGCTCAACTTCTAAACTCAAAGGTCTGAGCACTGACGTAATCTGAAATACCCTGCGCCACAAACTTCAAAGAATTATACCTGCGCCCCCGGGTCCCTCTTTTCTATATAACTACCAAATCCAAGCATTCATTGTGTAAGCCCTCCCCTTGTTTGTTTTACCAAAAAGCAATACTTCACATGTATCCAGGTTAAACCCCATCTGCAACACCTCAGCCCAGTGAATGATATTACTACCTCCTCACACTCCCCCTTCGGATTAAAACCACAATCCACTCTCCATAATGCCTACAGACACCAGCCTTGAGTTTCCCAAAGACCCAGAGCTTGGTTTGCCTTGTGCAGGCAGAAGGAGGAGTCGGTAAGCAAAAGCTGGATAGGAAATAGCTGTCTTATCTCAATTAATGGTTTTCGTAAGAGGGAAGCCACATGCTCGAGATTTGAAATAGTGACCGGTGTTTTGGGCACAGAATTGTGTTCTTTCCTCGTCTCTGGTCTTCAGTATTGATATCTACTCGAGATCCCTCATAGTGCAGTGTGTTGCAGGATTTCTTTCCCTAATATAGCAGACTACTAGTAATAGACATTTAAACCGGAAATCATAGCCAAGCAATTACAGATGTTCATAGTTTATCTCAATAGTACAGCGAATGCACTCAAGATCCTATAGTTAAGGCTAATAATTTGTACAAATTTTCAATGAGATTTGTCCCCTGTATAATTTGGTATTGTTAACCAGAATTTAATAAATCCATACACTTCAAATATGACCCAAAATCTGGGCATAGTTTCGGCCTTGTTTAATGGATGGTGCCCACGTTTCTGAGCCGGAGCTCTGGATTCGATTTCAGTCCAGGAATGTCTGATAGTGCCCCTATCTCTGGAGAAGGTGGAGTCGAGTCATGTCCGATGGAAGTGTGTCACAGCGTGTTACAACAAGCTGATGAACAACATATAGGAGCATCATGTTGCAGCTTTAGGGGCTAATGCTGAATGATGGTAGTGTATCTATCACTGCGCCGAAAATTCTTGTTTCAACTCCCACAAAGCAGTTTCATAATATGTCTGAACAAGTTGATTAAACTTTTTGGAATCATGCCTTGATGGAGAAGGAAGAGGTACGACTATTGAATTTGGGACTATAGACCCAGGATGACTGAAAGCACAGCCAACCATCTTGATTGGAGTCATATTTACACTTTCTAGAGGTTTATAAAATTATGACGGGCATGGATAGGGTGAGTGGTCAAGGTTCCATCCCCGCAAGGTAGGAGTGTCTAAAACTAGAAGGCATAGGTTTAAGGTGGGAAGAGAGATATTTGAAAGACAATGAAGAGCAACTTTTTTACCCTGCAGAGGGTGGTGCTTCTATGGAATAAGCTGCCAGAGAAACTGGTGGAGGCTGGTACAATTACAGCATTTAAAAGGCAACTGGATGGCTTTATGATTAGTGGGATATGGGCCAAATGCTGGCAAATGGGAGTGGATTAATTTAGAACATTAGGATGGCATGAGCGAGTTGAAGAGTTTGTTTCCCTGTTGTACATCTCGACGAATGATTGATTCAATTAATGAAGGTCTCTTTGTAATCTTCAGCTGTTCACCATTATACAAACACTGTCCACAGTAAACCCAAACTTGACGTCATCCTCAAATTTGCGAAATATGCCTTCTATAATTCTCATCTCAATCATTTATATAAATGACAAACAAAAGTGAACCCAACAATTTTGCCTCTGGATCATTGCTGCCCACCGGATTCCAGTTCAAAAAACAACCATCCACCATCACCCTGTCTCCTGCCAGTAAACAGATATACACAGAAACACACATGCAATCACACACACATACAGAGACACCGACGCAACCATGTCTTTTAGACAAAGGTTAGATTAAAACCACGATCAAGGGTTACGGTGAGAAGGCGGGGAAATTATATTGAGATACACACCAGACAGGATCAAACTGCAAAGTAGACCTTATGAGCCAAATGGCCTGATTCCAATTTCCTATGCTCTGTGGCATTAAGGTGGCAGGATTATTTTCCAAGGGTGCAGTAGAAGCTGAGTTTGATAAATACTTGACTGAACAGTCAATGGGACTGTGGATACGTTTGAGGGGCTGAATGGTATATGTTTGTTCGTATTTGCTGTGCCCTTGTTTCTGAAAAGTGTAGGTGACTTGCTGTGAGGTTAACACACTTTAAAATGAAAGGGTTCTTCCTTTTCCATTTGAGATAAGATTGCTCCTTTCTTCTTTGGATTGTGTGATCTGTGGCGTTCTCATCCCCCGGGAACAGTGAAGACTGGGTCATTGAGGATATTCAAGGCTGACCTTGACTGACCTTTGATGGACAGAGGAGTCAATGTTTATTGGGAACAGATAGGAAAGGGGTATTCAGCTACAATCAGAGCAGCCATAATGTTTCTAAACTGAGCATCAAGTTGGAGGGAACGAATGGCCAACTGCTGCTTCTACTTCACTCGTTGTTCTGTCAGTTCACACCTGAGGCTGTTCCAGAGGGAGATAAAGATCCCATTGAGGCAGTCAGCATCGTGACAATACAGCAGGGGGAGGCCATAATGCACTTCCATGGGGTTAGACAGGAATAGAATGAAGTATTCAAATCATTTCAGTAAATTACACAGCACAGGAGGATGCCATTTAACCATCCCAGGCTGCCTCAGGAAATACAGACAAGAGATCATTACTCATTTTGTGTTTGGTAAGCTGTAACCAGTGGAATTCTTCAGGGATCTGTGTGAGGTCATCAACAAATGACAATCCACACCAATGAACTGAATGGAGAGGATGGAGCTCAGTTTGCTCATACATCAGGATAGTCAATCAATAAGATGTCAAAGGGAGACAGAGTGTCTCCAGTGAGATACAGACAGGGGGAGGGCAGCACGTCGGCAATGGGATACAGATGGGGAAGGCATAGCGTCTACAGTGGAATACAGACAGGGGAAGGGCATACCGTCTACAATATGATACAACAGGGGGAGGGCAGAGCTTCTGCAATGGGATACAGATGGGGGGAGGGCAGAGCGTCTACAATGGGATACAGACAGGGGAGGGCATAGTTAGTAGGTTTACAGGTAACATAAAAAATAGTGGGGCGGTGGACAGTGATGGTTATTTCAGAGTACAACGGCACCCTTGACAAACAAAGGGTCAAGGACTGGCAGATAGAATTTAATGCAGACATTTGTGAGGTTTTGCATTTTGGTAAGTTAAAGCAGGGTGGTACCCTAGGGAATGTTGCTGAACAAAGAGACCTACGGATGCAGGTTCATAGTTCCTTGAAAGTGGAGTAGCAGGTAGACAGAGTATTAATGTTCAGTCAGAACATTGATTATAGGAGATGGGGTAGCATATTACGTTTCTACACGACATTGCTGAGGCCACTTTAAGAATACTGCGTACAATTCAGTAGGCACTGCTAAAGGATGGATGTTGCTCAGCTTGAGAGGGTGCAGAAAAGGATTTTCTGAAACCTGAGAAATTGAACTGCAGGAGAGGATGAGCAGGTTGGGGTTTTTGTCCCTGGACTGTTGGAAGCTGAATAGTGACACGACAGAGGTTTATAAAATCCTGTGGGCTATTTATAGTCTCAATGGTCAACATTTTTTCCCAGTGTTCGAACTTCCAGAACTATATGGCAGAGGTTGATGATGACAGGGGAAAGATTTAGATGGGACCTGAGGGGAAACCTTCACATGCAGAGGCCCTGGGGGTACGGAAAGTGCTGTCAGAGGAAGTGGTGAAAGCGGGTACAATTACATGTTTAAAATATATCTGGATAGATACATAAATAGGAATGGTTCAGAGGGATATGGGCCAAATGCTGGCCAGTGAGACTAGGTCACGTTAGGATGCCTGATCGGCATTCAGAATTTGGAAAAAAAGGATGTGTTTCCATGCTGTATGACTCTGCTATTCTATCACAGTGATGAGGAAAAATGCAAAAAGGGCTTTTGAATGGGAATTCTCTTCCCCAGAAGTTTGTGGTGTTTCTCTGATTGCAAGTATTCACAGCTGAGTTAGTTAAAGATTTGACAGAGACTGCGTCATGGATAATGGATTTGACAGAGACTGCGTCATGGATAATGGGATACAGACAGGAAAGTGGGGCTGAGACCCCAACCTGATCAGCCACAATCTTAGTGCCTGGTGGAGACGGCTCAAAGTATCTCATGACGCACTCCTACTCCTCAGTCCCCCTGTTTCTGTGTTCCATTTAGAGCCTCAAACCTGCTGGATCTGAGCAGTTGGAGGCCACTTACTGCTATCACCTGGTGCATAGAAACAGAGGAGAACATTCACTCCCTCATGACTGTCACACACGGTTTGGGAGATTTGGAAAATGTAATTGGAAAACCCAGGCTGGATATGAAAGCGGTCCCTCATTTCTCTTTACAGAGGTTCCCCTCTCTGCAACTTGTACTCCGTTTGTTGGTAGATGCAGATTTACTGTGAATACAGCCCCCATACCTCACCCAGAGATGGCTCACAACGTCCCCTGGGCTCCGTGACTGCAACATTCCATAACAGACCTTCCAGGTACCTTCCTGTAAGTAATCTAATCTAATCTAATCTAATCAAATTTTCCAATAACAGAATGTGAGAATATCAGAAACAAAGGCAGGTCGTTCGCCTCCCAAGCCTGTCTTGCTTTTCACTAAGATCATGGCTTCATAGCCCTCACCTCTCTGATACATCAAAATCCCTCTCCAACCTCTATGAGCACTTCCATAGAACACAAAACAAAGAACATTAGAGCACAGTACAGGACCTTTGGCCCTCGATGTTGTGCCACCCGTTTATCCTACTCTATGATCAGACTATCGTCCGTGCTCCCGTTCACTTTCTTCCATATGCCTATCCAAGAATCTCTTGAGTTTCCCTCACGTATTTGATTCTACTTCCACTGCTGGCAGTGCATTCCAAACCCCCACCACTCTCTGTCTAAAGAACCTACCTCTGATATCTCCCCAAACCTTCCTCCAATTACCTTAAAATTATGACCCCTTGTGATAGATATTTCTGCCCTGGGAAACAGTCGCTTGCTATTCACTCTGTCAATGCCTCTCATCATCTTGCACACCTCTATCATATCACCTGTCATCTTTCTTTCCTCCAATGAGAAAAGCCCTTGCTCCCTCAAGCTTATTTCATAGAACCTTCCGTCCAGTCTGGTAAGCATCTTTGTAAATTTCCTCTGCACTCTGTCTAAAGTTTCCACATCCTTCCTATAATGGACTGAGTAGAACTGAGCACAATAGTCCAAGTGTGGTCTAACCAGGACTCTATAGAGCTTCAGCATAACCTCACGGCTCTTAATCTCAATCCCCCTGCATATGAAAGCCAACACACCATGTGCCTTCTTAACCACACCATCAACTTTGGGAGCAAATTTGAGTAATCTGTGGACACAGACCTCAAGGTCGCTCTGTTCCTCCATACTGCCAAGAATCCTGTCTTTAACCATGTATTGTGCATTCATATTCGAGCTTGCAAAGGGAACCTGATATTGGTGTGAGTTCAGATGATGGACAGTTTTGAATGAGCATTTGTTCTGCAGCTCTGTAACTGAAAGTGGGCACAGCAGAGTCTATGACTCATTGGGCTGAATATAACCATAATTTATCTTTGTGTGATTTTCACTGAGTGTGACAGATGGGTTGTCTGCACGAGGCTGAGCTATTTTCCTGGTACTATCATATCGAACTCACCTCATTAACTACCCAGCCACCCCATGGTGTCCCTGTCATTCAATGCCAGTCCGATCCCACCCATCATGGCTGGAGTTATTCACGATCGGCCGGATGCCCTGATATTCCGTGATCCCTGGCATTGGTGCACAGTTTACCCCGAGCATGGCAGATAAGGGGCAATTATACCACGGTTTGTCGACAGGGACACGGAGCTCCTGGTGGATGGGCTAGTACAGAGGGGACCATACTCTTCCCAGCGGAACCACACCACCAGACCCAACGAGCAGTGCCTGAGCTCACCAACCAGCTCAGTGCAGTATCTGCGGTCTGAAGAAATGTTCAGCAATACAGGACAAGCTTCAATAACCTTCCCCACACTGTCAGGATAAGGGTCACTGTGTTCTCCCTGCTCCCTCACACTCACTGTATATCTGTTATATCACCGACACCCGAACACGATTCATGGTCCACTACTCTCACTATTGCATGCAAAGCCTTCTCTCTTTGTCACACACACACACACACACACACACACACACACACACACACACACACACACACACACACACACACACACACACACACACACACACACACACACACGCTCGCCTTCGCAATACTCTCACATGTTGATAGAATATTCTGAAGAATGTTGATTGTGGAATGTTCAAGTTCGTGTTCCAAATAATTCCCATTTTCAAGAAAATTTCAATGCCCCAATATGTAACACAAAAGGGGAAGGAACAAAATTGTACAGTTTTCAAATCACATGCAATCCACTATGGGGCCATTCAGCCCTTCAAACGCATTCTAGCATTTAAGAAGATTGTGGCTGATCTGATGCTTTTCTCAGTTCCATGTTACATGAATTTCCAGTCATTCCACCCCCTGGGTTCCTGTCACTGAGCAGACAACACTCAGGCACTTTTACCCGGGTTTTCTTCAAGCGCCTGCTCGAGGACATTTCCCAAGGGGATGCACTGTCCCAATAATATATTCCATCAGCTTTCTCCATCTATATAATGGTAAGCACATTTTACACAGACCAATCAAAAATCTACACTCATTTTAGGGTTATCGATATCCAATCACAATTAGTAATTCTGGTTATTTCATATGTCTCACCTTACCGTATTCAGCCAAAGATGGCTTTGAAATACTTGTCTCATTATAAAATACAATTTCTAGCAGAGAACGTTTTTACCCTCAGTCGTTATTTTGACCGTTATCTGAATTGTACCTTTTTCCTTGTTATGAAAGTTTCCCTTACCCTTTGCCTTTGACTGTTTCTGTCTGTAACAGTTATACAGTCTCCCACTCAGTTGGCTGGACAGCTGGTTTGCGATGAAGATGGAGGCCAACAGTGCTGGTTCGATTCACCAAACTGACAGAGGTTACCATGATAGGGATGCTGTCTCACCCTCAACCCATCACCCGAGGTGTGGTGACCCTCAGGTTAAATGACCACAAGTGGTCTCTCTTTAATGACAGAGCAGCTGTATGGTCATTGGAACTCTGTTCTATCACTGTTGGCATTTTAAAATGTTTTCTAGATTACCATTTCGTTTTCACGGATGTTCTGAAGCAGTGTCATTTTGTACCACTGTCAACATTTCCCCATGCTGCACATTCCAGTCCATTCCCTGATAATACTTGACTCTGTTGTTACTTATGAATCTTCCGTCTGTGCCTCAAAAATATTCAATAACTCTGCCTCCAATGGTCTGCGGGGAAGAGATTTCCAAAAACTCATAGCACTGAGAAAACAAAGAAAAAGCCTCACCTGGGGTGTGAGGTTATTTTTTGTCTACCTCCCTGAGATTGGATATAATTACATTGGAAGCAGTTCAGCAATGTTTCACTTCATGTATTCCAGGAATAAAGGCCTTATATTATGGTTACTCATAGAAAGAGAGGTGATCTTACTGAAACATACAAAACCTTCAACAGAGTGTATCAGGTAGATATCCACTGGGTATTCGTATAGTCCAAACTTCTTGCCATTGTTCTAGAACTTCAACCGTGTGGCAGCAAGGCATTCTGCCCATCAAATCCACACTGACCCAGTGAACAGCATCCCAGCCAGACCTGCCCCCACCCTATCCATGTAACCCTGCATTTCACATGACTAACGCAACTAACATACACATCCTTGGGCACTATGGACAAATTAGCATGGCCAATCCACTCTAGGCTGCATATGTTTGGACTGTGGAAGGAAACTGGAACACTGGGAGGAAACACAGACACAAGGAGAATGTTCAAACTCCACATACAGGACGCCCGAGGTTGGAATTGAACCCAGCTCCTTGGTGATGTGAGGCAGCAGTGTGAAACACAGATCCTCCATGCTCCTCGATTAGTTTTATAAGTTACTTGTGTCTGACTAAAGAAATCGGCGTGACTTGTTTACTGAACCAGACCTAGTCTAAGACTTTTATCATCAGCTATATCACCAATCTGGTCACATTTAAAATGTGATGTGAGTAGTGAAGGAGTGGGACTAGAAAAGGAATCAGTGACACCCTCCAACCTCAGTCAGAACTGGGGTGAGGAGAAATTCACAAAGTGGGAATTTATTGACGTAGGAATTCTCCTTCCCAGAAGTATGGGATGGCTGAAGCTTTATATTATATCGAGGCTGGCTTCATCTGATTTTCCATCGACAGGTGAATCAGGGATAATGGTGCTTGGAGAGAAGAGTGCAGCTGGGACCACAATGAGATGAGCCACGACCTTATTAACTGTCGGAGTAGTGTCAAAGGGCCGAATGTTCCACTCGTGTTCCTCAGCCTTATGTTCTGATGTTCCATTCAGCCCTTCGGACCTGCTACACAGGGGCAGATTGAGGCCACCCCGATGGTTAGGTGTAGTTCGTGAAATGTAATTGAAAATCCAGGCTGAGTCAGGAATTGTTCCGCACCCCAATCTCTCTTTTTAGGCTTCCCGTCTCTGTAACTTCTGCTCCAGATTTGGGTCATGTTACAGACCCAGAATCGCTGTGAATACAGCCCTCTACCAGTGTTAGCTCAAAGAAATCCTCTGCTCTCCCAGAATGCAACATTGTACAAAACCATTTTCAGGAAAATAACATAAGAATGTAAGAAATAGAAACAGGAGCAGGCTATTCGGCCCCTCAAACCTGTACTGTCATTTACTAAGAACATGGATGATCTACTTCAGGGCTCAACTCCACTTTCCTGCTAACCTTTTGTATCCCTCAAATCACTAATCTATCAAAACCCAATCCAGCCAGTCTGTAAATGTATTAGAAAAAAACCAGTTTCCATAACCTCTAGGTTAGGGAATTCCAGACATTCACTACCTTCTGAAAGAAGATGTTTCTATGTATCTCAGTTTGAAATCGATATCCCTTATTCTGTATCTACAACCCTGAGTTCGACTCTCTGCCCTGGAACAGATCCACATTCTCGAAATCTCCCTTGTCAAGCCCCCTCTGCATCATGTCCATTTCAGTAATATCATCCACATTCATTTCAACCACAATGAATAAACGCCTCACCATTTTAGATGTACTCAATAATTCAACCCTTTCATTCCAGGAATCCGCCTAATGAACCAACTTAGTTACTTGCTGCATCAGCATGCTGACATTATGTTTCAGACACAAAGACAATTCCATCCCTTTGCACTGTTCCTTTTGTGGGTGTCCTCTCCATTAAGTAACAGCCCGCCTTTTAGTTCTCAGTGTCATCCTCAATGAAGTGGGGAGGGACCATAATGTGAGAGAATGTGCTCTGTAATTGGAGATGGAGAACTTGAATCAGGAAGGGGAGAGGAGCAGGGAAGAGGATGGAACAGCAATGGCAGGGGTTTCTGGGGGGAATTCAGGAAGCACAGCTGAAAGTCATGCCCAGCATATGCTTATGATCCCAAGAAATAAACATCCTAAATCTGGCCCTACACTAATGCTCATCATAGTATCCTTGTCGACCATGGGTGGTACATCTTCTAATCGAGTCCTTCTTTTTGAACAGAATCAATAATTTTTGAGCGTTATTGGATATCTGCTTGAATGTCTGCCCAGGTATACCCACTGACCTTCCTCTGGGTCTACTTCCACATCCTGCTTCAGATCAGATGTGAGACAGAAATCCTCAATTTAGATGTCTGGTTATTTTCAGTCATTCAGGGGTGTCTTCTAGATGTAGCTGAACACATGATCAGCGGAGGCTGACTCCATTCTCTCAGTTTCTCCGTCTCTGTTGTTTCTCTTTGATGACGCCACATTCCAGTGAACTGCTTGTGACGTGACCTCCTTTGCCTTCAAATCAGAAATCCGCTAATTCCGGTGGACAGGGCCTTCAGCTGTGACTATCCCATCTCACGTGCTTCTGCCCTCACTCCGTCCTCTCCTTCCCAGGACAATGATAGATTTCCCCTCGTCCTCACTTCGACTGTACTAGAATCCACATTCACAGAATCATCTTCCGCCACTTCCACCATTTCCAGTGGGACAGCACCATCAAACACATCTTTCCCTCGCGACCACTGACAGCATTTCATAGGGACCATTTCTTTTGTGACACCCTCCATGATCCCGAACACTTCACAACTCCCCCATGACACCTTCCCATGCAATAACAGAAGCTGCAACACTTGCCCATTCACCTTTCCCTTCTCACTGTCCAAGACCCCAAACATACCTGCCTGGTGAAGTAGCATTTCACTTTTACACTTTCAATCCGGTCTCCTGTCATTGCTGCTCACAATGCTGTCTCCTTTACACTGGGGAGACCAAACAGAGACTGGTTTGAGGACCACTTTCACTCTGTCTGTAGGAATAACCCTGAGCCTCTCATTGCTTCTCATTTCAATAACCGACCTTGCGCTCATCCTAACATTTCGGTCCTGAGCTGCTGCAACGTTCCAGTGAAACACTACCCAAGCTAGAGTAACACCTAACTTTACACTTTGATGTGCCACAGCCTACAGCAGTTAATACACACGTCCAAATTCACAGCCTGATTCCATTATGGCTGTTCTCCATTTTTCATATATTCTACTTCCTGACCTCCCAATGATCTCGTCTGTGTCTTATTTTATCCTGCACTCAATAGAGACAACCCATTTCTGCCATCCACACTTTAATTTACACCAATTTTATATCTGTTTCTCTTTCACCATTATTAAAAGCCCATCCCTCTGTGCCATTGCGTCTCCACATGCTCTGTTTCCTATCATCCGTCGTCCACTTTTGCTAAGGCATTAAGCAGCCCTTTTCAGTTCTGAACAAGCGCCACGCTGGACTTGAAACACTATCTCTGTTTCTCTGTCTCCACAGATGCTGACAGACCTGCTGAGTTTCTCCAGAAATTTCTGGTTTTGAATATGTTCAAAGGTATATGTCAAAGCTGCTCAAATGTCCTGACCCACTTGGATTGCCGTACACTGGGAAGTGAAAAATAATAAAAAATGCACAAATATCTTGGTTCTGAAACTACATAAGACTGGAATCATTGACACTACAGAGTTCTTATTAGAAGCCATTGAGAGAACAGAGTGAAGCACATTCAATTTAAACACTGAAAATCGCATAACTGCAAGGGAAAACGTTCAGATGAATGTTGGAATTAGAATCGCTACAGTATGGAAACAGGCCCTTCAGCCCAACAAGTCCACACCGATCCTCTGAAGAGTAAACCAAGCACACCCATTTTCTTATCCTATATTTACCCCTGACTAATGCACCTAACCTGGAAATTTTTGGTTTGTGGGAGGGAAGAATCCAACAAGGAGAATGCGCATGTTCCACAAAGATGGTCGCTGGAGGATGGAATCAAACCTGGGTCCATAGCGCTGTGAGGAAGCGGCACTAAACACTGAGCCGTGTTGCTACCTCACGGAATGCGTTTTGGAGTTTTGAAAAACAAGACAATAAGAGATGTGACACAATAAACAAACGCTCAGAGGAATGAGAATATGAAATTAGAAGTGCTACCACATCTGAAACCAGAGTAGCTCACGGGGTACGGGTCATTGGGTCTCGGTATGAATTGGGCGACAGACAGCAGAATTGCATTGCAGAAATTGCAGCTCAAACCCGGGAATTCATGTCATAGTGTAGATCATAGTTGGACAGAACGAATATTGTACTGAGTCACAATCTGTAACTTTTTGCCCAGGATAATTCCTCAGTCCATTATTCCCATTAAGCTGAAAGATGTTTCAGTCACGACTGTAGATGAACATACCAGGATCAGAACCGTGTGGACCTGAATCTGATGACAACCCATTTAAAGCTACCACACTTGACTACTCACTTACATTGCAAACAGTAGGACTAACATCTGATAGAGAGGACGAGATGATGACAAAGCAAACAGATCAGATCGAAGCTCTGCAGTCCTGCCACAGCCAGTTAGAAATGGAGTTGAACTATGAAACAACTGATGAAAGAAGAGGACTCCACAAATATTTTTAAAAAAAACTGTTCAATGGGATTAGTGTGTCACCACTTATTGACAGGAGGGTAGTTAAGAGTCAAACACATTGCTGTGCGTCTGGAGGTACAAGTAGGCTAGAGCAAGAATGAATGGCAGTTTCCTTCCCGAAAGAGCATCTGCGAACAAGATGGGTTTCCCACACAATCAGCAACTGTTCCATGATCATCATTAGACTCTTAATTCCAAACATTTATTGGATTTGAATTCCACCATTTGCTGTGGCAGTACTCGAACTCAGGTCACATGAGCATTGCCTGGGTCGCTAGACTAACACCTCAATACCACTTGGTTATTGCTTTGCCATTCCCCGAAAGAATGGAACTTTGCTGCACATCAGTGTAAAAGACAGTATGCAATGTCTGCACCATCCTCAGCCAGAAGTGTTCCTTAGATGATGCCCACAGAATCACAGATGTCAGTCTCCAACCAATTCGATTCGCTGCACCTGACATGAAGAAACAGCCGAATACAGTAGGTACGAAAAAGGCAATGGGCCCTGACACTATTCCTGCAATAGGACTGAAGACTTGTGCTGCATAACAAACCGTGTCCCTAGGGAAACTGTTTCATTCCAGCTCCAACTCTGACATCTCCCTGGCAACGTGGAAAATTCCTCAACTATTTCCTGTCCCTTAAGAGAAGAATAATTACAAGCTGACCATTTACCACCCCCTCAGTCCCATCACAATAGACAAAATTGTGTGAGTTATTTTTGATAGAGCTATCAAGCAGCAAAAAATTATCTGCTCAGTGTGGTTTCCGATTGGTCCCCATGTGGAGATGGTGCTGTTGTGGAAATGTCACTGGATTACCAATCTCGACCAGGCTAATGCTCTGGCAGCTGGTGGAAGTTAAAAACAATTAATAAAATATCGAAATCTAAAATCTGCTGTCAGTAACAGTGACCTTGAAGCCAATGTCACTTGTGAACACCAATTGCCTTCCCAATTTACTTTCAGGCAGTGAATCTCCCCTGCTTTCCTGTTCTGGCCTAAAAGTGCCTCCAGACGACAGACATGTGGCAAACACTTCAACGGTCTCTAAAATGCCAAGCAAGGCATCATTCTATTGTATCAAACTGTTCCGAGCCCTTAATGGATAAAATTGGACAGAACACCCAGCACCAGTCTCGGTATGAGAAAAGGTAATGGGAAACACAGCCCTGTTGATCCAGCAGATGCCTCCTTCCTAACAGCTGAGAGCCTGTGACACATTTACAGAGTTTTCCCACAGACTGCACAGAAACATTAGGGAAGGAGTAGGTCATTCAACACATTGACCCTCCCCCATTCTAGTTTTTGGTCTAACATCTCTTCAATGTTTTTCCCCAAACACTTCATACAGGATATCCTTTGAAGTGATTAATTATTGGAACAATATGAATTAGGAACATCGGTCCATCAATTTTGCTTTCCCATTCAATATAATGATGGTTGATCCTTTCTCCCCACACCAAACCTCTGCTGCAACCTCGTCCCTTTAGTGTCAAGAAATACTTAATGAAATTCAGTGCCTTGCCTTCCACAGGCTTGTGTAGCATAGAATTCCCAGATTCACCAGTCTGTGAGTGCAGACATTTACTCTCATCTCAATACAGAGTGTCCTGACTGTACCTAATACTGTGGCTGCTTGTTTTAGACGTCCCAGCCAGGTGAATTATCATCCCTATTTCCAATATATCTCGCCCTGTCAGAGTATTATATATCTCACTGAGATCTCCACTCATTTTCCTAAACCACATGGAATACAGACTCAGTCGCACCAAACTCTGTTCCCACAACAAGTTTGTCATCCTAGAGATCAGTCTGGTCATTCTTTGCTGCTCTCCCTCAATGTCAGGTTTGTCCTTTATTAGGTAAGGAGACCAAAACTGCACACAATACTGCACAATGTTCGAGATGGGGTCTCACCAAGGTCATGTATAGCTGTAATAAGATACCCTTATTTCTGGACTCAAATTCCCCAGAAATGAAGGTCAACACATCATTTACCTTCCTAACTGCTTTCAGTTGCTCCAATAATGCTTTCAGTGACTGGTGTACAGGGAGATCCAGATCCTTTTCAATGTTACATATACCCACTGGCATATGTGCCAGTGCCAATCCCTGTATTGACGCCTGGTTTCAGAACTCACTGCCGTGAATGGACTTCAGAGTTCGGTGAAGAAGTCAACAAAAGTATGCATGTTAGTATCTTCACAGATCAACATTTTCGCATCAATTCCTTTTGAAATGCTAGCCTGATATTCTATTTTTCCAACCAAAATGTTCAATGTTACGTCCATCCACATTGCTGTTCATCTGCCACGTATTTGCCCATTTCCTCCACGTGTCTCAATTACCTTGAACTTCTTTACATCCGCCTCACCCAATCAATTCTCAGTTTGGTTCCATCAGCAGATTTTGAAACATTACATTTAGTACCATCGAGCAGATGTATAATCTACTTCATGAATAGATTGGTGCCAAGCATCAATTCCAGGATCATCCTGCTCATAATTGCTTTCCATTCCAAAAAAAAGGAACTGCTTATTCTGACTCACTTTTTCTTTCAACTCTCTCCCATTCTCAACCCATGCCAGTATATTAGATCTCACTGTTGCACACTGTTATGGGCCAGGACAGACCACCTCGAGTCATTTCAAGGAAGTCGTACAGACTCAAACTTTGCTTGTTGCCTTAAGCAGTTGTAAGGCAGATATTCCAGGAGTGACGCAGCTGGTCAAGCCACTTAGTTTTAAATAAAACAGAATTTATTTTCAAGGTTACGGAATGAAACACAAACAGAAGAGAATAGCATGCAGAATGACAACCTATCCGAAAACCCAACAGATTATCCTAACTTAATGATGTTATCAAATGAAATTCATAAGGAGTGGGTACATGGGAAGACCAAGAACTGACTTTCAATTCAGCCGACAAAAATGTAGGGCATTACTGTGTAACATGATTGGGGATGATAATACCAAGAGGCAGCCAATTAAAAGCCATATCCATGCTACTAGTTCCACAGTAAGTAGAAGTAAAGTGACTTTACCCAGCTTTTGTCATTTTAAAGTTCTATAAATAAATATTAAAAAATATTAAAAGTTGGCTACTCAACTAATCTTCCAGGTGAAGCTTTCTGGTCTTCAGTAGCACTCCACTTCTCAACTGAGAATCTGAAAATGGTTGAAAGCCATGGGGTAGTACCGTGGCACGGTGGTTAGCACTGCTGCCTCACAGCGCAAGGGACCCGGGTTCAATTCCTGCCTCAGGCAACTGTTTGTGTGGAGTTTGCAAATTTTCCACGGGTTTCCTCGCACAGTCCAAAAATGTGCCGGTTAGCTGAAATGGCCATGCTCAATTGCGCAGAGCGAAGGGGTAAATGTAGACAAACGGATCTGGATGGGTTGCTCTTTGCGGGGTGGTGTGGACTTGTTGGGCCAAAGGGCCTGTTTCCACACTGTAAGTAATCTGTATCTAAATAATCTAAGGTGTTGTTCGAAGTACTTGAAACAATCTCCATAAACACCCCATGGAAAATTCGAAAGGAAACATCAAACCCAGGTTCTTCCAGGAGAGATATCAGAGACGGGGGGGGGGGCGGATATAGCTTCACAATTGGCTGCCTGCTTTCAGTAAACAGCCAGTCTGTGAAAAACCAGTCCAAACAAATCAAAGCAGAGGGACTGCGCTGGGAGAACTGGCCACGCCCCTTTCATAAGAACAAAAGGACGAGGAGCAGGAGTAGGCCATCTGGTCCTTCTAACCTCCTCAGCCAATCTGTAACATCAAGGCTAATCTACTCATGGACTCATATCCACTTACCCGCGCTCTCACCATATCCGTTATTTACTTCATTGTTCAAAACATATCTATCTCAGCTTGAAAAACATTTACTAAAGTAGCGTCAACTACTTCACTCTGCAGGGAGTTCCATAGAATTACAAGCCTTTGGGTGAAAAGGCTCTTTCTCAATTCAATCCTATATCTGCTCCCTCTAATATTGAGGTTATTCCATCTTGTCCTAGCTTCACCTGCCAGTGGAACCATCCTCTCTACTTTTTTCTTACCTCTTCCCTACATAATATTTTTTATGTTTCTATAAGATCCTCCCCTCATTCTTCTAAATTCCAATCAATATAATGCTGATCTACTCTGTCTCTGCTCATAAGACAACCCCCTCAACTTCAGATTCACCAGAGTGAATCTCCCCTGCACCACCTCCACTTCCCGTACATCGCTTTGCAAGTAAGGAGGCCAAACCTGCTCACAATACTCCAGGGATGACCTCACCAGCACCCTGTACAGCTGTAACATAACCTTCCTGCTTTTAAATTCAACCCCTTTTGCAATGAAGAACAAAATACCATTTACCTTCCTAATTACTTGATGCACCTGCAGATCACCCTTCTGTGATTCATGCACAAGGACACCCAGCTCCCTCTGCACAGCAGCATGCTGCATCTTTTTACAATTCAAGTAATAATCCCTTTTACTGGTACTCCTAACAAAATAGATTACTTCATATTTATTAATATTGTATTCCATCTGCCAAACCTATACCCATTCATGCAATGTAACTATTTTCCTTTGCAAAGTTTCACAGGACTCTGCAAACTTTGCTCTGCCACTCATCTTCGTGCCATCTGCAAACATTGGCCAACTACGCATGCTCCCACCTCCACATCATCGATATAAATTGTGATTAATTGCAACCCCAACACTGATCCCTGAGGCACACCACTCCGCACTGATTTCCAGCCAGGATAGCACTCATTTATACCCACTCTTTGCTTCCCGTTAGTCAACCAATCTTTTATCCATGTTAATACTTCAGCCGTAACACCATCCATCTTTATCTTATGCAGCTGCCTACTATGTGGCACACTGTCAAAGCCTTTTTGAAACCGAGATACACCACATCCACTGCGGCCTCGTTGTCTATCTTGCTCGTAATGTTTTCGTAGATTTCCAAAAGACTTGGTAAGCATGATCTGCCCTTCATGCATCCTCGCTGCATCTGTGCAATGGGCCGTTTTCTATCAAAATGCCTTGCTCTTTCTTCCTTGAGAATATAGTCAAGGCATCTTCCCCACTACTCAGATGAAGCTAACTGGTTTATAATTCCCCAACTTTTATCTACCTGCCTTTTTAAACAATGGCGTCCCATTTGCTGTTTTTCAATCTGCTGGGACTGCCCCAGAGTTCAGCAAATTGTAGAAAATTACCACAAGTGCACTTGTTATTTCTCCTGCTATCTTTTTAGTACCCTGGGATACATTACATCATGGCCAGGGGATTCGTCTAACCTTAGCTCCATTACTCCATTAGCTTGCCTAATGCTACCTCCTCTGTAATAATGATTGTTCACAAGTCCTCACCTACCTTCATCTCTTTGGTAGAATCAAGGACTGCAGATGCTGGGAACCAGATTCTAGAGTGGTGCTGGTAAAGCACAACAGTTCAGAGCATTCCTGATGAAACGTTGATTTTTCTGCTCCTCAGATGCTACCTGAATTGCTGTGCTTTACCAACACCACTCTAATCTAGAATCTTCATCTCTTCGTCGATCACTGGCATGTTATTAGTGTCATTCATTATGAAGGCTGACACAAAACACCTGTTCAATGCCTCAGCCATTTCATCATATCCTGTAACTAAATGCTCCTTCTTATCCTCTCAAGTACCAACATTTAAGTTAGCCACTCATTTTCATATTGAGGGAATCATCTGCTATCTGTCTTCATATTCCGTCCTAGTTTTTTTTTCTCTCGTGTTCTATCTTACTTTTCTTTATAGCTTTTTTCGTGGCTTTCTGTTGACCTTTAATCTTTTCCCAATCTTCTAGGTTCCTGCTGTTCTTGGCCACTTTGCATTCCATCTCTATCAATTTCATAGCCTTGCGTATTTGCTTAGACACCCACGGCAGACTGCCTCTTTTCTGAGAGTCTTTCCTTTTCACTGAATATACTTTTGCTTAGGACTTTGAAAAACTACTTTGAAAATCCTCCACTGCTCGTCAACTCTCACCATAAAGTATTTGTTTCCAGTCGAATTTTGCCAAGTCCTCCCTCCATTTTGTTGCAGTCTACTTCGTTTAAGCACAGGACCCTGGTATTAAATTTTATCTTCACTCTCCATCTGTGTTTTAAATTCAACCATACTGTCATCATTCCTTCCAAATTGATTCCTAACTAAGAGGTCATTAATTATTCCTGTCTCATTACACAGGACCGGATCTAGCATAACTCGCTCCTCATTGTACGTGTTTTAATTTTCAACTTGAAAGCATTCCCAAGTTGTCAAACCCAGACTCTTTGGATTCGCTGCTTTTCAGACTGCGATGAAAGAAAAACAAAGACAGCATAACCTTGTTAAAGGAGTAGCATTGTCACAACACTACACTTGGGACATCATCAAAAATGTTTCTGAAAATTCAAATTCACTGCATCTATTGCTTCGCCATAATTTATTTCGCAGTCGGAATCTTCAATATGATTCTCCATTAATAATTTGGTATTGACTTGATCCATCTTCATTACTTTCAAATTAACATAATTCTCAAAGTTCACTGGCAAAGCATTCTTTCTAATAGATTCTTGTATTGTCCTGACTGCTTCTCTGGTGCTAGCAGACGGTAATTTCCTGCGGTCTCCCTGCCTCCTTTAGAAATATTGGGATTACATTTGCTGCTCTCAAATCTGTCAATTCAATCACCTGGAATTTGGAACACGGCAAGCAGAGTATCCATTATTCCCATGGCCACCTCCTTTAGGAATCAGAGATATAGATTATCATTCCATGGGGATTTATCAGATTTCAGTCCAAATAATTTCTCCAAAACTGCTTACTTGGTGATTGATTGCATTTCCTTTCTTTCTCAGTAGACCTCGAATTGTTTGGAAGCATTTTTTAAAAATCCTATCATGACGGCAGAACTGAAGTAAATGCTTCATAGTCTGCCATTTTCCTCTTCTCCATTCGTTGGTTTTGGACTGTAAGGAAGCTACAATTATCTTCTCCAACATTTCACCTTGGTATATTGTACGTTGAGAAGATTTTACATTTCATGCTTGTTAATGTACTCTTCCAAATCCCATTAGTTCCTGTCGTAAGCTGTTCAATGATTGACCTTCCACAGCCATACAATCACAGAAGCATAGACTCTGTACCATCAAAAATACAGCACGATCTATATTATTCCAAATTTCCTACATCTGTCCCGTAGCCATGAAAGGTATGACACTTCAAGTGCTCGTCCAAATACTTTTTAATGGTTGTGAGATGACCCATGATAACTGCCCCCCCTCCCCCCATCTTAGGAACTGCATTCCAGATCCCATAACCCTCTTGGTGAAAAACAATCCCTGAATAATCTCTAAACCTCAAATCCTTCCATTTAAAAGTGTGCTCCCCTGTTCTTGACCATTTGACTAAAAGGAACAGCTGCTGTCTATCTACCCTCTCCATGTCCGTCGTAATCTTATACTTCTGAATCACGTCCCCCTCAGCCTTCTCTCATGCAAACTAAACAACCCGAGCTTATCCAGCCTCTCTTCATAACTGATATGCTCCATCAATGAAACATCCAGGTGAATCTCTGCACCCCCTCCAGAATAATCACATACTTCCTGTAATGTTGCTCCCAGAACTCAACACAGTATTCCATATTGGCCTCGCCGAAGTGCTACATAGATCTTGTAATCTATGCCTCGATGAGTAAAGGCTATGCCCACTGCTTCCATTGACTTCTTATGTAACCTTTTATTCTCCCGCGTCACATTCAAGAATGTGTGAAAAAGCTCCCTATGAGCTTTCTTGTGTGCAACAATTCATTGCGTATTCCCCATTTAGTTCCTTCTTCCAAAGTGCATCACCTCATAGTAATCAGAGTTACATTCCATCTGCCATTGATCCACCCATCTGACCATTCCATCTGTATCTTACTGTAACATAAGAACTTCCTCCTCACTGCCAACCACCCTGTCAATCTTTGTATCAAACGCAGACTTACGTATCACACTCCCACTCCCCCTCTACATTCACACCTGCACCATTTATGAATACCACAAGTAATAAGGGACACAGCACTGATCACTGTGGTATATCAGGGGACACCGGTCTCCAGTCACACAAAAAGTCTTCTAACACCACCTATTTTGTGCAAAATTTTCTTTAACACTGATCTGAAGCACACTGGTGTATAGTTCCCTGCTCTATCACTACAACCCTTCCTATAAAGCATGTTCTCTAGTCCTTGGACACCTCACCTGTGACCAGGTTCTATTGTAACATTTGTATCAGCGCCTTTCATCCCTTGTCTCCAACAGCAGCCTGAGATGTAACTGATCTGGACATGTGCATTGGTCCAATTTTATACCAGCCAATACATCTTACATCAATCTATTCAAGAGCTTGCCAGTCCATCTTCTTGAATTCTGTACCTGCCTCCTCCTTTTCCCAAGTAAAACAGACGTGAAGGTCTCATATAACAATCAATCAGCGTCTCCAGTTTCACGCACAAATTTCCCCCTTGATCCTAGACCAAGTCTCCTCAGCAGACCATCGTGCCATCTGAGGGATTAATCTGGAGAAAGCCCATTCAGTATATGTGATCAGTATATTTTACTTAGATCACGACGTCAAAATTGGACAGGCACAGTCTCCCCAACTCTCTGTGTTACTCTGCAGAATGTCTTTACTTCTCGTAGGAGCAAATCACTGCAGAAGCAGAATCTGTACTGAAACAAACACATGCTAAAGATCACAGTTAGTCAGACAGCATCCGTAAAGAGAGACCAAGCTAACACTTTGAGTCTAGTTGATTCTTCATCGTCTGTATTCGGATTCCGTTTAAATGAAGGCGTTTAAAGGGGCACAGCACTGAATCCTGTGGCACACCAGCGTACATCGGTTTGCAGTCACACAAACAGCCTTCTACCACCATCTATGTTATCCAATAGTTTCTCTAATGCTTACCTTCCCCTGTTTGCATATGTTCCTCCCAATACACTTTGCTGTAATGTTTTCTGCTAACTTACTGTGTGTGCTGATTAAAACTCCTCTTGAATATCTGACTGTACAATATTCACTGATTCGCCATTGTTTACAAATACAAGAGATATATTCAAGAAAAATTTTGTAAATTATAACTTCCCTTTCATAAATGCAGAACAATTCACTTGAAATTTGCTATTAGTTTCTCAGTGTCCAATAAGATCTTTGTTACAATAGGTTGCAACAGATTCCCGACTGTGGATGACAACTAACTGGCCTTTAATCCTCCACTCTCCCACTTCTTCCCTTCCTAAATCATTTGAATGTATATATAACCTTCCGAAGTGAATACAGAAAAGTACAGTGGTCTTTTTGCAATTAACATGTGTACTGCTGCTTTCTCAGAAATTTCAGTTTGAATTATATCCGGTCTGTCAGACTTATCAATCCTCATCCCACTTCTGTTTCCAAATACTACCTCGTAACTGTGTATGAATTATTTTAGTCTTTAGTTACAAAGGTCCCGTGATGAATTGGTATTTCTGGGAGATTTTCTGGATCTTCCTCTTTGAAGACAGATGCAATGTAACTGTTTCGTCTCCTTGTCATTTTTCTGTTCTCTACAATAAATTCTCGTATCCACATATTCCCTGTGCCACATTTGATCTTGATTTCATTTTCCTTTCAAGTATCAACAGACGCTTTTGGCCAGTATCTACAATTAACAAAGAAAATCACAGCGCAGGAACAGGCCCTTCAGTCCTCCAAGCCTGTGTCTATCCAGATCCTCTATCGAAATCTGTCGCCTATTTTCTAAGGATCTGCGCACCTCTGCTTTCTCATATTAAATGATGATATCATCCCCGCCTCTACTACCTCAGCTGGCAACGCATTCCAGCCACCCACCACCCTCTGTACAAAGAACTTTTCGAGCATATCTCCAATAAAGTTTTCCCCTTTCATCTTGAATTCTTGACCCCTAGTAACTGAATCCCCCACTCTGGGAATAAGCTTCTTGCTATCCACCCTGTTTACATCTCTCAAGATTTTGTCGACCTCAATCAAGTCCTCCCTCAACCTCCGTCTTTCTAATGAAAATAATCCAAATCTACCAAACCTCTCGTTATATGTCGTTCTCTCCATACTAGGCAAAATTCTGGTGAAAATCCTCTGCCCTCATTCCAAAGCATCCAGATCCTTTCAGTAATGTGGCAACCAGAACTGTCCACAGTATTCCGAATGTGACCGAACCAAAGTCCTATACAACTGTAATACGGCCTGCCTAAACTTGTGCGCAATAGATTCCAACAGATTCCCTCCTGTTGGTGACGAGTTAACCACTGTGGTTCTCCACTTCTTAAATTGTTAGAATGCAGGAAGGAACTATGCTGTATGCCTTCTTGATCATTCTATCGACCTGCCACTTTCAGCGAACAATGGACCTGAACACCCAGATCTCTCTGTACATCAATTTTCCCCAGGACTTTTTCCAGATACTGAATAATTCGTTCTCGAATTGCACTTCCAAAATGCATCACCTCACATCTGCCATTTCTCCACCCAACTCTCCAATCTATCTACATTCAGCTGTGTTCTCTGACAGTCCCCTCAACTTTCTGCTACTCTATCAATCTTAGTGTCATCTGCAAACTTGCTAATCAGACCACCTATACCTTTCTTCAGATCATGTAAATATATCACAACAAACAGTGGTCCCAGCACGGATCCCTGTCAAACACCACACAGAAGAGTTTTCCATTTTGAGAAACTTCCTTCCATTACTACTCTCTGTCTCCTGTTACCCAGCCAGTTCTCTCATCCATCTAGCTAGTACACTATGGACCCCTGCGACTTCACCTTCTCCATCAGTCTATCTCATCAAACGCCTTACTGAAGACGTTGTATTTGATATCTACAGTCCTTTCTCCACTATCAACTTTGTCATTCCTCAAAGAATTCTATAACGTTTGCTAAGATGTGACCTTCCCTGCACAAACCATGGAAGGTCTTGTGTGGAGTCCGACTTGTTTTACCCTGGAGTCATACTGGTTTTATTTCCAAAGCAGGACTTTATAAAATGCCACAATGATTGGCTGCGTACAAATTGAATGTTGTTTTGAACAAAATACAATCTATCCCCAAATATAAATCTGCAAACGCAAATTAGCCCCCCCCCCCCCCCCCCCCCCCGATTTATAGGTGTGTGTGTGTTTGTGTGTGGTGGGGCGGTGGGGGTGCCGTGCGAGTGAGAGAGAGATGATGTGTATGTTTGTTTCCATGTGTGTGCGTGAAAGAGGGTGTGTGTGTGTGTGTGTATGTTTAAGGATGAGAGTGAGAGTCTGTGGTCACATTAAGACACAGACAGATTTGGCAGATCCCTTTCCCCACACACACCTAGTCCGTGGTTTCATAGCGTCCATGCTCTGCAGCCTCTGCTCCATTTGTTGTTCATGTTACAGACACTGATGATGTAACTACAGTCCCAATGCTCCATCCAGAGTTGGGTCACCAAATCCTCTGGTCTCCCTCAATGTCTGAGGTAGCTCACAGCACAACCTCTAGCAAACCATCCTCATCCCCAGCCCATCCACTAACTTTTCAATAACAGGAGACAATCAGACTTCCCTCCACTAAAAGTGAGATATCTACTCCTTTATAATTATACTTCAGGGTCCTCCTCGTGTTCCTGACCACGTGATCAGCTGAAAGGGACAAACACTGGCGTTCAGTAGACAAGCACAGACCAAATTTTAAATACATGAGTCAAAGATGCTGAAACTCCCTGTCCAACATGGAGCACAACTTGGGACACACCGGGAAATGAGCAATAACCCAAAACACAACCCCCTGTCCATGGAGCACCACATGGGACACACCAGCAAGTGAACAACAGCCCAGCACACACACTGCTGTCCAACATGGAGGACGACGTGGGACACACCGGGAAGTGAATGGCTGCCCTGCACACACACACCTCTTCATGAAGCACCTCAAGGGATACACCAGGAAGTGAACAACAGCCCAGCACACACTCCCCTGTCCATGGAGTAACATATAGGACACAGTGGGAAGTGAACAATAGCCTGACACACACCATTACATTATTTCAGAACTTCATGCTGCCAGCATTCGATACAATACACAACCAAAAAACCAAGGCCAGAGAAAGATACAGATGGACAGAGACATTCACATTAAAGATAGAAACGGACAATTAAGACAAAACCAGAGCATGTTGTTGAAATATGAAATTAAAAAAAGACAAGGGAGTGGGTCTATCTGGAGGAGTGAGACCTTGGTGGGTCAGGTCACAAAACTGAGAACATTGAATAAAGGCATTGCCAGAGCAGCTGACCAAATTTGTTCACTAAATTCTTAATTTGCTTCTCAGAACAAACGCAGAAACTATACACTGGGACAAGTAGACAACTCAGCGTGGAGTGTTATGCAGACTTTGCCAGTGTATTGCTCAGTAAACTGGTCTATCTGCCCAGCATGGGGAGCTGTGTAAACTGTGCTGGTGTATTGCTCGGTAAGGTGGAATATCCGCCCAGCATGGGGAACTATACAGACTATGCTAGTGTATTGCTCAGTAAGGTGGACTATCTGCCCAGGATGGGGAACTGTGCAGACTATGCTAGTGTATTGCTCAGTAAGGTGGACTATCTGCCCAGCAGTGGGAGCTGTGAAGACTATGCTGGTGTATTGCTCGGTAAGATGGACTATCTGGCCAGCATGGGGAGCTGTGATGACTATGCCAGTGTATTGCTCAGTAAGCTCGACCAGCTACCCAGCATAGCAGTATTGTAAAGCATTGCCGGTATATTGCTGCTACATTTGCACTGCGTAACTGCCTAACACGGGACAATTTGCTGCCCATACTGCGAGTGACAGTAAATGGGCGCCCACAAATTAATGTCTCTGTATCTTCATGCATCGGTTCAAGACAAGGGGTTTTATGTGTGCATGGTTATGGGGCAGTGTTAGATGAGAAAATCATTGTCTAAAAGAGAGCACACCTGGAGGAAAACAGTTTAAATGTGAACAACTGTTAGGGCTTGGTATAATGGACAGAGAGAGATAGTTCATGGGCAGCTGTTAATCACGTGCTTGAGAATATTAAATAAAGGCATTGCCGGACCCAATAGCATTATAGATCAGTACGCACAGGAATGATGGATGGATGGGGAGTTCAGTGTGATATCAGATATGAGCTATGGAGTATTGACTCAGAGTTGTTTCTGCAGGTTTGCAGCTGTGGGTGTCAGCAACAGACGATGGCCATCTTTAAGACTGTATTTCACAGCTCATGGTTCAAACAACAGATGGGATGTGCCAGTGGAGTGTATACCGGATTTACCAGTAGTTATAATTAGGAATGGTCAGGGTATAGTGTCAGGAATTGGTTCATGTCCAAAGGGATCACCACCGTTGTTATTTGTCTAATTCAGCTTCAGATATTGGCCAGGATGAGCTGGAGTCAGAGGAAGGAAATGCAGTTTGTAACCAGAACAGAAGATATTTAGATAGCAAGTGCAGTGATACAGCGAATCATGGTTCACAGCTGAAACTGAGCAAGTCACCATACTAACCCATGAGTAACACTGCCAGAAGCAAGGAGGGAGAGAGTGATTTAACAATTTAGTAGTGGTTTGTCAAGTTAATATGTGGATTTAGAGTCTCAGCAGGAACAATAACAGTGGCAAAGAGGGGTGAGTGAATGAAGGAACAGTATTATTGTCAAATATGATTTATAGAATTAATGACTGAACAGTGCGACTTACCAGGTACACCAACAAAAGCCAGGATTGGATAATAAAAATATTGCATAATGTAAAGTACGTATTTGATCCGCCACGATAATGACCTTCGATCATAATACGTAGAAAGAAACCAAACATCCAAATATAAACTCCTGCCCATTCTTGGGACATTCCAGTTTAATGTTCTCAGATTCTGATTAATTGTTGAAACATTCCAGACTCTTGTGCTCAGACTCTGATCTCTCCCCCGGTCTCTGTGGGACTGCTGATTCCTGTTAATACTGTTGGTGATGCTCCCACCATACTGTGGGATAACACATTGAATGGAGCCCAACTATCATTAAAAGATGGAAACCGTCCACTGGGGTAATTGCAACCCATGGAGACTAACATTAATCACAGTCACTGAACAAACAGGTCCAGTTAACCCCTTCCTGACATCACTTTTCATATCCCAATAAAAGGGAACATTTACTCGGTGTGGTCGGAATGGATGGGCGTTGCTTAGGGATGGACCATAAATCTGTCAATATTCTTATTGCTTCCTTTGTATGTGCCAGAACACTGCAGGACTGTGTATATTACATACTGTTTGTAAACGGCGACAGTGAAAAAGTAACAGACCAACTGCATAAGGTGACTGGTGGGGTAATTTGCAGAGCCAATAAACCAGTGTATATATTTAATGTCCATTTACCTTGTGTAATGTCGCTTCTGGTTTTATGTGCACTGTTGTCAAATTCTTCCATAACCTTGGGACATCATTCAGAGCATCGGGACTGCTGCGCAGGGACAGGAGGAAGTAATTCTGTCCCCTGTCCCTGTTACAAAGGGACAGGGGGAGGCCATTGAGCCTCTCAAGTCTCTTACAGAGGGACAGGAGGAGATCATTCTGTTTCTTGAGTCTGTTATGCGGTAACTATCAGGTATAAAATACTTATGGAGAAGAATACTCCTAATATAAATTTTAAAGTTGTAAGTTGTCTCAGGCCAAATTTGATTGTTTTATGTTGACACTTTGAAAAGCTGCTTTGGAGAATCTATTGGCAGGAAGGTGGAAGACCTTCACAAATGATTGACAGAGACTAGTGACAGCATGTTCCTGTGTATGAGCAGGGTAAGGCTGGTAGGTGTAGGGAATGCTGAATGGTGAGCAGAATTGAGGCTTTGTTCAAGAAAAGGCGGAAGCATACGATAGGTACAGACAGTAGGGATCGAGTGAATCCATTGTGGAGTACCAGGGATGTAGGCTAATACTCAAGAGGGAAATCAGGAGGGCAAAATGGGGACATAAGATATCTTTCGAAAGTAGGGTAAGGGACATTCCAAAGTGATTCTACAAATACATTAAGGTCAAAAGAGTAACTCGAGAGAGAACAGGACCCCTTAAAGATCAGCAAAGTGACCTATGTGTGGAACTATAGTAGATCGGTGAGATACTAAATATTTTGCATCAGTATTTACTGTGGAGTAGGATATGGAAGGTAGAGAACTTGGGGAAATGAATAGTGATATCTTGAAATTTGTCCATATTACAGAAGATGAGGAGCTGGATATGTTAAAATACATTAAGGTGGATAACCGCCCCCCCGACCTTTTAAGTGACTCTTGGTTAGGCACATGGATTTTAGTACAATGAAGGGCATGAAGCATAGTCTGACCCTTGAGTAGGATAAACTGCCAGCACAACATCAGCAGCTCAAGGGCCCGTTCTGTGTTCATGATCCATGAACTAATCAGATGTACCCCAGATCTGTTGGGAAGCTAGAGAAGTAATTGTTCGGTCTCTGGATGAGATATTTGTATCATGGACAGCCACAGGTAAGGTTGTGTCATTGTTTAAGAACAGTTGGTAAGGAAAAGCCAGGAAACTGTAGACAAATGGGACTGCTGGATTAGTGGTGCTGGAAGAGCACAGCAGTTCAGGCAGCATCCAAGTAGCTTCAAAATCGACGTTTCGTGCAAAAGCCCTTACCTCGTAGATGTCATTGGTGGGTAAGTTGTTGGAAGGGATTCTGCCAGACGGCATTTATTTGTGTTTAGAAATGTAAATTCCGATTAGCGATATTCAACATGACTTTGTCTGTGGGAAATCGTGTCCCAATAATTTGATTTAGCGTTTTGAAGAAGTGACAAATAAGATTGACGAAGGCACAGAAATAGAACTGTAGAATAGAATATAGACTTTAGTATAGCATTCAAAAAGGTTCCGCATGGTAAACTGGTTAGCATGGTGAGATCACATGGAATACAGGGAGAGTTGGATGTAATTGGCTCGAAGGTAATAGACGAAGGAAATGTTTGTGAACTGGTATATTTTTTTTGGACTGGAGGCCTGTGACCCGCAGTGTACCACAAGGATCGAATGGATTTTGTCATTTTATATAAATGATTTGGATGAGAATACAATAGGAATGGTTAGTGAGTTTGCAGATAAAACCAACATTATTGAGGTAGTGGAGAGTGAAGATAGTTTAATCAGAGTAAAACGGGACCCTGATCAGACAGGCTAAAGGGCTGAGGAGTGGCTGATGGAGTTCATGTTCGACAAACGGAAGGTGTAACATTTTGTTGAGGCAAATTGTGTTAGCACTTATAGGTAGGATCCTGGGAAGTGTTTTCAAACACAGACAGCTACATAGAAATTATAGAAGCCCTGAAGTGTGGAACCAGGCCATTTGGCCCACCAAGTCCACACTGACTCTCCAGATAACATCCCGAACAACAAACCCAAACGTTACCCCGCTAATTCTACATTTTCCATAGACAATCCAATGAGCCTGCACATCCCTGGATATTGTGGAAAAATTTAGTAAGGTCACTGAACCTAAACTGGACATTTTTGGCTGTGAGAGGAAAACCAAACACCTAGAGGAAACTCACACACACACGGAGAGCGTGAAAACACCGCACAGAATGTCACCAAAGGGTGGAATCGAACACAGGTAACTGATGCTGTAAGGCAGTATTGCTAGCCACTGTGACACTCAATGACCAGCTGCGCGAGAAACTGCATCCTCCTACTTCCTCTGGATCTGTCACATCTGTTCAAATGATGCCGAATTCCAGTGTGGTGCTTCCAACAAGCCTTCCTTTACCTCCACAGGAACTGAAGCTGTGACTGACACATTGTCTGCTCTTTGCCCTCACCCCTTCCCCTTATTCTCAGATCAAGTTGTCCATTAATACTGCAGCATGCAAGATAATTGCTGATATAAAATAAAACAAAGAGCTACATATACTGGAGATCAAAAACAAAAGCTGTTCTGATGAAGAATTCCCAAATTAAAAATGTTGACTCACTCTCTTCCTACAGAGGATTAGGAAAAAGTGAATTCTGAAGTGAATTCCTGATGAAGGGCTTATGACCGAAACATAGACTTTCCTACTCCTTGGATGTGCCCTAACCTGCTGTGCTATTTGACGGCTACACTTTCGACTTTTCCCTTCAAATGGTCCCAGACCCATCTGGTTTTGCCTGCAAACGCTTGTATATCTAATGTCCTGTTTAGAACGTACACTTTTTTCCCTGCTGTGTT
This sequence comes from Chiloscyllium punctatum, assembly GCF_047496795.1. Classification (NCBI taxonomy): domain Eukaryota; kingdom Metazoa; phylum Chordata; class Chondrichthyes; order Orectolobiformes; family Hemiscylliidae; genus Chiloscyllium; species Chiloscyllium punctatum. The sequence goes on from NC_092766.1 coordinate 66,938,487, forward strand.
GACTTCCATACACATCTCCCACCAGTGTTTACTTGTACTTCTTGTTTATAACCTCCAGCCAAATTGTTTCTTTGTAATCTGATTGCTAGGGTAAGATGAATGGTAGATTCAATGAGATCTTTCCTGAGGCCTTCCTTGATGTCACAAAACCTCGCTGCACTTTGTTCGAACAATATATGAATTGGAAAGGCAGAGAAGGATATGGGCCAAGTGCAGGGAATTGGGGTTAATGTGGATGGACATTTTGGTTGGTATGGACCAGTTTTGGCTGAAGGCCCTGTCTCCGTGCATGACTGTAAATGAAAGTGGTTTTGGGTATAGACAGAGAGGGTGAGATTGAGCAACAATATCATGGAAGGATGTGCTCACAGGTTTCAGAATGCTGAGATATAGACATTTCGATAGCATCAGGCAAAATAAGCCACTATTACCAGGAATGATGGTGAACAGAATATAGGTGTGCGTTCAGATGATGGAGAGTTGTGGATGAGGATTTGTTCTGCAGCTCTGTAACTGTGAATGGGATCAGCAGAGTCTTCAACTCATCCGTCTGAATCTAATAATAATTTATCTTTGAGTGATTTTCACTGAGTGTGACAGGGGGATTCTCTGCTCGATGCCGAGCTAGTTTCCTGGTGCTATCTTATCGAACTCACCTCATCAACTACCCACACTAACTCATGGTGTCCCTCTCATTCAATGTTAACCCGATTCTCCCACCCACTTTGGCTGGAGGTACCCACCATCGCCCAGATGCCACTGGATATTCCATTATCCCTGGCGTTGGTGCCATCTTTAAAAGGACAATGGGCACTCAATTGAGCTTTCCTCAGTTTGGAGCTTCCATGTACGTTTTACACAGAGCACAGCAGATAAGGGTCAATTACACCATGGTTTGTCAACACGGTCACAGATATCTTGGCGGATGGGTTAGTACATCTCTTCCCAGAGTGGGCCACACCACCAGACCCACCGAGCATGATCTGAGCTCACCACCCAGCTCAGTGCAGTATCTGTAATCTGTAGCAATGTCCAGCAATAGAGGGCAAACATCGATAACATTCCCAGCTCTGTGAGGATAAGGGTCACCGTATGCTGTTGGTCCCTCACACTCAATGTATGTCTGTTCCAGCACCGACACCCGAACAAGGCTCATGCTCCACCACTCTCATTCTTGCATACAGCATGCTCCCCCCTCTCCCCCCTCTCTCTGTGTCTCTTTCCTTTGTAATATCTCCACAGATTGTAGAATGCTCCTGAGAACGTTGATTATGGAATGTTCCAGATAATATTCCAAATACTTCCCAGTGCTCCAGTGTGTAAAACATTGGGTGAAGGAACAGAGTGTTTTTTTTTAATCATATGCAATTAAAATCCATCATGAGTCCATTTCGACCTTCAAATGTGCTGTAGCATTTAATAAGATCGGGGGTGATCTGACTGTCTCCTGAGCTTCACGTTGCAGGAACTTTCAATCATTCAGCCCCCTGGTTTCCTGTCACAAACCAGACGATACTCACGCACTTTCTACCCTGGGTTTCTTCAAGCTTGTGTTTGGGAGGCATTTCCCATGGGGACCAACCCTCCAAAAAATATGTTCCATCAGCTTTTTACTTTCATACAATGGTTATCATGCTTCACACAGACCAACCAAAAATGTACTCATATTGTATAGTTATCGACATCTAATTACAATTAGTAATTCTGGTTATTTCGCTTGGTTCAACTTATTCAACCAAAGATAGCATCCAATCAACTCTCTCGTTATAAAGTACAATTTCCAGCGGATATATTTTTTTCTCAGCCGTTATCTGAATTGTACCTTTTTTTCCTACTCATCAAAGTTTATATTTTACTTTGACTTTGGTTATTTCTATCTATAGCAGTTACACAATCTCGCAATCTGTTGGCTGGATGGCTGGCTTGTGATGCAGAGGAAGGCCAACAGCGCAGGTTCAATTCCCCACACAGACAGAGGTTGCCATGAAGGGCAAACCTTATCAACATCTTCCTGTCACCCGAGGTGTGATGACTCTTAAGGTAAACCATAATTTGTGGTATCACTAATGAGAAAGTGGTCCTTTGGGACTCTATTCTATCCATGTTAACATTTTAATTTTTTCAAAAATATTTTTATTCAGAGAAAATCTTTTTAATGCTTCAATGAACCAATATGTACCCAACTGAACCAACAACGCAAATTGAACACAATTACACCCATGTGCATGTACATAAGTAAAGGTAAATCAACGGACCGAAGAAAAATGAATAAAAATAAAAAACGAATACTAGAACTCAGTGTAACAAAACTACAGCTGTCAAACTTCAAGAGCATGAACTAATACACGTTCATTTGTTTGTAATTCTTCCTCTCTGGACATTAGATTCATTAGTCAAGTTCGTCATAGCTATATAAAAGTCCTTTTTAGAGTGACAGACAGCCTGTCCCTTGGTAATTCAAAAAGGGCTGCCATGTCTAATAAAAATCCTCTATTTTATGGTGCAAAATACCTTTTAAAAACTCCAAAGGGCTATGCGCCATGACGAGGTTACGACAACTCAATAGACCCCGGGTGTTTTCCGACACCCAACACAACAGAACTCTTTTTCCTGAACTCAGAGAGTGAGGGTATTGAAGTATTTTTTCCTATGCACATCTGAGTAAGATAGACTGGGCAGGCCCAGGAAATGGGAATCCTGACCCATCTCTAATTCTGTCCGCAAGATCCTCTCCATCCCAGCGAACACACCGCTCCTATAGCGCCGGTGGAAGTTCAACAAACAATGAGTAAGAGTGTCCATAGTCATTTTGTATTTAAGACATACTCTCACCTTGAATTTTGAGAGAGTATTTGGGGCCAGACAGAATCTATGAAGAATCTTCAACTTCAGGGCAAGAGTCTTCTTACAGATCGAAATACTTCTTGTATTTTCACAAATATCCTCCCCTGTGTCCGAAGAGATCTGAACCCCCAAAACTCTGTGCAGACCTCAGAAAGGCATAAAGTCTCGTCTAAGGGTCCACTCTCCAACAAATGATAAAGGGTACTGACAGAGAGTGTGTTCTTAGCAATAAGCACCCTCTTCTCTGTATCGGATCTGTACGGGTCTGTTAAAAGTGTGGCTCTTTTCTGAATAACATCTCTTATCTGATAAAAAGAAAACAGAAGAGATCTCTACTCGGTAGTCGATAGTTACGACTTATTTGATCAAAGAACATCCTTGTTTCTCCCTCAGATAAACCATCAAAGCAAGATACACCCACGAGTTGTCCCCAGTTTAAACATGGAATCCAGTATTCCCCGTCGGAAACATGGTACACCACGTTTTGGGGTAAGAAATGAGGTTTGGCTATGTTGTCCCCGATCGGACACATTGCCCTCCCTTCTTTAAAATTATTGATATTTATTGGGAAATGGTAATAATTCATAACTGTCCTCATTTTGTCTATGAGTAGCAGACTAATAAGGGAGCACTTTGCCTGAGAAGCTTCAATATCTAATTGTATTGACGCCGAGGCCTCACTACCATCGGGTAAAGAAGAGCTTAATTGTTAGCTTTTAATATCCGGGAGATCTACTCCCCACAAACTGTGGGGTCGTTGTAATTTGGTTAAATTAATAAGGGGTCGCTTATGGTGACAAATCAGAGCTACATCATGCATTTAGTCTCCTAAATGTCTGTCTGGGAAACATCAAATAAAGCATTCACACGGGGTATAGCAAATAAGGAAGGGAATTCATGTTAATAAGAGCTATCTGACCCAGCCAGGATATTGGAAGTGTCTCCCATCTTCGAAGGTCTTGTTTAATTTTGTCAAACAAATGGACAAATCCCACGTTAAATATAAGTTCAAAGATAGGATTAATTAATATACTTAAATAGGGAACAGCTCCATTTCCCCCTGGGACCATTGAAAAGGAAATCAGGATTCTCCCACGGCATCAGTTATTTCCCTGAGTTCGCCCATAAACATGGCCTCCGACTTTATAAAATCAATATTACAGCCGGAAAAGGCACCAAACGAACTGATGCATTACATGAGGTGAGGTACCAAAACGGTGGGATTTAACAAAAATTTAAGACCATCATCTGCAGACAATGTAATTTTACGTGACTTCTATCCCAGTTCTGGGGCAGATATGTTGGGGTCCCTGCCAGTGGCTCAATCATCATCGTAAATAACACTGGCATTAACAACTGCCTCTAGAAATATTAATTTTACAGGATCGTACACAGAGGGTCATTTTCAAGGACCCTCACCCACTTGATAAAAACATTGCTGAGACCAAACAATTCTAACGTATACAAGAGATACAGCTACTCAACCCAAGCAAATGCCTTCTCTGCATCTAAAGAATCATTAATACCTGATTAATTTGCTGTTGACACGCTTGGATCATATTGAGTAATCTCCTAACATTGTTGAAATATCTGCAGCCTTTCATAAGCCGGTATGGTATACTTTGACAATGGAAGGATAAATCGTTTCCATCCTCAATGTAAGGGACCCAAACAGAATTTTGAAATCAACATTTAGAAGTGAGATGGTCCTATAGGAAGCACAATCTTTCGGTGTCTTCCTTTTCTTAAGAATAAGAGAGATATGAGCCTCTCTTAAGGATAGTGGGACGCAGTCGTGACTGTGAGAGTGACGAACATAGTAAACATCGGCTCTGACAACAGGTTTATAAATTCCTTATAAAACTCACGTGGACATCTATCAGGACCGGGTGCCCTTCTGCCTGGAAGCTGTTTTACACCCTCCAGCACTGACAACGGTGCATTAATGCAAGACACTTATTTGGGGGTTGCCCCTGGAAGGTCCAAGTTCTTGAAGAAAGATTCGATCTTAATCCATCTATCCTCATAATGCTCAGTCTGATATAATTCAGAATAAAATCTCCGAAATGCTTCTTTAATCTTTATGAGATCGCATGAAAGGGTCCCAGTACCTTCCCTAATTGAAGTAATGGCTTTGGGGCTCTCTTTTTCATTGCAAGATAGGCTAACTACTTGCCCAGTTTATCACCATGCTCAAACAGCCTTTGTTTTGCAAAAGTAAGTTCCTCCTTGGCTGTCTGTGTGAGCATGAAATTCACAGCAGACCGAAGTGTTGTGATCCTCTGCAGCCCATCCACCCAGAGTCTATCACAGTGTGCCTTCTCGGCTGCCTTCAACCGTGCCTGGAGCAAGCGTTCCTGCTCCTGTTTCTGCCGCATCCTAAGGAATTATTCCTTTGGCATAAGCCTTAGCAATTTTCCATAGATTGGATGTGTTACTGGTTGAATCTGAATTAATGGCTAAGAAAGATCTGAATTCATTCCAGAAATACTCAATGTACTTACTATCCTTTAGAATAAAGGGATTCACCAGTGTCTTGAACCTGCTTTATTGCCCTTAATCTTAACCAGTAAGGATGTTGCTGCATGGTCACAAATGGTAATATTCCTAATTGTACAGAAAACCACTGAATCGAAGATTGCTGCACAGTGAGGAAGAGATCAACACTGGTGTTGCATTTCTGCCGGATAAAGAAGAAAGTAAAATCCCAGTTTATGAGGTTTCTGTGCCTCCATACATCCACCAGCCCCAGTTCCACACAAAAATCCACTAATTGCTTACAATTGGAAAGATGGTGCTGGGAGCCTTTCGGCATACTGTCCACCGTGGGTGCAAAAGACAGTTGAAATCTCCTCCTACGATAGTGTGCTACGAAGAAAGATTATTTAATTTGGAAAATGCATCTATCAGGAATTTAAGGCAGTGAGCCGGGGGCAATAAACATTAAAACTACTGCTTTCTTCCCCATATATCTTTGAGGATTATGATCCTCCCGTGGGTGTCTAATACAGTCTACTAATTTAAATGAAAGATTCTTCGTCACCAGTATGGTTTATCTCCTATTCCTAGTGTTAAAAGACGAGACATAAACCCGATCAAACCCACCTTGCTGTAATGTCAAATGTTCCTTGTCATCAAAGTGCATTTCTGCAATACGACAATATCCACTGTCTCATTTTTCTTAACTGGCGAATGGCTCCCCTAAATGTTCCAGATACACCATTTAAGCACGACATTAGCCATTACACACTGAAGCAATATTTGAAATCCAGAGAGGAAGAACTCGAATTACAAATCGCTGAACACCAATGATAAAAGAATCATAGAGCTTAAAAAATACAAACTAAAGCTACTACAACTAACAAGCTCTCAAAATGTTCCAAAACTAAATACATACAAATACAAAAAAAGATGCAAAGTGCCAATGGCTCTCAGGAGGGGTATTTACCCCCCGCCGACTGGGGGCATTTGCACGTCACAAATCTCTATCTTCTGCCCCATTATCAATACTGCATCCAGGGCAATTAATCACAAACATCGGGACAGAACTGCAATTAGGTAGGCAATCAGTCATCACGATCACCTTCATAACTCCCTCCAGCTTGAGCTGAACCCGACACACAAACTTAGCAAGAGAAAAACGAGTAGTATTACTAATGAAGAAGTTAAAAGTGTGCACTCTACCCATCCCCGACGATAATTTAACACTGCTTAATACCAGAAACGGTCAACAAACTTTCTTTTAAAAAAGAGAACCAAGGTTATCGCTTTCCATTAACGCACCCACCCTACTTTAAAGTGTCCACAAAGTTTTCTCATCCTCTGGAGAGCTAGTGGATCTATTGAAAGATCCACTAGTGCATACGGAGCACCGCTGAGTCCATTAAGGAATACTGAATCTCAAGTTCCCTTAATCTTCTCTTGATATCATCAAAAGATTTTCTTTTCTGAATCAATACCGCTGAAAAGACCTGGAAGAACATAATCCTGGAGGCCTCTTCGGGTCTCTTCCCTGTGTTCTGGAAGCTTCCCTTAGTCTTTGTTTGTCCTTGCAACAATGTAATCGCCCAAGGACAGGGTGAGGGCGTTGGTCTGAGCCTGACCTGAGCACCGTAACCCGATGAACTGTCTCACTCTTCACCCGTCCCTCTTCAGCTTCGAAGTGAAGGAATCTCTGCAGCCAGTTCTCGCAGAAAAGCTCACTGGCTGATCACCTTATGTCCGGTCCAGCAGACCGATTATATGAACATTCTTCATCCTGCCCCTGTTCTCTAGGTCGTCACCTTGTTCAGTTAAGGTACGAATCTATTTTTCAAGGGTGAGGATCCGCTCCTTACAGGAATCGATCACAGACTCTGCCCCTGCAGTTTGGCTCTCGACCTCATCCGTTCTGTTTCCAAGGCTTTCAAGTTGCTGTTCATGTTTTTGGAGCACTGCTGAGAGTGGTTCTATCCTCCCGCTGAATCTTTCTTCAATCATGGTTTCAGTCATTTCCCGTAACTTGGTGTACTCGGTGACCAAGTCCTGATGAGTAACTCGGTCCATTGAACGAGCAGAGGGTGTTACAGGTGCGGCCACAGACATGCTGAAAGCTTCTGACGGGTGCGCTGTGTGTTGGGACTTACTCGATCCTTTCCAATGTTTTGTCATTTCCACTTGACAAAATGGCATTAGTGAGGATTCTGTAGCTCTTTGAGTGTTCAATTGTAAGTAAATGACTGTGGTGGGGTGGGGTAGAGCATTATTGTGATACAGAGATCAGCAAAGCTGACCTTTCAGATCGCTGCCATCTTGTTTCCCCTTTAAAACTTTATCGATGTTATCATTTCGTTTAATTCCTGGATATTCTGGAGCCGTGTCATTCAGTACCACTGACTACATTTTCCCCAACACTGCACATTGCTGCCCATTCCTCGATAATTCTTGACTCATCTGTGATTCGTGAACCTTGCCTCAAAAATATTCAATATCTCTGCCTCGAATGGTCTGCAGGGAAGAGTGTTCCAAAGATTCACTACACCCTGAGAAAACAAAACTAAACAGACTAATCGGTAATTTAGCATGGCCAATCAAACTAAGCTGCACATCTTTGAACTGTGGAAGGAAACTAGAAAACTGGGAAGAAAGACACACAGACACGGGAAGAATGCTCAAACTCCACATAGAGTGTGGGACGAAGTTGGAATTGAGCTTAGCTCTTTGCTGATATGAGGCAGCAGTGCTAACCACAAATCTAACATGCTGCTCCATTAGCCCTATTAGTTACGTGCGGTTGACGAAAGAAATCTGCCTGACTTGTTCCTGTCACTGAACCTGACCCCGTCTGAGACCTTTATCATCGGTTATATCACCGACCTGGTTACATTTAAAACTTGTTGTGAGCAGTGGAGGAGTGGGACTAGAAAAGGAAACAGTGACACCCTCCATCCTCAGCCAGAACCGGAGTGAGGAAAAATTCACAAAGTAGGATTTCACTCAAGTGGGAATTCCCTTCCCCAGAAGTTTAGGATGGCTGAATCATTATATTATATCGAGGCTGGCTTTGTCTGATTTTCCATAGACATGTGAATCAGGGATAATGGTGCATGGAGAGAAAAGTGCAGCTGGGACCACAATGAGATGAGCCACGAACTTATTTACTAGTGGGGTAGTGTCAAAGGGCCGTTTATCCCACTTGCATCCCTCAGCCCTATGTTCTGCTGTTCCAATCAGCCCTTCGGACCTGCTACAAACAGGGAGATTGAAGCCACGCCGATGGTTAGGTGTAGTTTCGGAAATGCACTTGGAAATTCCAGGCTTGGTCAGGAAGTGGCCCCCAGCCGCAATCCCTTTTTCCATGCTTCCCCACTCTGTAACTTCTGCTCTGGAATTGCTTTGAATGCAGATCTCATATCCCATCCAGGATTAACTCAGGCAAATTTTCTCCTCTCCTGAATGCAACATTGTACAACACGACTTCCAGGAAAATAACCAATTACTTTCCAAAAGCATGACATAAAAAACTAAGAAGTAGGAACATAAGACGGCTATTCGGCCCCTCAAGACTGAATTCTCATTCAATAAGAACATGGCTGATCTATTTCCGGGCTCAACTCCACTTTCCGATCCAATTTCCTGCATCCCTCCACAACTCTCTGGGTTAGGGAATTCCAGACATTCACTACCTTCTGAGAGAATGCATCATTTTTCACCTCAGATTGAAATCGATGTCCCTTATTTAGTATCTACCACCTCGAGTTCGAGACTCAGGGGAAACACCTTCTCAGCATCTACCTTGTCAAGCCCCCTCTGTATCTTGTACATTTCAGTAATATCACTCTCATTCATTTCAACCACAATGAATAATCTCCTCACCATTTTAAATGTATTCAATAATTCAACCCTTCCATCTCAGGAAGCCGCCTCATGAACCAACCTAGTTACTTGCTGCATCAGCATGCAGACGTTACGTTTCATACTCAGGAACACTCCAATCTCTCCTGTTTTGGGGTTCCTCTTCATTAAATAGCAGCCTGCATTTTGGTTCTCAGTGTCATCCACAAGCTCGGATGTATATTGCACTCAGCTCCCGCTATCAGGCTATCAGTATAGATTGTACATAACTGATACCATCGGCCTGATATTTGTAGTAATCCAGTAGATACATCCTTATCATAAAGATCCATTAATCCTGACTCTCCGATTTCTATGTGTTAAGCAACCATTATCCCATGCAAATATATTATTCAACATACTAAGCCTCTGTCTTGTGTCAGAATGTTTATTGTGTGATACCTTGTGAAAACTTTCTGGAAAGCCTCATGTTGACGAGTGCCCTTTATCAAATCTGCTTGTCACTTTCTCAGGGATTCCTGATGAACGGCTCCTGCCCGAAACATTGATTTTTTTTTCCTGCTCCTCGGATGCTGCCTGACACGCTGTGCTTTTCGAGCATGACTCTAATCTTGACATTCTCAGGGATCTCCAAAACAGAATTTGTATGATTTTACAGAGCAAAAATAGCTTCACCTTTACAAAACCATGCCAACTCTGCGTTAAGCTTTTCTAATTGCCCTGCAATGCCTTGCTTAATAACAGGCTCTCGCAGATTCCCAGCAATAATGGTTAGGCTAAATTGTTCCTGCCTTCTGTCTCCTTCCTTTCTTGAAGACAGGCGCCACCTTGGAGGTTCTCCAGTTTCATTGGAACACCCCTGTAATCCAAAGAGTTATGGAATATCTCACACAATGCCACTAGTCACTCTGTGACCACTTCTTTTAAAATTAACTATGAATTACTGCTGATCTGCCAAACCTTATTCTTATCTGTTAGGTAAATACCTTGTTCCTTTTGTTATAGACAGTTCAATAACTTCCCTCCTGTTACCACTTTGTTTTTACCATTGACATGCTTACAATACTTTCCTCATGAGGAGTAATTTAAAATACTCGTGTAAATTATCTGCCTGTTCCCTGTGGCCAGTTCTCCAGTCACACCCTCCTAATGGCCTCAATGTACTTTCCTCACTTCACTTCTGCTTCAGCTCACACACACATCTTCAAGCTTTTTTTATGTTGACAGAAAAGCTCATGATGCTTGTTTTAATATTTCTTACCAATTTATTACATCATGTCTTTTCGTACATTTTCCTCAGTTTCTACATCCATACAGTCATATAGCGCACAAACAGACCCTTTGGTCCAACTTGTCCATGCTGACCACGTTTTCTAAATTAAAGTAATCCCATCTGCTTGCACTTGGCCCAAATGCCTCTAAAGTTTTCCCATTCATATGTTGGTCCAAGTGTCTTTGAAATATTGTAGCTGTACCTGCATCTCCCACTGTTCTTCTGGCAGCTCATTCCATAATACATCACACTCTGTGTAAAAAACTTTGTCCCTTTCAAGTTTCCCCCCTTCCACCTTAATGCTATGCATCTGTGTTTGAACTCCCCGATCCTACAGAAAAAATCTTCGCTATTCACTCTATCCATGCCTCCCATGATATTATAAACTTCTAGAATGCCACCCTTCAAACTCGCACACTCCATCTGATACTAACTTCAAGATCAAACGTTTAACGATAAGCACTGCAAATTTGAAAGAATATTAAAAATGACAGGTGTACAAAACAGCCCAAGCTTCATACTGTTAGTTTTGCTCTATGTTACAAAACTAAGGCAGCATGAAACTCTTACTAGTGCCAATAAGAGGTCAAGCACCTGAATTCCATAGTGTGAAGGCAGTGATGATGTATACTGTGAAAACGTATAGATCTAGATCTATATAATACCACATTGTCGACATTCTCTCTCCTGTTCTCCCTATGGCCTTGTGTGGTTGTGTCTTCTTTATCTTACACTCAACGAGAGAGAACCCCTTTCCCCCATTCACACCTTAATTTAAACCCATTTTGCATCATATTCTCGTTCACCACTGATAATAGCACGATTATCTTTTGCCACGCCCTCTTTTCCAAATCACCCATCCCACATCTCCGGCAAGGGATTAAAAAGCCAACCCTTTTCAGTTCAGAACATGTCACATTGGACTTGTTACGCTAACTCTGTTTCTCAGTCTCTGCAGATGCTGCCAGACCTGCTGAGGTTCTTCAGAAATGAATAGGCACAGCACAAATTTTCAATGAAACAAATAACTATGGATACTGGAAATAAATACAAAATAAATACAAAAATTGCTGAAGAAACTGCGGGCTTTGTAGAGGGCCACTGGACTCTAAAGATTAACTCGACATTTACTACAGAAGATGCCGCCAGAGCTGCTTTATTTCTTCAGGAATTTCTGTTTTTGAACAAGTTCCAATGACGTGTTTGAAAGCTGCTCAAACGCCCTGTCCAACAGAGAGCGCCCTACACTGGGAACTGAAGTGCACACATTCATTCGCTCAGAAACTGCATAAGGCTGACATCACTGACACCACAGAGCTCTTAACCATGGTCAGGGAGAAAACCAGAGGGAAACACATTTAATTCAAACGCAAATGGCACGACAAGCAAGGAAAAGATTCAGATGAATATGTTAAAGGGTTTGAGTAAGATAACAAATTGGAAGCATGGCACCAAGGAGAACCATCAGCAGAATGAGAATATGAAAATGGAAATATTACTGCATCAGAAACCAGGTGAGGTCACTGAGTACACGGCTGATCGGTGGATGGGTCTCGATGTGAACTGGGGGACAGACAGTAGAATTGAATTGCAGATATTGCAGCTCAAACTGGGCTTTCATGTGATGCTGTAGACAACAGTAGTAACCGAAGCAGGATTGTATTCAAACACAATCTGTATCATTTTCCCCAGGATATTCCATCAGTCTACCATTACCATTAAGCCGAGCGATGGTTCAGTGACGAGTGTGGGTGAACATGCCACGGTCAGAACCATGTGTACCTAAAGCTGATGACAAACTGTCAAAGCTACGGCACTTCTGTGGTTTCATTGCAAACAGCAGAACTAACATCTGATAGAGAGGACGAAATGATCCCAAGACCAACAGATCAGATTTAAGCTCTGCAGTCCTGCCACATCCAGACATAAATGTCGTTGTACTATTAAAAAACTTACTGGAGGAGAGGACACCAGAAATATCCCCATGCTAAATAATAGAACAGCCCTGCACATCAGTGAAAAAGACAAGAATGTAGTATCTGTACCATCCTCAGCCAGAGGTGTTGAAAGGATGATCCACCTCATCCTCGCCATGATATCCACAGAATCACAGATGGCAGTGTTCACCCAATTCGATTCGCTGCATGTGACATGAAGAAACCGCTGAACACAGTAGATACGAAAAAGGCAATGGACCCTGACCCCATTCCTGCAATAGGACTGAAGACTTGTGCTGCACAACAGGGCCGTGTCCCTGGGGAAGCTGTTTCAATCCAGCTCCAACTCTGACAACTCCCTGGTAATGTGGAAAATTATCGAGGAGAAAGTGAGGACTGCAGATGCTGGAGATCAGAGCAGAAAATGTGTTGTTGGAAAAGCGCAGCAGGTCAGGCAACATCCAAGGAACAGGAGAAGGGTTCATGCCTGAAACGTCGATTCTCCTGCTCCTTGGATGCTGCCTGACTGCTGCGCTTTTCCAGCAACACATTTTCAGCAATGTGGAAAATTACTTAACTATGTCTGGTCCCCTAATAGGTGAATAATTACATTCTGACCATTTACCACCCCCTCAGTCCCTTCACGATAATCAAATTGGTGGGAGTTCTTTTTGACAGAGCTGTCAAGCAGTCCAGAAATAACTCGCTCATTGTGGTTTCCGATAGTGGCGATGGTGCTGTTGTGGAAATGTCACTGGATTACTAATCCAATACAGGATAATGCTCTGGCAGCTGGTGGTAGTTAAAACAATTAATAAAATATCAAGATCTAGAATCTGGTGATTGTAACAGTGACCTTGCATCCAATGTTGATTGTAAACTTCGATCTCATTCCCCAATGGACTTTCAGGAAGTGAACCTCCCGTGCTTTCCTTGTATGGCCTAAAAGTGACTCCAGACACATAGACATGTGATAAACTCTTCAATGGTCCCTGAAATGGCCAAGCAAGACACTCAATTGTATCACACTGCTCCGAGGTCTTAAAGGAAATAAACAGACAGAATACCCGGCACCAGCCTCGATATCAGAAAAAGGAACGGGAATCGCAGTCCTGTTGACCCTGCAGAGTCCTCCTTCCTAACATCTGAGAGCTTGTGACAACATTTACAGAGCTTTCCCACAGGCTGCACGAAAACATCGGGAAAGGAGTAGGTCATTCAACACATTGAGCCTTCCCCATTCTAGTTCATTGAGAAAATCTCCTCAATGCAGCTTTCCCGACACAGTGTTCATATCTATTAATATGTTTAAACATTGTGAAATATAAAATAAGAACTGTTGTAGACCTTCAGTCGATCAATCTTGCTCCTCGATTCAATATACAGGCAGTTCTCTGATAACGCGTGTTTATTAAACGTGATTTGACTGCAATGCGATTCGTGAATTGCGCACCTTTTTTCTATAAAGTTTACTCCCGTTCACTGTGACGTGACTCCTTGCCAGGCACCAGGTGAACAACAAAACCCAGCTTCAGGATCCTCTGTCTGCAAAATGCACCCTGTGAATGTTCAGCTAAAACAGGAATGCAATCCGCTCTGCAAGCTTTGAACCTGAGCTTGAAACGGGGAATTGCTCTCTCCAATTAGAAGGAACTTTATTTCAAACAGGGGGAGAATCTTCAGGAGAACTGGAATTCCATGTTGGCATCACGTGGTCAGTCAGTCCTGCGCACTTTCGGGTGAAGAGCTTGGTGAAAGGTGCAGGGATGTAGCCAGTGATGGCATTGTCATTATTAGCACTATTTCATTACAATATATGATTTAAAGGTTTAAATAGACTGTGCCACTGCGTGTTAGACTAACTTTAATTTTTGTTTTTTACTGATATTTTGCAGTTCGCCCATTATCCTCTTTTCCCCATAGACCATATCATTAATATTGCATGATTTTCTGCAACACAGTGATGCACAGGAACACACCACCACGTTATTGGACAACAACGTTTGATGTTATCTGATCCTCTATCTTCATACCATACCCTGCTGTCTCCCTATCCCTTTAGTTTCCAGAAATCCATATTTATATTCAGTGCCTTGCTTTCCACAGCCTGCTCTCGGAGATAGTACCCTAGGTTCACCAGTCTCTGAGTGCAAACATTTATTCTCATCTCAATGCAGAGTGGCCTGTCTGTACATAATACTGTAGTCCCTTGTTTTGAAGTCCCAGCCAGGGGAATTGTCACCCCTGTTTCCAATCTGTCTCGCCCTAACAGTGTTTTATATATCTCACTGAGATCTCCACTCATTTTCCTAAAGCCCATGGAATACAGGCATAGCCGCCCCAAACTCTGCTCTCACAACAAGCCTGTCATCCCAGAGATCAGTCTGGTTACCCTTTACTGCTCTCCCTCAATGTCAGGTTTCTCCTTTATTAGGTAAGGAGACCAACACTGCACACAATACTGCACAATGTTCCAGATGAGGTCTTACCAAGGCCCGGCTCATCTGCAGTAAAACACCCTTACTCCTGGATTCAAATCCCCTTGAAATGAAGGTGAATACACGATTTATCTGCCTATCTGTTTTCTGCTCTGCAAAATTGCTTTCAGTGACCAGTGCACAGGGAGATCCAAATCCTTTTCAATGTTACAGCTCCCCACATGTTGGGTCTGTGTATACTGGTCAGCGTGCCAATGCCATTCCCAGTATTGACTTCTCGATTCAGATCTCCTTGCCCTACACTGACCTCGGAGGGCTGCACAGAAGGAAACAAAAATGCAGCTTAAGTTCCTTTACAGATCAACATTTTTCAAACAATCCCTTTTCAAATGATAGGCTCCCGTTCTGTTTTTACCATCAAAGGTCACAATATCACATATCCCCCATAGACCATAACCCCCACCCCTCATTGCTCTCCATCTGCCATGTATTTACCCAGACACTCCACTTGTCGCAATTACCTTGCAGTTTTTTTGACATCCTGCTCACCCACTCACAATCCGAAATTGTTTAGTGCCATCAACAAACTTGGAAATATTGAATTTGATCCATTCAACAAAATATATGTTGTGTATTGGGAATAGCTGGAGCCCAAACCCCGATCCTTGCTATATCCTCCAAGCCTTCCTTTCAAATAAACCCATTGTTTTATTCCTACTCACTGCTTCCTGCCCGCTCTCCCATTCTAAAACCATATTAGTCCCAGTCCCAGAGGATTTGAATTTGCATAATAGGCTTGGGGCTTTCTCAAAAATCTTTCTGAAAATACAATCATATTTCATTCATTGCTTCTCCATAATTATGCTAAACGTCACTTTCCCAAATATGATTCCAATTTGATCAATCTCGGTTGACTTTATCTGTGCTCATTACTTTCAGTTCCAATACTTCCTCTAAGAATGTTTGGTTGCTAATTTCATTCTATTCCTTTTTTCTCAACAGACTAATGTTCACGAGGATTGTTGGGAATTTTTCTTTTTTGTTTTGTTTTCTTCTGTGAAGACATAACTAAAGTATTTGCTCCATAGTTCTGCCTGGTCCTCAATTCTCTGGTATCAGACTGTAAGAAAGCTGCACATTTTTCCACTTAATTTTGCCATTGACTTAATTTCAGAAGATTAGATTAGATTACTTACAGTGTGGAAACAGGCCCTTCGGCCCAACAAGTCCACACCGCCCCGCCGAAGCGCAACCCACCCATACCCCTACATCTACATGTACACCTTACCTGACACTACGGGCAATTTAGCATGGCCAATTCACCTAACCTGCACATCTTTGGACTGTGGGAGGAAACCGGAGCACCCGGAGGAAACCCACGCAGACACGGGGAGAATGTGCAAACTCCACACAGTCAGTCGCCTGAGGCGGGAATTGAACCCGGCGCTGTGAGGCAGCAGTGCTAACCACTGTGCCACCGTGCCTCCCACTTGTAAGATATTACAAGTTCAATCTTAAAACACGTGTTAATATACTCTTCAGAGACCCATCAATTCCTATCTTAAACTACTCAATGATTGATCTCCCACAGCCATACAAACACAGAAGCACAGACTTTGTACCATCAGAAATACAGCACGGTCTACATTAGTCACATTTTCCGACACAAGTTCCGTTGCCGTGAATCTTATTGCATTTCAAGTGCACAGCCGTGTATTTTCTAATGGTTGTGAAGTTACCATGACAACTTCTCTCTCAGGAAGGGCATTCCTGACCCCAACACCCACTGGATGAAAAACAAACCTCAATTCCCTCCAAATCTCAAACCCTTCACTTTAAAATGTGCTGCATTTTTCTTGGCCCTTTGACTAAAAGGAACAGCTGCTGTCTATCCACCCTGTCCATATCCCTTAGAATCCTATCCTTCTGAATCACGGCCCCCTCAGCCTTCTCTGCTCCAAACTAAACAATCCGAGTTCATTCAGCCTCTCTCCATAGCTGATATGCTCCATCCCTGGAAACATCCTGGTGAATCTCCTCTGAGCCCGCTCCACTACAATCAGATCCTTCCGTAGTGTGGTTCCCAGAACAACAGACAGTACTCCATCTTGGCCAAATCAAAGTTCCGCATAGCTCTTACAATCTATGCCTTGATGAATAAAGATTATGTTTACGGTCCCTTATGCTTTCTCAAAATTGTTCATTAACGTATTTAGTTAAATTCAGTGAAGTGTGGAGAAACACCCTCTGAGCTTCCTCATCTGCTGCCATACATTGAGTACTCCCTGTCCAGTTCCTTCATCCAACGTGTGTCACATCATATTTATCAAGGTTACATTATATCTGCCATTGCTCTGCCCATCTGACCATTCCATCTGTATCTTACTGTAACATAAGACCTTCCTCCTCACTGCCAACCACCCGGCCAATCTTTGTATCAAACACAAACTTAGTTGTCACACTCCCAGCACCCCCGCCTATATTCACAGCTGCATCATTTAGGAATACCACAAATAATAAGGTTAACGATCACACAACACCAAGTTACAGTCCAACTGGTTTATTTGGAGGCACTAACTTCGAAGCGCTGCTTCTTCATTAGGTGGTTGTGCGCTTTGAAAGCTCGTGACTCTGAATAAACCTGCTGGGATATAATTTGGCGTTATGTGATTTTTAGGTTTGTTCTCCCCAGTCCTCTGAATCACAGCACTGGTCCCTGTGATACACCATTGGACATCGGTCTCGAGTCACACTAACAACCTTCAACCACTACCCTCTGTCTCCTAACACTAAGTTGATTTGGATGCAACCTGGCAAAACATTAATGACTCGTACCTGTTCCTTGTTATTCATTTCTGCTTGACACACTTGCAGAATATCTGGAGATTTTCCTTAATCTTACCCTGCCAGCAGGTTTCTATGACCCTGTTTTAGGCAGTTCTCACAGAGTGATGAATTTCCTCAAAATTATGGTCTTAAGTGGCCAATCCCTTATCTTGCCATTATTTGCCTTGAATTTGGATTGGGCAGCCAGGGAAGTGTCCTGTTAATTTCCAATTTGTCATATGTTTTGTGAATTTTGTAAATTTCACTGTGATCCACCTATTATTCTTTGAAAGACTAGAGAACATAGGCCGAGTTTCCTCATCAGACAATCTCGCCATCTGTGAGATTAATCTGGAGAACGTCCATTGCAATTTTATTGGGCTCAGTATATTCTTTCTCAGATTGGGTCCCCAATACTGTCCATAATGGATGCAGGTTTGCTCGCTGAGCTGGCAGGTTCATTTCCCGACGTTTCCTTACCTTACAAGGTAACATCTTCCGTGGACCTCTGGCGAAGTGATGCTACACATTCCTGCTTTCTTTTTAATTGTTTCTTTGGGTTGTTGATGTCATTTCCTGTGGCGAAGTCACTTTATGTTCCTTTTCTCGAGGGGTGGTAGATGGGGTCTAACAACTAACAGCACATCGAGTTAGACATCTGCCAGAAATACATGTGGATTCTCTGCATTGCTCCTATTAATTTCTAAATATCCAATATCACATGCTGCATAATAGATTCCAACAGTTTCCCTGCATATGTCAATTTGTTTGGTCGGCAGTTCTCCAAACTATGCCTTCTTTCCTTTATAGATGTATGGATCCCTTCCATTAATCTATAGTGCTTGGATCACGTTTGCTAACTTCCATTTATCCGGAATGGCTTGCGGCATCTGCAGAATGCACAGGAAAATAATACACAGTCATCGACAGTGCAATTAATACTTCTGTTGATGAGTTATGTCTGACATTTTAATATGAAGTACTTCAGGTTTGTCAGGCTGAGCAATGCTCAATCCAGTTACACTTTCAAATACTACCTTGTTACTGATATAAATTGACTTTTTGCCTTCAGTTGCTCAAGCGCTACATGATCACTTGGTATTACTGGCTGAGTTTATGGATGTTCCTCCTTGAAAACAAATACAAAGCAGCTGATTATTTTCTTGACCATTTCCCTGTTCTTCACAATAAACTCTCCTCTCCCAATTACCAATTTCCATATTTGACCTTGCTTTCACTTTGTTTCCTTTGAAATACACATTGTAGATTTATGCAGTGTGTTTGTTCCTGTTTGTGAGCATTCATGTTCTATTTTTGATTTCCTTATCAGTTTCATGGTCCTTGTTTCTGGATCGTGAATTTCTGAGAATTCTAAGGTTTCCACAATGACTGAAATTCTTCCGAAGCCATTTCCTATGATTATTACATTTTCTAATTTGTTATGTTAAACATCATTGTGTCATTTCCCTTTCTTTGGTGATTGTACCTGAAATAAAAAGACTTTGCAATATTTCTATAAATTTCCTGGTCTTGATCAGATATATTCAGGAACACTGCAGGAGGACATAGAAGGAATTGCCGGAGCCCTGGCTGATATTATTGCATCATCGCTGGCTAACGGGCGAAGTCACGAAGGACTGGAGGACAGCAAATGCTGTGTCCTTACTCAAGATGGGCTACAAAGAATAAAGTGGGAACTATAGACCAGTAAACGTAAAATCTGTTGTAGGTAATTTACTTGAACAGGTTCTGAGCGATAAGATATACATGCATTTGGAAAGACAGGGTGTGATTAGGAGCAAGATTAGAGTGGTGCTGGAAAAGCACAGCAGGTCAAGCAGCATCCGAGGAACACGAAAATCAATATTTCAGGCAAAAGCCCATCATCAAACTCAGCACGGCTTTGTGCATGGGAGATCATGGCTCACAAATTTGTTCGAAATCTTTGATTAAGTGACTATCAACGTTGAGGAGAGCAGGATGGTATATGTAGTCTTTATGGATTCCAGTAAAGCCTTCAATAAGGTTCCACATGGTACGCTGCTCTGGTTAGATCGCATGAAATTGAGGACGAACTGCCAAATTAGATACAAAATTGTCTTGTTGGTGGGAAGCAGAGGGTAATAGTGGAAGGATGCTTGTCAGCCTGGAGGCATGTGATTAATGGAAAGCCTCGCGGGTTAGTGCTGGGTCCACTGCATATTACACATATCTGTGGTTTAGATGAGAATGAACAGGCATGATTTGTAAGTTTGAAAACAGCACTAAAATAGGCAGCATCATGGAGAGTGAGGAAATATATCAGAAATTTCAGAAATTACAGCAGTGCCTTGATCAGCTGGAGAAGTGGCTGAGAAATGGCAAATGGATTTTAATATAGATCAGTGTAAGTTCTTTCATTTTAGAAACTCAATTCAAGGTTGGAGTTTCATGGGTAATGGTTGGTTTCTAAGGAGTGTAGTGGAACAGAGGGACCTTGGAATTCAGGTGCATGATTCTCTGAAATTTGATTCAGAGGTAGACAGGGTAGTGAAGAAAGCTTTTGGCACACTGGCTTTCATCAGTGTATATCAGAGTATGTAAATTAGGGAGTTATGTTGCAATTATACAGAATGCTGGTGAGGCCATACTGGGAGCGTTATGTTCAGCTGTGTTCACTTTGCTATGGGAAGGATGGTATTAAACTGGAAAGAGTACAGAAGAAATTTACAAAGATGTAGCAAAGGACTCAATGGTCTGAGTTATTGGGAGAGGTTGGACAAGCTAGGACTTTTTATTTTAGATGTATGAGGCTGAGGGGGAATCTGAGAGAAGTGTATAAGATCATGGGAATGACGGACAGAGTGAATGCACTCAGTTTTTTTCCAGGGTTAGGCAATCACGGACAAGAGGGCATCAGTTTAAGGTCAGAGGGGAAACAATAAAAGGGAACCTGAGGACCAACTGCTTTTCACACAGGGGTGATACGCACATGGAATGATGTGCCAGCGGAAGAGGTTGAGGCAAAAACATTCGCAACATTTAAAAGGCATTTCTACAAATACATGGACATGAAAGGATTAGAAAGATACAGGGCAATGGCAGGGAAATGGTGTTAGCGTGGATGGACATTTTGGTTGGAATGGACGTGTGTGGGCCGAAGGGCCTGTCTCCGTGTTGTCTGACTCTATGACTCCAACAAACATTGTTTGCTTCCCACTGTATGTTATATTGTACTTTCCCAATTCACTGGAGCGAACTTGACCCTCTAGCCTCCAGGCTACCATGATGTTTAACCAGAACGTTCAAGCATTCTATATTCATGCAGACACCGTGTAAAATGCACCTTATTAACGTCTCTATTCCTTCAAAGCTGATTCAAAGCAAGGTTATTAATTCTTCCTTCTGATCACACAACACCAAACCCAAAATAAACTGCTCTATAGTTTGCTTCACAACATACTCTTCAACCCACCTCACATACATGCACAGAATTTATTTTGCACAGCATAAGCAGTCACTTAGTTAATACAGTTTAGATGGAACTTGAGAACATCTAATAAAACTGCAGTATCCATGATACTTGCATATCTAATTCCTAGAGCAGATGATGCTCAGATTTTCTGCAACCGATATATAACACACCAATATTTGTTGCGCCTTGCTATTTGTAAGTTCTACATAAACTGATTCTGTGGAATCTGAGGGACAGGTCTGTGTCATTATTAGTAATAATCTTGGACAGAACATTCGAGGAGGCTCACCTCGACGCTGAGGTGATCTGAAGATATCTCCATCATACAGGACAAGCATCAGTATCCTCCCCGCTCTGTCAGGATAATGGTCACCGAATTCTCTCTGCTCGCTCACCCTGTCTGTATATCTGTTATAGCACCTACCCCCAGAAAATCCTCAAGCTCTATCTCCAAATAAGGCTCAGGCACTACTATTGAATTCAGCAACTTCCTTCCCAGAATTTCTCCATCACCTACGCAATACGCCCACACATTAATAATACTATATGGATTCAAAACTGTCGACTGCCTCATTCCGGATACCTCACAATTCCTCCCAGATCAACCTCCACCAGCACTAACAGCAAGGCCATCCACTCCTGCCCTCACTCCTTCCATCCTTTTCTTCTTTTCCAAGAGAAACAGCCTGAAATAGGACAGAAATGGCCAAGCCGGGTGGTGGAGTGCCCAATATCCATTCCCCCACCCCCTCTACACCAGCCATGTGGGGCGGAACCTAGTACAAGATGAAGCGGACTGGGATGCCTCGCATGAAATTTGTGAGACATCCATGTCCCACTGACCGATTAAGGAGCAGTGCTCAGTGAAAGACAATTCTCACTGTAAACACACTGGCATTTCGAACGACAGTCATTTAACTCCCCCCACCCCATCAAATATAGTTCTCTCACTGCACAGAGAGGCAGCCACAGAAATACACAGAATTATTGGCATCACCACAATATATGAACAAACACAAAATATACAAGGGAATAGGCATACACACGTAGAAACACACGCAGACATATAGAGTCACACACAAATAGACACAAACATAGATAGAAACACAGGCTGATACACAGAAAGACAAACGTATATGCACAGATATACAGATGACAAGCAGATGGACAAACATACGCACGCATAGACACAGATACAAATTGATAAGTTTTTTGTTTGATAACGGGATCAAGGATTCTTGCGGTAAGGCAGGAGAATGAGGTTGAGGAACATATAAGAAATTATTGAATGGCATATCAGACTCGATGTGCTGAATGGCCTCATTCTGCTCCTTTTTTCATGTGGTGCTATGCTAACAGGTATTCTCTTTCTGAGACAACAGCAGAGGCTGGGTTTGATACATATTCTATTTGAAAGGTTCAATGGGAATGTGGGACAGGTTTGGAGTCCGGAATGGTTTATGTTTATTCCTAATTATTCTGTCCTTATATCTGCAAAGAGGTGGTGATTTGATGTTCAGTTAACATAGCTTTAAAGTAACAGTTCCCACAAAGAATTATGGACGTACCTTTCACTTTAGTGTTGTGCTACCTGTGGTGTCCTCATCTTCAGGGAGCTGTGAAGACTCATTTATAGAGTTATAGAGATGTACAGCATGGAAACAGACCTTTCAGTCCAACCCGTTCATGCCGACCAGATATCTCAACCCAATCTAGTCCCCCCAGCTGGCAACTGGCCCATATACCTCCAAAACCTTCCAATTCGTATACCCATCACAAATGCCTCTCAAATGTTGCAATTGTACCAGTCTCCACCACTTCCTCTGGCAGCTCATTCCATACAAGTACACCCTCTGGGTGAAAAACGTTGCCCCTTAGGTCTCTTTTGTATCTTTCCCCTCTCATCCTAAACCTATGCCCTCTAGTACTGGACTCCCCGACACCAGGGAAAAGACTTTGCCTATTTACACTATCCATGCCCCTCAAAATTTTGTAAACCTCTATAAAGTCACCCCTCAGCCTCCGATGCTCCAGGTAAAACAGCCCCAGCCTGTTCAGCCTCTCCCTGGAGCTCAAATCCTCTAACCCTGGTAAAATCTTTGTAAATATTTTCTGAACTCGTTCAAACTTCCCAACATCTTTCCGATAGCAGCTAGACCAGAATAGCACGCAATATTCCAACAATGGCCTCACCAATGTCCTGTAGAGCAGCAACATGACCTCCCAACTCCTGTACTCAATACTCTGACCAATAAAGGAAAGCATACCAAACGCCTTCTTCACTATCCTATCTACCTGCTACTCCACTTTCAAAGAGCTATGAACCTACACTCCAAGGTCTCTTTGTTCAGCTACACTCCCTAGGACCTTGCCATTAAGTGTATAACTCTGTGCTTGACTGAGCTTTGTTGGACAGGAGAGTCAATGTTTATTGGCAACAGACAGGAGACAGATGGACAGACACACTCGGATCATCCATGAGCATTCAGAATGGTGCAGCCAAATGACCAACCATTGTCCCTACCCCATGTGTTGTTCCCTCGATCCACCCTCGAGGCTCTGGGTAGGCGACCACCCATTCAATCAGACAGGATCGATACAATGAGACAGGAGGAGACCATTCTGCCACTCTAAGGAATTGCACAGCAATATAGAATGAAATAATTCAGCTCGTCGAGTACATTACACAGCCCAGCAGGAGGCCATTCAACCCGCCTGAACAGCTACTCAGGAATAGCGAACATTGACTCTCCTGTCCACCAAAGATCAGTCGCTAACAGAGTGCAGAGACAAATGTGTATTTTCAGGCTGCAAAGCTGTAACTGATGGAGTGCCTCAGAGATCACTGTGGGTTCATCAATGATCAACAATTTGTATCAAAGTTCTGAAAGAAGGGGAGGGAATTGTTTGGAGCTCAATTAGCTCGTACACCAAGATGGTTATTAAATGTGTCATCAAATGAAGGTAGTGAGTCTGCAATGTGAAACAGACAGGGCAGGTTAGTGAGCAAACCTTCAGCAGAAATAACAGAAGGTAGGTTGTCTATTTTAGCATGAAGAATAAAACAATGGTAAACAATGTAAATGCAGAGAGATTGCAGAACTCTGTGATTCAGGCGGTTTCCATGTTCCTGGCACATGAATCAAATGAAGTCAGTCTGCAGATGCAGCAAGTGATTTGGAAGGTAAGTGGAATGATGCTGTTTTTGGCAAAAAGGTATCAGATTTAATGGCAGGAATGTTTAACTGCATTGGTACAGGGCATTGCTGTGACCACATTTGATGCACTGTGTGCTGTTTTGATCCCCGAAACTAAAATTAAAGGATTTAATTCTTTTCGAAGATTTTCAAAGAGGATTCCCTTTACTCATTCCTGGAATGCCGGCCTTTTGTTATGGGGGATTATCAGTTTCCATCTTAGCTGAGAAATAGTATTGAACCATCCATGACTTTCTGAAAAGTGTATCAACTGGATGCATATTATCTCCTGTCAGGAAGATTAAACTAGAGAATAAACTTTAAGAAAAAGATGCATTGATATTAACACACATACTATGAAGACACCTACCAATATTTACAACTTACACAGACACATATAAGCATGTCATCAAATTATAAAGTGGGGACTTTTTTGCGATTGAAACGAATGCACTTGCATATAATCTATAATCGGGTTTTCCAGAGAATGTTCCAGAAGAGTACACATGGTCCAGTTTGGTGTTCAGTTGACATTATCGTATGTTTCAACACAGAGAGGGAGAAAAATGTCCCCTGCCTGAGAAGCAGCAGCCTATTGATCTCTCTCTCTTACGTGGTTCCATCCGATAGCAAAGTGTGAGACCATAAAATCCCTGTGCTATCTTTACCACTTGTGAAGGATTTGTGGTGAGAATTCACTGGAATCTCTCAACTGCCTGAAACAAAAGGAATTCAGCCAAATTCAACTGTTCCAGAGTGAAATCCCACGCCCAGTAGCTTGTGTGAGCAGAATAACATCAAAGGCAGAATAACATTTGGGGCACTCTATCATTTTACCATTTGTTATGAGTCCAACTTTCTGTGTCTCACACTTTTCTAGAAAATGACCTACTCTGAGACCTACATCATTGGTCACATCACAAAACTGGTTGCATTTAAGATTGGTGTAACCAGTGGAGAAGTGGGACTGGAAAAGGACGGAGTGACCTTTCAACGTTGGTAGAAACACAAATGAGAAATGTTCAAAGGGCTGTTCAAGTGGAAATTCCCTTCCCCAGAAGTTTGTGGTGCCTGGATGCTTGCATTTATTCAAAATTATATTTGGTGACATTTGACAGACAAGTGAATGTAGGAAAATTATATACAGACAGAAAAATGCTGCTGAGACCACATTCACATCAAAAATGGAATTTGTAAGTGGTGGAGCGGTGACAAAATGTCTAATAGCCCACTCCTGCTGCTCAGTCCTATGTCCCTATGTTCTACTCAGCTCCTCACAGCTCCTGATATTAACAGATGGAAGCCACCTGGTCCACCGTAACACAGGATATCATTCAATCCCTCAAGACTGTCACACATGGTTTGGTGTGGGTTGGAAAATGTTATTTGGAAAACCAGGCTGGTTTCAATACACACGTCTGGTCTCTTTACAGAGTATCTCCTCTCTGCAACTTATGCTTCATTTGTTGGTCATGTTGGAGACCCAGATTCACTGTGAATACAGCCCCCATACCTCACCCTGAGATGACTCACAAAATTCTTTACTCTCTGTGACTGCAACATTCAATAAAAGAACGTTCAGGAAAATTACAATTATTAACTTTATAATTACATAATATGAGAACATAAGAAGTAAGATTAGGTGACTCGGACGATCAAGACATTGTATCCCATCATGACTGACCTACTGTTATCAATAACTGGTCTTTAATGTCCAATTCTTCACACCCTTTAACTCTCTGACAGGCCAGAAATTCATGTACCGCCTCTTTGAATACTTTCAGTGATGTAACTCCCCTCACTATCTAGCCCAGATACTTCCTGGCATTGATTACCCTGTATGAGAGGAAAACACTCCCTACACATACACCATCATCTACTGATATGAACAAGAGGTGAACACAGGGGTTCAGGAAAGAGTGAATGGCCTTGCTAACAAGGTAGCATTTTACTGTGGATGGCATCAGGACCACTACTTATTTGAGCTTAATGGGAATCAGGTGTACCCTCCCCACTGGTTGGGGTCTTTCAGAGCAAAAAGGAAGATGTTTGTGTTCGGTGACCGACAATCCTCTCAGTCCTGAGACATCTCTGCAGGAGATCCTGAGGGTAGCTGTCTCAAAACAAACATCTTCAGCTGCTTCATCACTGTCTTACCTTATCATAAGATCAGAAATTGGGATGGTCACTGAAGATCACCCAATGTTCAGAACAATGTGTCACACCTCACCTCCTGAACCAGTCTATGTCCATGTGCAGTAAGACCTGGACAACATTCAGGCTTATGCTGTTAAAGTGTCAGTAACATTCATGTAACAGCAAGGCCAGACACTCTACATTTCCACAGTTAAATGAAGAGCTCATTCAGCATCTCAGGCACATTAGAAACGGATATGTGGAAGCCATTCAGCCCATCGAAACTACTGAACAAAGAGAGGAGTAGCCGATTCAATCCTCCTGCCTGTTCCACAGAAAGAGAAGGGGTCTGATTACCACATCAAGCTGTTAAACAGGAACAGGCAGGGCCAAGTCAGACCCATTAACCTGTTCCATGGGACCTGGAGGAGGCCATTCAGCACCTCGAGACACTTATACTGGAACAGGAGGGTGTCATTGATGCTCCAACCTGACAAATCAATGGAGCAGAGAATGCACTCAGAGACGGATCCACGATGTTCTTCATGGCTCCATTACCTGTGGGACACATAACACTTTGCTGGCAGTGAGGAAGGTAGCCAGATGCTTTGTCTGAAGTCTCAGAGAGGCATCTTCCGCCTCTGAGAAGACAGGCCCATGTCCTCCATGGATGTCAGAAGCTGGTGGGAATAGTTAACTGTTTTAGAATGAAGGTATTGTGGCTGTTGTCAGGATTGTGGATAACATGACGTTAAATGCAGGATCACACACTAAATGCACTGTATTAATGTGGGGAGAATTTATTAAAAGACTGACCCTCTGTCTCTCTTAATCAACATATGGAGTGGGGGTGGGATGAGGGGAACGTCCTCGGAGGCTCTTAACCTATTGAGAATCATTTAACCCGAGTTAATAAAAGCCATGGAATTTATCATCGTATCAGTGCCTGTTTAGAATATCATGAGTGACTGTCCATCCCCCTTAAGGTTCAATACAATCATCTCTTGTTCTCTCACTGAGCTTCACTCACTGCTCATGGTGCCATCACCCCAGGGATTAGTCTGGTGAAACTTGAGGGAAAGTCTATCCAGAGTACCCCAAATACTGCCTCAACAACACTCTCGGGGATGATTGCAATAATCCTTTTCTCTCACTAAGACATCGCCGTTTCTTTCCTGTGCCACAAAAGACCATTCCTTCTCTATGCACTATGACTGACATGGAATGTATAAGTTCCTTACATCTGTTCATCAGCATCAATAAAGCCAACACCAGAGATGCGTAGGAGAGATGTGCATCACTCCTGGGGAGAATTTCAATGAGATTGAATACACCTAAAATAGGGAATGATCACGGACCTGAATAGAAATGAGCGAATGGAATATGGGAAACAGGCAGAGGAAGGGAGCTATCTTTACTTCTGTTCTTCTCTCACAGGATGTATGCAGCCCTGGTCAGGGCAGCATGTTATGCCGATCTTGAACTGAGTGTTTGGTTCAGCTGTTCCACAGGACAGTAAAGAGAAAAGCACATTCCTGTGGGATTGTAGTGTTACAACACAGGATACATTCTCCTGCTTAATGTAAAAACAGCAACAGGGAAAAGATTTATCCACTGCAGTAATCCATGATAATTCTAGAGTCCAAAATTATTTGAAGTAAAAATTATCAACTTTATTTCTTAAAGTATAATAGGGAATAATAGACGAACGAATATTTACAGCTTCTTCCTCCAAGCTATATTTTATCTCCCCTCCTCCCCCCCCCCCCCCCCCCACACTATACTAGTCCGATTAGACTCCTAATTAAGATTTACAAAACAAAACTTCTTATCTCAAAACCAAGAAGCTTTCGGTTCTTCTCCATATTGCTGTCTTCTTTTCTTCTTTGAGATTCTGCTTTTACCAGTTACTCATCAATAAAGTTACCGAGAGGAGAGCTATATTTTAGGCAGTCTTTGCATGCTGGTATCTTGGCAGTTCTCCTCTCAACTGTCAATTTCCCGCGGTTTTGTTCCCCCCAAACCATTGGAATGTGTCATTGGCTTTTAAGATTATCAATACACTAAATTCAAACTTGATTGGAGGTGGGCAGTTTGGGTTATAATTTAAAGTATTTGGCTGAATTTGTTTGTGTCTTGAGAAAATAAGCTAATCGAGACGTTCAACCAAATGTTACATTAAATCTATTTTTCAGAAGACTTGGTGCTGTCAGGTAGTTATTGCTGGCTCTTAATTCTGTTAAAGGTGCAGAACACCCACATGTTCATCACAGAAGTCACACTGAAACCTGACCAGGGAAGAATGACACATTGACTTCGCTTAAGGACTTGGGGAAAGCAGATGGGCTTTTATGGCAAATGAAAATAGTTGCTTTTAATGTCCCTCATGAGATATCAACAGACTATTATTCTGTAGCTCTAGAGTATGAGGCTTGAACACCATAAACTGTCGTGCCGTTTGTACAGAGAACAAGTTAAACATCCTCAAGAGCAATTTTTTAGTGACGGACATATAGTTAGAAGGAACTTGAAACTGTTGCATCCGGATTAAACAAAGGCACAAATTATGATTTATTCAGAAGTTGCAATGAGACTGAGGACGAGACTGGGATATCATTACGGTGGTATTGGACAGGATTGGTGAGTGGGGACGAGATAGAGATGTAAATCTGTGAAGGACAAAATGGATTATGGAGTTTGAGAACAGTCTGGTTCCTTTTTGCATATCAGTGAGTAATTGAAAAATAGTAGTTTGATACTGATCAATATAAAAAATGGTATTTTTGTTTGCACTTTACAAATTTTATATATCATGAGCAGAAATTCAGATCAACCTGGTTTAGTAGACAAATATAATGACTTACCAGGAACACCAACTAACGCGAGGATGGGATAGTAACCACCTTGAATAATCCAAAGGATATCCTGGATCCGTGATGCTAATGATATCCAAGGCCAAGAAAGAAAGTAAAGTCCCAAGGATAAACTCCTGTCTGTTATTGTAATATTCCAGTCTAATATTCTCAGATTCTGATAGATTGTTGAACCATTCCAGTCTAATGATCTCAGATTCTGATCCATTGTTGTACCATTCCAGTTTACTGATTTTAGATTCTGATTCACTATTAGAACATTCCAATCCAAGGTCCTCACATTCTGAACCATTATTGTAACGTTCCAGTCTAATGTTCTCAGATTCTGATCTCTACTCCCCCTCTCTCTCGAGTTGATGATCCGTGTTAGTACTGTCAGCGATGCTCCTACTCATACTATGGGATAACACGCTGAAAAGAGCCCATTTATCATTCAATGATGGAAACGCTCCACTGGGATAATTAGGATCCACGGAGATTGACATTAATCACAGTCACTGAACAAATAGCTCCAGTTAACCCCTTTCAATTTAATATTGATTTTATTAAAATTCAAAAGAACGTTTAAAACTTGGCATGGGATATGTGGAGTGACTGAGGGACGGAATATTGGAGATGGGAGATTGAATGCGTGCACTCATTCAATCTGCCTTGGATATGGGAGTAACGTCAAAGGATTGTCAGAACATAAACAAGTTTCTCCATTTATAAATGGAAGCATACAGTCTGTAACTACTGATCAGAGATTATAATGTCAGTAAAATATGATGAGAACTTTTCGAGTCCAGAATCTGACAGGAAAATGTGCCTACAACAACATGAGTGATAACGGACAACTGACATGGATATGTTAACAGAGAATATGACGTGACAGACAATTCAGGTGGTTATTCGAGAATCAGAGAGGGCAGGTGAGGGTCATGCTGTTAATGTTATCGATGTCAATCAATTGTGATTAAGTACCATTGGATTTCAATTGCAGTGTGATTATGACGTTGGGGACATGGCTGCTGAGACTGGAGGGAGGGAACATGATATTTCCCTTCATCAGTAGTGAAACATTACTCTTTGTAAATCACTTGAAGGTCAAATTCAAGGATACAACTCCAATGAGGAAAGAGGAGAGCCAATATTAACCATACGACTAGACGACATTGGAGCAGAAATTTAGCCATTCAGCAAATTGAGCCTGCTCTGCCATTCAATGATGGCTGTTAAGCATCTCAACCCATTCTCCCACTTTCTACCTGTAACCATTGATCCCCTTTACAGTCAAGAACCTATCTGTCTCACTCTGAAATGTACTCAATGATCTGGACTCGACAGCCCTCTGTGGCAGTGAATTCCATAGATTCACCGCTCTCTGGCTGGAGATGTTTCTCTTTATCTCTGTTTCGAAAGGTCTTCTCTTTACTCTGTGCCTTTGGGTACAAGTCTCTCCTACCATTGGATATGTCTTCCCAAAGTCCACTCTGACCCAGGACATTTAGTATTCCGTAAGTTTCAATTAGACCTCCTAACATCTTTCTGAACTCTATCAAATACAGACCCAGAGCCCTCAAATATTCTTCATATGTTAAGCTTTTTACTCCTGTCACCATTCTCGTGAATCTCGTCTGACAACGCTCCAAGACCAGTACATCCTTCCTGAGATATGGGACCCAAACCTGCGCACAATAATCCGAATGTAGCCTGACCAAAGCATTGTAGAGCCTTAGAAGTACATCCCTGCTTTTATATTTATGCCTTTTTGAAATAAATGCCACCATTGTATCTGCCTTCCTAACTACTGACAACCTGCAACTTTACCTTTCAAGACTCCTGGACGAGAACGCCGTAGTGTTTTTGCACATCAAATTTCTGAATTTGCTTGCTATTTATAACATAGTCTATGCCTCTATTCATCCTGGTAAAATGCTTTTCCACACTTTTCAACGTTGTACTACATCTGCCACTTCTTTGCTCACTCTCTAAACCTGTAAAAATCCTTCAGCAGGTGAAAGTGAGGACCGTAGATGCTGGAGATCAGAGTCAAAAAGTGTGGTTATAGAAAAGCAAAGTCTTTCAGGCAGCATCCGAGGAGCAGGAGATTCGACGTTTCAGGCATAAAACCTTCATCAGGAATGTGGGGTGGGTGGAAGGGGCCAGAGAGATAAATGAGAGGGGCTGGTGCTGGGAGGAAGGTAGCTTGGAAGGCGACAGCGCGATGAAGGTGGGTGGTGGAAGTGATAGGTCTGAGTGGAAGGTGGAGTGGATAGATGGGAAGGAAGAGGACAGGTAGGACAGTTCAAGATGTCGGTTCTGAGTTGGAGGGGTAGATCTGGGATAAGGTGGAGGGAGGGGAGATTAAGAAACTGGTAAAGTTGTCCTTGATACCGTGTGTTTGGAGGGTCCAAAGGCAGAAGATGATGCGTTCTTCCTTCAGACGCCAGGTGGCTAGACTTTGGCAGTGGATGAGGCCACAAACCTCCAAAGCCTTGGCGGAGTCGGAGGGGGTGTTGAAGTATTCAGCCCCAGGGCAGTGGGGTTGTTGGGTGTGTGTGTCCGAGAGAGTTCCCTGAACCATTCTGGAAGTTGACATCCTGTCTCGCCAATGTAGTGGAGACCAGGAGCAATGGACAGACTAGAAGAGGTGTTTGGATGCACAGGTAGTTATCTGCCTGATGTGGAAGGATCGTTTGGGGCCTTGGGTGGAGGTGAGGAGGGAGGTGTTGGCACAGGTTTCATATCTGTTGTAGTGGCAAAGTGAAAGTGTCGGGAGTGGAAGGTGGCTTGTTGGGGTTACGTGGACATGACGAGGGAGCTTTGAGGGAATGGTCTCAGCAGTATGATGATAGGGGTAGGGAGGGACGTATATCTCTGGTGGTGGGGTCTGACTGTTGGTGGCAGAAATGGTGGAGGAAGATGCATTAATCCTGAGATTGGTGGGATGGAAGACAAGCACCAGAGAGGTTCTAACTGGTTGTCGTTGGAAGAGTGAAGTCCAAGGGCGGAGTTTTGGGCAGTTGAGGAAATGCGCGAGAGCACCCTTCTGCAGCTGAACCACCTCTTCAATGCTACCTGTCCCTCTATCTATCTTTGCACTGTTTGAAAGCTTAGCCCAAAAGCCCTCAGTTCCTTCATATCGATAATGAATGCACAAAGTGAAAGACTGTGGTCCCAAAACTGAGTCTTGTGGAACACCACTTGTCACTGGCTGCCATCCTGAGAAGGACACTTTAACCCACACTCTCTGCTTTCTGTCAGACAGCCAAACTTCAACTTCCACCTTGCCTCTAACACCATGGACCCATATCTTTCTCAATAGCCTCATGCATGGCACCTTGTCAAAGGATTCTTGAGGTGCAGATAGATAATATCTATCGGTTCTCCTTGATCAAATCTGCACATTACTCCCTCAAAGTTTTCTACCTGGTTTGTCTGGCATGACCTCCCCTTGATGAAACCATGCTTACTCTGTCCTATTTTACCAAAGGCCTTCAAGTATTCAGAAATCCCATTCTTCACGATGGATTCCATGACGTTACCCACAACCAAGGTTAGGCTAATCAGTCTGCAGTTTTCCATCTTCTGCCTAACTCTCTTATTGAACAGGGTGTCATGTTAGCAACTGTACAGCCAATTGGCCCGTTCCTGATTTTAATCATTCCTGAAAGATTGTCTCTTACACTTGCACTAACTCTTCAGCGAACTCCCGCTCAAGGCTAGGGTGTTGTCCATCTGGTCCAGGTGAGTTATCCACATTCAGGCCATTCTGTTTTCTAACATATTCTTCGTCGTGATGGCCACTGTATTTAGGACTGCCCTCTCACTCTCTTCAAACCTTGGGAAATGACTCGTGTATTCCACAGTGAAGACTGATGCAAAATTCCTCAGCCATTTCTTTGCTTCCCACTACTGTCTTTCCAGCATCATTTCCCAGTGGTCCATATTCACATTTACCTCTCTTTTGCACTTTATATATCTAAAGATTCTCTTACAGTTTCCTTTATATTACTGGTTAGCTTACGCCCATACTTAATCTTATCATTTCTTACTTATTTTTTCTTGCCTTCTGTTGGCCCCAGTTTTCCCGTTCCCCACTGCCCTTCACTCTGCTTGCTCTTTTCCTTATATGCAATCCCAGAATTCCCTTGTCAGCCCTGGTTGCCTCATACCCCCTCCCCCGCCCCCCCCCCGCCCCCACCCCCGTACCATGCCTCTATGACTCAGCATGAATCTCTGCAGTGTCGTTTAAATTATCGTGGAATCTCCAGCCATTGCTGTTCCCCTGTCCTTCCTGCTAAACGCCTGTCCAGGTCAATTCACAATCACGAAGGACTCAAAGCCCTCCACTTCTTCCTTTCCCGCCGAACCAACCAGTACCCTTCCACTGACACCCTCTTTCGATTGACTGAACTGGTCCTCACCCTGAACAACTTCTCTTTCCAATCCTCCCACTTCCTCCAAACCAAAGGTGTAGCCATGGGCACCCGCATGGGCCCCAGCTATGCCTGCCTCTTCGTAGGATATGTGGAACAGTCCATCTTCCGCAGCTACACTGGCACCATTCCCCACCTTTTCCTGCGCTACATCGATGACTGTATCGGTGCTGCCTCGTGCTCCCACGAGGAGGATGAACAATTCATCCACTTTACCAACACCATCCACCCCGACCTCAAATTCTCCTGGACCATCTCAGACTCCTCCCTCCCCTTCCTAGACCTCTCCATTTCTATCTCGGATGACCGAATCAACACGGACATTTACTATAAACCAACCGACTCCCACAGCTACCTAGACTACACCTCCTCCCACCCTGCCCCCTGTAAAAACACCATCCCATATTCCCAATTCCTTCCTCTCCGCTGCATCTGCTCCCAGGAGGACCAGTTCCAATACCAAACAACCCAGATGGTCTCCTTCTTCAAAGACCAGAATTCCCCCCCATACATGATCGACGATGCCCTCCACCGCATCTCCTCCACTTCTCGCTCCTTCGCCCTTGAGTCCCGCCCCTCCAATCACCACCAGGACAGAACCCCACTGGTCCTCACCTCCCACGCTACCAACCGGCTTATACAGCGTATCATCCATCGTCATTTCTGCCACCTCCAAACGGACCCCACCATCAGGGATATATTTTCCTTCCCTCCCCTATCAGCGTTCCGAAAAGACCACTCCTTGCGCGACTCCCTCATCAGGTCTACATCCCCCACCAACCCAACCTCCACTCCCGGCACCCTCCCCTGCAACTCCAAGAAATGCAAAACTTGTGCCCACACCTCCCCGCTTACTTCCTTCCATGGCCCCAAGCGATACTTCTCTATCCGCCACAAATTCACCTGCACCTCCACACACATCATTTATTGCATCCGCTGCACCCAACGTGGCCTCCTCTATATTGGGGAGACAGGCCGCCCATTTGCCAAAAGTTTCAGAGAACACCTCTGGGACACCCAGACCAACCAACCCAACCACACCGTGGCTGAACACTTCAACTCCCCCTCCCACTCCACCAAGGACAGGCAGGTCTTTGGACTCCTCCATCGCCAGACCAGAGCAACATGACGGTTGGAGGAAGAGCATCTCATCTTCCGCCTAGGAACCCTCCAACCACAACGGATGAACTCAGATTTCTCTAGTTTCCTCATTTCCCCTCGCCCACCTTGTCTCAGTCAAATCTTTCGAACTCAGCACCGCCTTCCTAACCTGCAATCTTCTTCCTCACCACTCCACCCCCACCCCTACTCCGGCCTATCACCCTCACCTTGATCTCCTTCCACCTATCGCATTTCCAACGCCCCTCCCCCAAGTCCCTCCTCCCTACCTTTTATCTTACACACTTTCCTCATTCCTGAAGAAGGGCTCATGCTCCTTGGATGCTGCCTGACCTGCTGCGCTTTTCCAACAACACAGCTCTGATCTCCAGCATCTGCAGTCTTCACATTCTCCCCGGTCAATTCTACCCAGCTTCCCCCTTATGCCTTTCCAGTTGCCTTTATTCAGCTGAAATACTGTTAACTCTGACTCTATGTTCTCTGTCAAATTGCAGAATAGAATCAACCATGTTCTGATTACTGCTTCTGAAGTCTTCCTTCACCTTAAGCTCCCTTGTCTAGCCTGCGTCATTAAATCCAGTGTCATCTGTTCCCGAGTGGGCTCCACCACATGATGCTCCAAAAAGCCATCCCGTAGACATTCTTCAAATTCCTTTTCTTGCGATTCACTACCAACCTGGTTTCCCATTGCACTTGCATATTGAAATCCCCCATGATCACTGTAACTTTACCTTTTCTACAGATCTTTTCTATCTCTGGTGTATCTTGTGCCCCATCTCCTGACTACTCTTTGGAGGCCCGTGCAAGTCTCCAACTGTGGTGGTCTTACCTTTGTGGTTCCTCAATTCTACCATGCAGATTCTACACCATCTGACCTTACTTCCTTTCTTATTGTTGATTTAATTTAATTTCTTATTAATAATGTAAACCCACTCCCTCTGTCTTTACCATTGGATATATGTCCTTGCATATCCGGATCCCCTTGCAGCCACTTCTCTGTGATGCCCATCACATCATACCTACCAATTCCAGTCTATGCCACAAGCTCATTTACCCTATTCCTTATACTTCATGCATTCAGATATAACCCTTCAATCTTGTAATAACGGTCCATCTTCTCATTGCCATTTGTTTGTCCAGTGTGATTGAAGTTTGATTGCTTACTCTTTCCATACACTCTGTCCTATTTGCGTCTATGCTGGAGATTTTAAAAACCTCTCCTGAACTCTGTACTCTTACCTGCTCTTTTCTAATTAAACTCTATAACCGACACCCCACCCCACGCACACACACACTTGTAATCAGTTTAAAGATCTGTCTACCTCCTTGGTTAGGATTCACGCAGACTCTGGTCCAAGCACGGTTCAGACGAAGAATGTCCAATCGGAACATGTCCTTTCTTCCTCAGTAATAAAATGTGTTTAAAGTTTGTGAGAAGATTTGTAGCTCAGGTGCTTTTTGTTCTGGTTCTGTTCGCCAAGCTGGGAATTTGTGTTGCAGACGTTTCGTCCCCTATCTAGGTGACATCCTCAGTGCTTGGGAG
The DNA here is from genome assembly GCF_047496795.1 of Chiloscyllium punctatum. Taxonomy (NCBI): domain Eukaryota; kingdom Metazoa; phylum Chordata; class Chondrichthyes; order Orectolobiformes; family Hemiscylliidae; genus Chiloscyllium; species Chiloscyllium punctatum. Next base: position 66,974,881 of record NC_092766.1, read on the forward strand.
CCTCCTGTGAAGCGCTTCTGTGATCTTTCCTCCGGCACTTATAGTGGTTTGAATCTGCCGTTTCCGGTTGTCAGCTCCAGCTGTCCGTTACAGTGGTCGGTATATTGGGTCCAGGTCGATGTGCTTATTGATTGAATCTTTGGATGAGTGCCATGCCTCTAGGAATTCTCTGGCTGTTCTCTGTTTGGCTTGTCCTATAATGGTAGTGTTGTCCCAGTCGAATTCATGTTGCTTGGCATCTGATGTGTGGCTACTAAGAATAGCTGGTCGTGTCGTTTCGTTGTTAGTTGGTGTTCATGGATGTGGATCATTAGCTGTTTTCCTGTTCGTCCTATGTAGTGTTTTGTGCAGTCCTTGCATGGGATATTGTACACTACATTGGTTTTGCTCATGCTGGATATCGGGTCCTTCGTTCTGGTGAGTTGTTGTCTGAGAGTGGTTGTTGGTTTGTGTGCTGTTATGAGTCCTAGTGGTCGCAGTAGTTTGGCTGTCAGTTCGGAAATGCTCCTGATGTATGGTAGTGTGCCTAGTCCTTTGGGTTGTGGCATGTCCTCGATCCGTTGTCTTTCCCTTAGGCATCTGTTGATGGAATTGCGCGGGTATCCGTTTTGGAGAATACATTGGATAGGTGTTCTTCTTCCTCTTTTTGCAGTTCTGGTGTACTGCAGTGTGTTGAGGCCCTTTTGAATCGTGTCTTGATGCAACTTCTTTTGTGTGTTTTGGTGTGGTTGCTTTCGTAGTTCAGGACTTGGTTTGTGTATTTGGCTTTCCTGTATACCTTTGTGGTGAAATCTCTGGTCGGTGTTCTCTGTACCATCACGTCTAGGAATGGGAGTTGATTGTCCTTTTCTTCCTTTCTAGTGAATCGGATTCCTGTGAGTGTGACGTTGATGATCCGGTGTGTGTTCTCTATTTCTGTGTTTTCATGATTACAAAGGTGTTATCCACATATCTGACCGAGAGTTTTGGTTCAATTTGCAGTAAAACTCTTTGGAAGAACAGCCTTTCCACACGTTATCCATGAGACAACTCAGTCATTTCAGCTAACAGTCTAGTAAACCTCCTTTGAACCACCTCCAAAACACTTACACTTTTCATTAGAGAATGTGTCTAGGGTATTTCAAGGATGTGTAAGAGGTCATAGACCCATAGTATCACTACCAGGGACACCATCACACAAACTGGCTAAAGAACTACAGCAGAAACTGAAACACCTTTCTGCTGTAGGTCTGGGATCCAGACACTCTATACAATCAACACAGGATTTCTTGGACATCATCAGAAATATACACATAGACAAGTAAGAAACCATGGTCTCATTCGATGTAACGGCACTGTTCACCTCTATCGACAAAACCCTAGCCAGAGAAACAATAGCCAACCTGCTGGACATGCAGAACAAACAACAGGACGTTGAACCTATCAACAAAGACGGCATACTCAAACTACTGGACCTGTGCCTCACAACACACTTCACATTCATCAACCAAATATATGAACAAATCAACGGCACACCCATGGGCTCACCGATCTCTGGACTCATAACAGAAGCGGTAATGGAAAGATTAGAACAAACAGTCTCACCGCAAATTCAACCCAAACTCTGGGTCAGATATGTGGATAACACCTTTGTAATCATTAAAACACAGAAATTGAGAACACACACCAGATCATCAACGCCACACTCACAGGAGTCCAATTCACTAGAGAGGAAGAAAAGGACAACCAACTCCCTTTCCAAGACGTGATGGTGCAGAGAACATCGAACGGAGAATTCACCACAAATGTATACAGGAAAGCCAAACACACAGACCAAGTCCTGAACTACGAAAGCAACCACCCCAACACACACAGAAGAAGTTGCATCAAGGCACGATTCAAAAGGGCCTCAACACACTGCAGTACACCAGAACTGCAAAAAGAGGAATAAGAATATCTATGCAATGTATTCGCCAAAAACTGATACCCGCAAAATTTCATCAACAGATGCCTAAGGGAAAGACAACGGTACGAGGACATGCCGCAACTCAAAGGACTAGCCACACTACCATACATCAGGAGCATTTCTGAACTGACAGCCAGAATACTGCGTCCACTAGGACTCACAACAGCACACAAACCAACAGCCACTCTCAGACAACAACTCACCAGAATGAAGGACCCGATACCCAGCATGAGCAAAACCAATGTAGTGTACAAAATACCATGCAAGAACTGCACAAATGACAGCATAGTATAAACAGGAAGACAGCTAACGATCCGCATCCATGAACACCAACTAACAACGAAACGACACGACCAGCTATCCTTAGTAGCCACATATGCAGATGACAAGCAACATGAATTCGACTGGGACAACACTACTATTATAGGACAAGCCAAACAGAGAACAGCTAGAGAATTCTGAGAGGCATGACACTCATCCACAGATTCCATCAATAAGCACATCGATCTGGACCCAATATACCGACTACTGCACCGGACAGCTGGAACTGACAACCGGAAACGGCAGATTCAAACCACTATAAATGCCGGTGGAAAGATCACAGAAGCGTTTCACAGGAGGCTCCCAAGCACTGAGGATGTCACCTAGACAGGGGACGAAATGTCTGCAACAAACATTCCCACATCGGCGACCAGAACCATAACAATAAAATGTGTTTATTCATCACAAAATACTGAGACAAGAAGCAAGCATTTCTGCACATACCAAAATATGAAAACTACAAAGAGACAAGTCTGTTAAAATACACTTACGATATGAAGCTATATGAATTGAAATGTGAATTACAAAACCACGGACGAGGTGTTCAAGCTTTATTGGTCATTATTTGACCCACAGCTGAGATGCTGATTTCCCCCCAGTCAGTGATCCCCCTTACTGAGATCCTCTCGCCCTGTCTCTCACGCATAGTGTAGAGGGACTGCAAGTTCCCGTTGGCCCAGAATATTTAAATTAATTCACCTTCTCCCTGGAACCAATCTATAGTTATTTTGGACTTTATTCAGCAGTCAGCGACACAGCTCTGTGAAATTATTGGCGATAAATGATCTGGGATGACAGCATAGTGCTCACAGGTTATGGCACCAGACAAATGGCTTGCAGTCTGTGGGAGTTCATAAATAATATTTCTGTGTATTTCTCCTCGTGCTGTCTTCTGATGTAACTTCACACTCGTCTGACACCCCTTGCCCTCAGTCACTCTGTCGTTCGGTTTTCTCTCCATTCCTTTTATCTCTCTTCACTTCCTTTTTCTCTCTTAATTTTTCTCTCTCTAACGCACACACACATACACACACAGAGTTCTCTCTGTTTTCAAGTTATGATGTTGGAGAGCTGATCGTTGTACAATGGACTAAACAGCCTCGTTCATTGCTCTCTTAATTCTGCAGCTCTCTGAACCACAATAAAGACTTCAGCGCAATAAAGACATCAGGTGCCTGGAGAGACAAGCTGGTCCTGCAAAGGACACAGTGCAGAATCATCCTTTATCTCTTCCTGTTGCCTGATATGCAGCGGCCTTGAAATATATGTACAAACAAAATAGTTTGAAATTCGTGCAGGCGGGAGGACGTTCACCAGATGATTTTACTGTCAGTATTTAACAAGCAGTTCCCACATACAAAATGTGGATTGGCCTGATAGCAGCTCCTCCCAATTGATACGGCCTAGCTCTGCCTGATGCTCACGTAATTTGCCTTCCCCCAATTCAGTAGCTTCACACAAGGTCCTGACTTATCCATGTTCGTAGCTATCTTAAATCTGAAGGAGCTGTGATCACTCTTTCTAAACTTATGTCCCACTGAAAGGTCAGTCACCTGGCCAGGCTCATTAGCCAAAATGAGGTCCAGTATGGCTCTTCCTCTCGTTGGACTATCCACATACTGTTGCAGTTAATAAATTCTGCCCTGTCTAAGGCTCTTGCTCCAAGGGACTCCTAGTCATTACTGGAGATATTAAAGTCACTCACTATGACCACTCTGTTTTTAATACACCTTTCCTTAATCGACGTACATATCTGTTCCTCAATCCCTCCGTGGCTGTTGGAGGGATTATAGTAACGCAATGCTTGCAACCATCTTATTTTTGAGCTTTACCCATATTGCTGCAGTGGATAGTCCCTCCTGTATGTCCTCTTCAAGTACAGATGTAGCATTCTCCCTTATTAGTAAAACACCTAGTCCACCTCTTTTACCTTCCTCTCCATCTCGCATAAAACAATGAAACCCTGGAATGTTAAATGGCCAGTCCTTTCCCTCTCTCAACCAAGTCTCTGTAAAGCTGCAACATCATAGTCACATGCACGGATTCAGGCTGTCAGTTCATCGGTCTTAACCATAATAATTCTTCCATTGAAATAAAAACACTTCAGCCCAAATCCATCAGATCCTGACCTGATATTTGGTTTGAGTTTCCCTGATGTAAATTCTCGTTGTCTATTCTCTGGTAATAGAAGATTAGAAAAGACTGTCAGTAAAGCAGAAAATATTGCAAACAGACAATTTCTGTTTCCTCCATTGTCCCGTCAATGTGTACATTGCATCACACACTGTCCAATTCCAATAAACTGCTGGGTAATTATTATGCTTCAAACACAGTCTCCAGCCTCTCAATGCACATTCTTCAACTCTTTCTTGACCCATTGGATTGACAGTTTTCTGATCCCTCTCTCAACCAAATCTCTGTAATAGTTATATCATAGTTATATATACTCATTCAAACTCCAAGCTCCAAGCTCATCTGTCTTGCCTGTCATACTGCTCACATTAAAATCAGCATACTTCAGACTGCCAGTCCCATTGTGTTCACTCCCCTCTGCCAGTTTGTTGTTGGTCTTAGTTGTACTGGGATTAGTCTCCAACTACTCTTCAGTCACTGTGCTTGTGGACATGCTCTGGCTCCCCCCCTACCCCGCCCCCCACCACCACACTAGTTTAAACCCTCCTGAGTAACAATAGCAAACCTGCCTGCCAGGAGATTGCTGCCGGTTCAGGTCCATCCCGTCCTTCTTGTGTATTTCATACTGACCCAGGAGTCCCAATGACCCACATATCGGAGATTGCTGCCATTTCAGATGCATCCAGTCCTTCTTGTGTATATCCTATCGATCCGGGAATCACAATGATCTACATATTGCAAGTGCTGCCTACCCTACCAGCTCTTTGGCCATGTTTTTAGCGAGACTGCCTTCCTATTCCTAACTTCACTGGCACGTGGCATAATCTAGTCTCTTCAACATTCAAAAATCCTTTCAGCATAACTCCGGCACGATCTTTACTTTGAAATGGATAGACTTGACAATAAAAACTTAGTGTGATCTCATTAACTATGAAAGTGGAGCCCAACGAATCAGTCGCAATGACCATAGTATCTGATATCTATCACCTTCACCAAACCTGTGTGACAAGGTATACATATGGAGTATATATTTGTAGATGGACGTGGATAAACAGAAATTATTCCAAAAGTCCTGAACATGTCACAACAGATGGCTGTCATTCAGCCTGTTTACTCTGCTTTGCTGTTCAATTGGATTTTAGCTATTCTGTTCCTTTTAATGGCTGGGGCTTTACCCCGGATCCCTAGCGTGTCAGAAAGTGCCCAGTGTCTTTGTGCGCTCCTTGCGTAGGGAGCATCCAGTGCCAGGCGATGGGGTGTGGGGAACCCCGGAATGGCTCGGTGAAAGGCTGCATGCAATAACGGATGGACTCAGGGCTCGAGAGAGACGGAGTAGGTAATCAGAGACATGCACTCACATCAGTAGCTGGGCAAGATTCCCATGTACTCGGGGAGCCCGAGCACCAGTGCCACTTTTACAATAAACCCGTCATATTTGCAGCAATTCTCCATCAAATACAAGTAAATATACTGCAGATGGCAGAAACCTGAAACAAACATAGAAACATACTGTGAAGAGAGAAACGAGTTAATTCTCCCAATGCAGACACGGGGAGATGGTAAAAAAACTCCACAAAAACAGGGTCCAGAGATTGGAATTATTCTTATTTGAATGGAAATAGTCTTATCAGTGATAGGCAACATGGTTTTGTGCAGAGAAGGTCATGTCTTACCAAATCAATAGATTTCTTTAAGGAAGTAACAAAGTTGATTGATGAAGGAGGCACTGTAGATGTCATGTACGTGGACTTCAGGAAGGTGTTTGGTATGTTTCCCCATGGTCGGGGTATGTCGAAAGTGAAGTCACATGGTGCGCGAGCTGGTGGATAAAGAACTGGCTGGGCAACAGGAGGCAGAGAATAGTAGGGGGAGGGAGTTTCCCAAAATGGAGAACTGTGACCAGTGGTTTATTTTAAGATGTTTCTGGAAAGATACATGAATGGGCTGGAAACAAAGGGATACAGATCCTTAGAAAATAGGCGACAGGTTTAGATAGAGGATTTGGATCGGCGCAGGCTCGGACCACCGAATGGCCTGTTTCTGTGCTGGAATGTTCTTTGTTATAAGATTAGCAATGACCCATCAGACCCCAGTAATGGTCTCCTCCAACCTCTTCCCTCAGACTAAAAGGTACAGAAGCTTGAAAACACTGAGCAGCTGGTTCAGGAACAGCTTCTTCCTGACTGTTATTAGACTGATGAGTGGACTCCCTAATCTCAGATAATGCTGATCTTGTTCCTGCTGGTCTCGCCTCGCACACGCCCTGTGCATCGTAACCTGCATGGCTCTCAAACATATTTTATAGCCATTGTTCTGTACATCATTGTTTACTATGCTTTGTCTGCATTTCTTGGTAAAGGTCAAAGTAAATCCTCACCTCCCTTCCCCCAGTTACTACAGTGCTCACTCCCAGCTGTCTCTGGTCCTCAGCCCCAGAACCTCCCATTCACCACCCCCAGCACACTGTGACCCCATCCCCACTCCCTGTGTGCTTTGTATCTCACTATTTCTCTCACACTGTCTGTTTCCTTGTATTTTCCTTTTCTCTGTCTTCTGTTTCTTTCCCATAACTTACTATCTCCCCTTCTCCCTGTTCTTGTGAATGTTTGTTTCTTATTTTGTTTCCTTTCTCTGTTTTACTGACTGTCCTTCTGTTTGCCTCGCTGTGTTCTCTCTCTCCTTCTACGTGTCCATCTCTTTCTCTCTCGTTGTGATGGTGATGGCTTCTCTATTCTTTTGAAGCATGTGATGGCTCTTTGGTTGGATGTTGGCAATATAATAAATTCAATTATGTTTTGGTATCTTAAACATAATTTAAATTTATTGGTTAAATTTCAATTGTTGTCAAAACAGCAACCAGAATGTAGATATCCATTTAACAACCAATTGTTACATCTAAATATTTTGAAACTGCCTTCTCCCAGTGCTCTGCATACTGGCAACTGAAAGCATTCTATTCACGTGCATAATAGTGTAATGGTAACTGCTCTTCCGAGGACCATAAGAAACTACAGACGGTTTTGTGCACAGCCCATACTATCATGGAGGACAACCTTCCATCCATTTATACTTCTCATTGTCAGCGAAAGTCTGGCAACATCAAATATCTCTCCCAAACTGGTAATGATCTCCTACAACCTCTTCCAAAAGGGAGGGGATGCAGAGACTTGAAAACATGGACCAGTATGCTCAGGAACACCTTCTTCCCCACCCTAATTAGACTGACGTATTGACATCTCTAACTTTTCAAATAATATTAATCTTGCTAAATTCGATCATGAATCGCACAGCGCCTGTGCAACTGTCACCTTGTACGCCTCACTCTGTTTAAGTGCCCTGTGAGGCTCAAGGTCTTCTCAAGGGCAATCAAAACAGTGAACTAATGCTGGCCCAGCCAGCGATATCTATATCCCATTAATAAATATAAGAACATGCCGACACTCAGGGAACAAAGACCGGTGGGATCAAATCGCTTTAAACATGATCTTAGATAGATAGAGATTTCCCTCGGTATCTGAAAGTAGAGTGTTCCTACAAAGCCTTTCATAAGCTGATATGGCATAAAGTGTGGTATCATTAATTTATGTGGGGAAAATTTACTTTTCTTGTTAAAAGTGAAAATCCTCTTCGGATTTCTTTTGACTAGTGAAAACAGGACGAAATGGAGGTTTTTCGGAAAGGGAAATGGCAAAAAGCTATTTTTTTTAATAAGCGGGGGATACGTGTAGCTGCATGGGCGTGATATTCAGGAAGATGTGAAAAGTTAAAAATAAATGAGGTGATTCTCACATTTTATTTCCACCCCAGCTGATCATCATTCCCTTTGTTTGCTCTTTGTCTTCTATCTCTCTCTTTCTCTATCGATTCAACTCACTCCTCCTGCCCTTCAAAGCTGACTTCCCTGTCACCAGCATTGTTCACACTATTTTCCAGCTGCTTTCAGTTCAGAAAAGCTTCCCAGAACTTTCTGATCTTTTCCTTGCATTATTAATGCAATTTCAGATCTCCAGCATCTTTCAAATTTGTTTAACCTTCAAATTTGTTATTCCATGGGAAGTCAGCATCTCTGCCAAGGGCAGCATTTGTTAATCATCACTAATTGTCCTGATTGTGAGGCCATTCTACAAGCCAATATAAAATCAAGCACATTGATATGGGTCTGAAGTCACACTTAACCCAGACTGGGTAGTAACGTTAGATTTCTTTACCGAAGGTCATCAGTGAAACAGGAAAATGTTCAGACAAAATGTGGTTTTATAGTTGTTTTTCGTGAAATTCACTTTTATTCCAATTCTTATCATTTTTATTTAAGTTCTGCCATCAGCTGTGGTAGGACTTGAAACAAATCGCTTGAAACAATGTATTTCGTTTAATAAGCTTTGCTCCTGAATTACATCCAGCGACATTCCTACTCTGATACATTGTCCTAATCATGAAGGAACGTCCGAGACAAGAACAATTTTGTGATTAAAATACTTGTAACTGGAAAAGTGGCCAGAAGAGAGCTTGAAACATAAAGTCTGAATTTTACCAACGAGCAGACAATGGTTTGTTCAGCCACAGCACTGACGCAGAGATGGAGACTGGGGATATTATGAGCTGGTAGTGGACAGGGTTCATGACAGAGAGAACAAGATACATAAATCAGTTCAGGGCAATAAGAGATCTCGAGGTTGTGCACAGTTTTGTTCTCAGATGTTTGTAAGGGAGTGGTCTGCAATTCAGATGAATGGAAACTGCAATTGAAATTGAAGATAAAAGTTTCTTTCATTGGCAAATATAGATAATAGAAATTGCAATGAGGTTCAAAATTGTTTATGGGCTTAATGAATGGACAGAAAATAGAGAACACCAACAATAGCGAGAATAGGTTATGATTTGGAGATGCCGCTGTTAGACCGGGGTGTACAAAGTTAAAAATCACACAACACCAGGTTATGGTCCAACAGGTTTAATTGGAAGCACACTAGATTTCGGAGCGTCGCTCCTCCACCAGGAGTAATACACTCTCCACTCCGCCCAATCAGCACCACTAATATCCGATAAGGTAGACATTTCCGACAGAGGGAAATGTTGAAAAGACCCAAGGAAAGCCTCCTCTCCATTTGTGTAATTATCCAGTCCATTATTCGCAGATTCAGATCTGTCCTCTCCACGTCTGTGCAGCTGCTGATCTCTGTTACTGTTGGAGCTGATGCATCTGCTCCTACACTGGGACAGCGCACTGAGTGAAGCCCCTCACCAACAGGGCACAGTTACAATGCATGGAGACTGATATCAATCGCGGTCACTGAGCAAATAGCTCGAGCTTTCAGTACAGCACATTCAGTTCACAATATATCTGGACTGGACTGGACTTGATGCTGACATTGCTGGCTATTGGTCACATCTCCCATCGCCAATTCCTCGAGTGAAGTCAGTTGTGAGGGAGAATGATGGAAGTTTTCTGATCGCAGGCTAGAATACTCTGCCTTGATGTCCGTTTGCAATGCTGTCGTCATCATACACGGAATCTCTGCCCCTCCACAAAATAAAGAAACAGTCAGGATGTTGTTACTGTGCTGATCTCTCCTTCACGGGAACAAACCCCAGCCAACAGACTGTCTCTGGGCACAATTGCCCTGAACTTAGACAGGAAGGGTGGACTTCTCTGAATGGTCCTCTCACTTCTCTTATAAAGAAACGTTGGACCTTCCATATAGAATATGCTTCAGTAATTAATTTATACAAATTGACAAACATCTTAATGCAGTTTTATTTGCTGTAAAGCAATAATTTTTCACCTTTTTTCCCCTCAGCCCAAAACCAAAAGTGAACTTATTCATTATGACTTATGAATTAATGAGTCAGATTTACCGAGTAGATCGGGCAGAATGGGGATAGTGGCTGTGGAGACTGTATGGGGAGTACAATGATATTCCCCAGTCTTCATCACTCTTAACGTCAGATAGAATTAAATATCGTTCACAACAAGGAACGAGCCAACGCTTGGGATATGTAATGCTCAATGACAATGTGAAGTGAACCGGATAATTTTAAATGTGATAAAGTGAACTATATTTTATAAACACACCATTTAATCATTGGGAATACAGCTTGAGTAGTGTCACCGCATCTGAAGCATTAACGTTGATGTCTCTTCACAGATACGGATAGACCTGCTGAGCTTTCCCTCCAACGTCTGTTTTTGTTTGAGATTGATCATGTTGTTCATATCTGGCAGGATGCTTACAATTAAAAGCAGATGCTAATAACAAAATGTACAGGGGTGTGGTGACAATACAAGAGAATGACAGTAGAAATATCGCTCATTCCAAACTGGAAGAGACAATGGGCTGAGTTTTCACCACCTTTGCTGTAATAATTCTATGTTATGCATTGAAAGCTTTTGGAGATTGGGGAGACAAGCTTGTTCAATGAAGGACACAAGTGTTCCATCATCAAAAATCTATTGCTATTATTTCATGAAGTTCAGCTGTCTCTAAAATGTATTATCAAACAAAATAGATTTCCTGAGATTTACAAGATGTTCAGATTTTCTTTTTACTTTCGATCTTAAAGAAGAGACAGATTTCGGCTGTAATTCAGGTATCACAGACATACCAACAGTAATAAAAACATGAAAGTACCACATTGTCCAAATATTACCAAGGTCAACATGTAGACCTGTCAAGAAACATGTAATATAGTGATAATGGAAACATGAAATGCAAACAGAAAATGCTGGATAAACAAAAAACGTGAGGATGTGTCTGCAGAGAGCAGCAGAATGAACATATGTAATATGATGTGACACTGTTCTGAAAAGTCCTATTCGAATCAAAGGTTAATTTTTTGCATCTCTCTTCAGATGTTGCCAGATTTACTGAGTTTCGCTCCAGCTCTTTTGATTTCTTTCTTCTTTCTGAACTGTGACAAAGTGTCTGATCTGAATGATAGCAGCAAAGCTGTTATCTTAGTTGAATCTCGAGTAATTTGTTATTGATTTTAAATGAGAAATTACAAAGTTCCTATGTTTGACAGGGCTCTAAATATCGATGACGTATTGCATTGTGAGACCTTGCGATGAAAATGTTGAAACAAAACAGAAGTTGCTGTAAACGCTCAGCAGGTCTGGCATCATCTGTGGAAAGAAATCAGAGTTAACGTTTCAGGTCCAGTGCCCCTTCCTCAGAACTGATAGTAACACGGAAAATGTTGTTTTATATGCAGAAGAGACTGTATAGCTCTTAATGGAGACTGTTAGTAGCTAACAATAGGGTGTGAGTAATGGAAGGCTATGTGACAACTCGGCCTGGTGTATGGATAGGGGGCTAGGACATTGGGGATTTCAGGCCCGAAAATTATTGAACTTGATTTTGAGTCTAAAGGACTGCACAGTCCGCACATGGAAAATAAGGTGTAGTTCTTTTAGCTTGCATTGAATTTGCCTGGAACACTGCAGCAAGCCTGACACAGAGATATTGGTCAGGGAACAGGATGGGCTGTTAAACTGGCAGGCAACTGAAAGCTCAGAGTCATCTGCAGCGGTCCAACTTGGATGTTCTGTGAAGCGGTTACCCAGTCTTCCCTTCATTTCCCCAATGTAGAGGAGACCGCATTGTGAGCAGTGCATGTAGTAGACCGGATTGCGGGAATTGTTGGTAAGGTGCTGCTCCACCTGGAAGGTATAGTTGGGCCCTTTGATACTGATGAGGAGGGAGGTAAATGGGAATGTGTCACACCTCCGGCATGGGAAAGTGAAGTGGACCTGTGGTGGGAGTGAATAAAGAGTAGACCAGTGTATCCTGGAGGGAATAATCCCTCTAGACGGTGGACAGGGGAGGAGAGGTGAATATGTGCAGGTGGGGGCATCTCGCTGAAGGTGGGGGAAATGTGGGCTGATGATACTCTGCATGTGAATGCGGCTGGGATAGTAGGCAAGTGCAAGGGAAACTCCGTTGCGAGAGGGAAGGGGAGGGGCAGGCTAGAAGTGCAGGAGATGGGTCAGACTCGGTTGAGGACCCTGTTGACAACAGTGATGGGGAATCGCTTGATTGAGGAACAAGGTGGCATTTGAAAGGCTTCCTTATTGAATTTAGTATCAGCAGAAGCAATGCGGTGGAGACGGAGGAACTGGGAGAATGGAATTGACTCTATGCAGGAAACCAGGTGTGAGGATGTATACTCCAGGAACCTGTGGGAGTCGGTGGGTTAATACTGGATATCAGTTGCCTGGCTATCCCCAGAAATGGAAGCAAAAATGTTGAGGAAAGGAAGTAAGGAGCCAGAGATCGACCAGGTGAAAGTGATGGAGAGTTTCAAATTCCAAGTGAAATCGGTGAACTTTTCCAATTCCGGACAAGAGAGAGATGCAGCAGCGATGATATCATCTATGTATCGGACAAAGATTTGTGGATGGGTGCTGGAGTAGAACTGGAACAGGGAATGGTCGACGTCCCCCAGGAAGAAACAGGCATAACTGGGGCCCAAGTGTGTATCCGTGCACTTCCTCTGTGTGGCAGGAGCAGGCTGAAACAATGGGTCTACCTGGGCTGTTCTGTTTGTGAATTTTTGAGAGGAGATAGAAGCGAGCTCTGCTATCAGAGGATCATCAGGTCGGGGGCAGTTAGGGGCGTGGGGCGAGTGGGGCAGAAATCTCCAGATGAAATGTGGTCAGTTATCATAGTTGATACAATTGCCTGATGTGCCATGGTAGGGTCATGGTCTAGGGGGAGATTAGAGGCAGTACCTGAGAGTGGGCGTTCAACCTTTGCAATGTCGAGGTCAGTCCACCAGACTATAGCAGCACCATCCTTGTCAGCACAGGCTGAATAACACAGTCAGAGTTGGACCTAAGCACATGGAGTATAGGCTGTTCGGACATTGATAGTATGGATTTAGTGAGGCAAGTGCAGAGAAATTACGACAACCAATGTCAAGTTGAGATTTCTCAACGAACCGATTTAGTTCAGGTAAAGGCCAGAGGGAGGAGTCCAGGTGGAGGGAGAGTGTTGAAGCTGGGTAACGGCGTATTTGGAACCGAGAGAGGAATATTGCCGAAAGAAATGGGCACTGAGGTGAACGCAGCGGAAGAGCTCAACTAAATGTCATGCCTAAAATTCATTAAAGTGGGGGCACAGAGAGGTAATGTTCAGATATTTGCTGAGTACAGAACATTCAGCATCAGAGAGTGGAAGTTAAGGAGGGACGGTGAATAAACGATAGGAGGTGGAGTTGGGGGAGGGCATGGAGTCAGTGGGCAGGTATGAGAGGGGAGGAAGGTTCCAGAGGGTCAAGGGCATCTCTACCTTGTTGAAAATTGTGTGCCCAGTACATCTGTTTAGAACAACGAATGAGCCAGTGAATAAATTAGAATTGTGGAGTGGTGCAGTCTTTAGCCAATATAATGCGATTCTGCTGGAAAGAGAAAACGTTGATCTCAGTGGTACTGATATCGCACGATCAGACCTCAGAAAGTAAATGATTGAATATAATTGGGAAGGTATACTTATTGTAACATCCTGATTTCAATGGAGTGACGCTCAAGCAGCAAGGTCTTATTTTTTTCCGACACTTTAGACCAAACTTTAAAATATAATATGTCTTGATGTTATTAACAAGAAAAAAATATCCATGGTTTTGGACGGCACTAGCAAGGGCAGAATTTATTTGTCATTCCCAATAGCTCTGGGGAAAGTGTCATTGTTCAGTGAGGAAATTACCAGCGCAGAATTTCCTGCGATTCCCAGTGACCCACAGTTTACTCAGGATCTCTGATGTCACGTGAGTCAAATACTACTTTGATGCAATGCAAGTTACTCTGATCTCACCTCAACTGACATTGGAAGATCAGGAAAATGAATAAAGAATAAAAGGCCAGTACACAGCATGTTAGAACAATGTGCTCACTCTACTCACAATGTTTAAGGTAAAACTGATGCATGGATTTCTGACTGTGAGGAGAGGTTTGTCCTATTTGTGATGAGGCTGTTTGGTTAAGCGCTGTGACAGAGAGACAGAAAGACACTCAACTCTGTACCATGGGGAACAAAACCATCCTGTTCACGGTGCATCAGATATTGACAGAAACAACTATTGCCAGTTCCTATTGGACATTGATCATCTCAATCTCATCATTCACTGATGCTCAATAGCAGCCCAGAAGCCAGCGGCTCCCATCATCCCAGTTGGAAAGCAAAATGGGGAAGGAATGGCCAGAGAAAGTGGGAGTAACTGGGGAATTGGTGTATCTTACAGGTGAGTGGCAGAAGAAGAGTGTGAAGGGAGATCATCAGTGGAAGAGAATGTAGCAGCAGAAGGGGTAGTGCAAGGGAGGTAGGAGTGTAAGAAAAGAGTAGGATGGAGGAGGAAGAAAGGCAGATGAAGTTTTAGTGACAGGGAAAAGCTTGCTTTTGAGGAAATGAGATTGGATGAGAAAACATCACTGTACAAGAAAATCGGGATCTGGATTCCATTCAAAATTAAGAAAGGATTTCTTGTACTTTCTCTTCTATCACTTGATTCTTGTTCAGGTTGTACATGTACTATATATTTCTATATCTCCATCAAGTACAGACGACATGTTTCTTTCTCCCCTACGGTGGTGTTTCAATATTTTTGATTTTTTTACAGTATATATTTGCTTCCAATGGATATGAGAATATGATTTGATCTTCTGCAGTTTGCCCATAATATAGAATTTATTTGAATATTTACCCTCATCACACTCGCTGATTAAAACAAACAATAAATGAGTGCATGTTCATCCTGCAGATGAAAAATTTCTTCAGCTCTGGCTATTGCAGGGAATGTTACAAAGAACAGTGCCACGCCAAATGCTAACGTTCTACCGCAAAATGCCAAATCCTAGTTTATCCTAAAGTATTTACAATGTTTATAAACAAAACATGCAGAGGGGCGGAGTGTAAAAGGTGAATTCAACTCTGTGTCGAAAATGTTAATTGTGGATCCCTCATAAAATGTGTGAACTACATCACTCATAAATTCACCAAAATAGGAAAAGCAAGAGACTGTAATTGTCCAATCATCATCTAAATAACATCTGGCGAACAGGAAGGAAATCACTGGTTGTTTGTGATATTCAGAAATGACGATTGTGAGAATGTGGAAGGTGGGGAGCAGTGGAATGATGACCAATGTTATAGATGACACAAAGATGGGCGGGGTGGATTACAGTCAGGAGGAAAGTGTTAGGCTACAGGAGGATAGATGCAGATTATTCAGATAGCCAGATCAATGGCCTGATGAAATTTAACACCGATAATTTGGGAAGATGCAAGTCAGAAGTAACAAGACAAGTGAGTACTTAAAAGTGAGTATGAAAGAAGAGGGCTAAATTTGCTCCTTTTTTCTTTGCAGCAGGGAAAGTTGAGGAGGGAATATGGTACAGGTGTACAAGAGCAAATGGGGTATGGAGGGGATGAACAGACAGCAGCTGTTTTCCTTCGTCAAAGGATCAAAAACAAAGAGACACACTTTTAAAGTGAATGTCAGGGGATTGAGAGAGGATTTGTGGAATGTGTTTAGAACTGAGTGGATGGTATGAATCTGGAATGCGTTGTCTAGGAGGGTGGTTGAGGCAGGTAACTTGACAAACGTTTAAAATGTCTTTGGATATGCACTTGCTGGCACAGACGTGATAGGCCTGTTTTTCATTGCATGATTCTTTGCAGTGGCAGCCATGAACACTCTGGCATATTCTGAAACAATTAACAATGGCAGTTGGTGCTTTGTTCCTTTGACTGTACTCAGTAAGTGGCTATATTGCAAACCAGCATCATCTCATGCAACTTCAGCACTCACTCAACCAAAGGCAGCCCAGCCATCTCTGGGACCATCCAGTGAAATTCATATGCTCAGTGGATGCTGTCCAACAACAACACTGACACTATTCTAGCTGTATGCACCATTATTAAAGCTACAGCCATAATATGAAGACAGCTTTTCCTCCATTATAATACAGACCTCTAGCAATAAGGGTGTTATTTATCTGAAGCATAATAAATTCTTTCCCAGGTATTCACTTTTACAAGCAGCAAGTTTTCCTGTGATTTGCTGCCAGTTGTTTATCATGGAATTCCCCAGCCCAACCTCTTTCCCATTTAACATTTTCTTGTGCAATGTCTCCCTGATCCCACACACCTCACTCCGTCACATCCCCCACACTCTCCATCCTTACTTGTTAATCTCTGAAAAACCTGCGCCTCCTCTCTATAATTTATTCCAACTCCAAACTCACTGTTTAGATTCCTTCTCTCGGCATGGTCATTAGACTGGCCGTGCCTGATGTCCTATTCACCTAACTTTCTGCTCAGTTCCTGATCTTCTGCTTTGGTTCTCACTCTCCTGGTTTATTCAAATCCATCTGACTTGTACTAGACAACATCCCCACATGATGATGGTGCTTGTACAGTTACGATACAATCTGTCTTTTTTGTACAGGTCCCCACCTGTCCTGGAAGAGATTCCAATGATACAACAATCTGGAACTCTCACCCCTGAACTAGATTTTTAACAACATGTTAAGGTTTAGTGTCTTCCTCATCCTTCTCTCTTTTCCACATGGCACGGGGAGTAATCCAGTGATTACAGAGGATTATTTCTCTTTCTCGCTCGCTGTCTCTCTCTCTCTCTCATATACACACACACACATTCAAACACACACAGAAAGACACTATATTACTTTGCAAAAGAATGCAAATAACCTTAAAATAACCGGAATGACAAGTGGAATGAAGTATTTAGTTAAAGGGAGGATGAGAGAAATTGTGCTTCTTCTGGATGTCAGTTTGCTCGCTGAGTTGGAGAGTTCATTTTCAGACGGTTCATCACTGTACTAGGGAACATTATCAGTGAGCCTCTGGCGAAGTGCTAATATTATGTCCCACTTGCTATTTATGTGTTTAGGTTTCCTTGAGTCAGTGATGTAATTTCCAGTATTGGTGATTTCATGTCCGGTTCTTTTTGTCAGAGAGTGTTCGATGCAATCAAAATCGATATGTTTGTTGATAGAGTTCAGGTTGGAATGCTATTTTTCTAGGAATTCTCGTGCGTGTCTCTGTTTGGCTTGTCCTAGATGGATATGCAGACCCAGTCTAAATCGTGTACTTCCTCATCTATAAGTAAGGATACTAGTGATAGTGGGTCATGTCTTTTTTTTCTGGCCAGTTGTTGTTCATGTATCCAGGTGGCTAGTTTTCTGACTGTTTTTCCGATGTAGTGCTTGTAACAGTTCTTGCAAGACTTATTCTTGCTTGAGCAGAACAGACAAATATGTGAACTAGTTGCGGTGCTCAAATGTATGAAAAAAAGTTGTCGAGTAAAACAGGAATACTCTGCTCCCGTTAGTTGGCATTACAGCATCAAGGAGTTCTTATCTCAAGCTTGTCAGCAAAAGAGCCAGGAATGAGATAAGGAAAAACTGCTTTATTGAGAGAGTTGTTAGGATTTGGAATGGAACTGCCTGGGAGAGTTGTGGATGAACATTAAAAAATAGAACTGGATATGCATTTGGAAATATGAATTTAACAGGCTGCAGAGATAGGGTTGGCAAATTGGAGGGACTTGGGAGACATTCCTGGAGCTGATGCCCACACAGTGGCCAATGGCCTCCTCCTGTACTTTAAGGTTTTGCACTCTATCATGTGTCTGATGCGAATAAAAGTCAGGATCCGATTATTTCCCATTGTAAATACTCACGAATATCTGATTACTTAGTGCAGCATAAGCATTTAAAATGCAACTACTGCAAGGTCAGCTTCATTAAATAATCTAATTATTGCTCAGAATATGAATATTTGAAATGTTGAATTCCAATTACGAAAACAAATCTGTCATTGCTTTGCCACAAATCTCTTCGAAAAGGTTTGACTTTTCACTTACACGATAATATGCTCATCGTTTTTGTTCACTGTCTGCATTTCAAATTAAATAACATTCTTTCTAAAAGTTAAACGTTTTCAAATTATTGTTCACTAAAATTTGATAGCACAAATCGTTTAGTTAGTTTAATATTCAAAGAGCATGTTGAACTATAGCCATTTCTAATTCGCTGACAAATAGCTGTAGCTTGTACATTTCAGTGAAAAATTGAACTGATTGATTATATATAAATATATAAGAATGCTCATTCTATTTGATCATTCAATCGTTTGCCCACCCTGAACATGTAATCACTCAGAAGCCAACCACTTTCAAGATGTTGGAGTGACAATGCATCGTTTTGAATCCTGACATTGTTTGTGTAATTCTGATCGCCAAAAGAGTTACATCCATGTTGTTTGTTTGATACAAAATAAAATGTACATTCTTTATTTCTGTGTTAGAAAATCTTGACAGGAGTTTATATTTTTGTTCCATAAATATAGAATCAGCCTAATTCTTTTCAGAGATTATAGTTCAGTCGAATAATCATAGTTGACGTCTTATTTTTGCGCAATTCACGAAACATAGCAAACATCTGATTAATACATGGGTCACCCAACAGATTGTATCTGAAGAAAACAGCAGCAAATGATAAGTCAAGAATTACGCTAATAACTGAACTTGGCGGAGCCTTTCTGGTGTAGGACACGTCACATATTGCACTGGCATTCAGTTGAATGGAACAATGAACAACATAACTGGAAGTTTTGGGCTAACGCCCCTCCCCAGCTTCCTAATCTCACTCAGATCACTCCCTCACACATTCAACAATTGAAAAGAATCCAGAGGCTGGGTGAAACATAAAACACAGAACAGTACAGCTTAGTGCAAACCCTTCAAACCTTGACGTCCTGCCGAACCTTTATCCTACTCGAAGTTCAGACTAACTGACATTCCGTTCATTGTACTATCATTCATGTGTCTATCCAATAGTCACTTAAATATCCGTAATGCAGCTGACTCCACTAACGCTGCTGGCAGTGCATTCCAAGCACCCACCACTCTCTGTTTAAAGAACCTACCTCTGACATCTCCTCAAACCTTCTTCTAATCATACTAAACTTATGCCCGCTCGAGATAGCCATTTCCAACGTGCGAAAAAGTCTCTGGCTACGAACTCTGCCTATATCTCTCATCATCTTATACACCTCTATGAAGTCAACTCCCATTCTTTATTGTTCCAAGGAGAAAAGCCCTAGCTCCCTCAACGCTTCTTTGTAAGACATGCCATCCAGTCTCAGAAGCATCCTGGTAAATCTCCCCGGCACCCTCTCCGAAGTCTCAACATCTTTGCAGTAATGAGGCGACTAGAACTGAATACAATACTCTAAATGTCGTCATAAGAGAGATTTTTGGCGCTGCAGCGTAACTTTGCGGCTCTTAAACTCAATCCCTGGCTAATGAAAACATCTTAACAACCTTATCAGCTTGGGAAACAACATTGAGCATCCTATGATATGGACCACACGATCCCTAGGGTCCTCCAGTCTGCCAATAATCCTGCCTTTAAACCTTAATGCTGCATTCGAATTCGACCTTAAAAAATGAATTGCTTTACACTTATCCAAGTTGAACTCCATCTTCCATTTACCAGCCAATCCTGTCAATGTCCAATTACAACCTAAGACAGCCCTTAACACTATCCATAACTCTAACATCTTTATTACATTGTAAAACTTACTAAAGCACCCTTTCACTTTATCATCCGAGTCATTTGTAAAAATCACAAAGAAGAGCAGTCCCAGAACCGATTCCTGAAGAACGCTACTGGTCACCAATCTCCAGGATGAATCCTTTCCATGTTCTACCACCATCAGTCTTCTACAGGTCAGACAATTTGTATCCACACACACAGGTTTCCGTTTCCTTGTACCCCATGCCTCCTTACTTTCTGAATGAGCCAATCTTATGGTAACTTTATTAACCACCTTGCTAAACTCCATGTACATCACATCCACTGCTCTACCTTCATCAACGTGTTTGATCCCATCCTGAAAGAATTCAATAAGTTCTGTGAGGCATGATTGTCCATCAAAACGCCATGCTGACGATCTCTAATCAAACTATCTCTTTCCAAGTAATCATAAATTCTGTCTCTCAGAATCCTCTCCAATACTTTTCCCAATACAGAAGTAAGACTGACTGGCCAGTATTTCGCAGGATTATCCCTATTGCCTTTCCTGAACAAGGGAATAACTTTTGCCACCCTCCAATCATCAGGCAATACTTCAGTGGACAGTGGGGACGCAAAGATCATCTACAAAGGCGCAGCAATCTCTTCCCTCACTTCCTCTGGTAACCTGGGGTGCTTCCTGCCTGGTCCAGGGGACTTATCTATCCTTATGTTTGCACTTCAATCAGTCTGTACTCACCTTACTTTGTCTACCCCCTGTCCAAACAACTGACTGACTGCTTTCCATTTCAGGGCTATATACAGTGCTGCCCTCCTGAGCAAGTACCATTCCAAATTTCCCATGGAATGTAAAAAATGTGAATGCACCAATGTCTTCCTGATGAAGGGACTCTGCTCAAAGTTTTCACTCTCCTGGTCCTCGGATGCAGCCAGACTCGCTGCGCTCTACCAGCACCATACTTTTCGACTCTGATCTCCAGCATCTGCAGTCCTCACTTTTTCCATTACTGAGGGCTGACCCCTCTGCACACTAAGCAAAGTAAGGTATTTGGAGCTGACTGTTCAGTTCTGGAACGTTGCATTTGATTAACACATTAATTAAAAAAGAAATAACAATTCAACAATTATTCATTCAGTCCCAGAGTTACAGTTTTAGTTCATGGAAAGGCAGTTTGATAACAAACAGTAAATGACTGAAGAACTGCGAGGTACAGAGTATTCCATGTGCTATTATCCAGGCTGGATGTCCTTTACCTTAATGTTGGGAATATTATCGGACCGACAGGTGTGATAAGGGAATGAGATGACATTTTTGCAGTGTGACATTTTTGCCATCACAGAGATGTGTTTGAGGGTGGTCAGGGCTGACAACTCAATATTCTGTGGTACAAGAACTATGGGCAGCACAGGAGAAGGGTAAAAGAGAAGGTGGCATTGCCTTATTAATTATGGAGTCAATGACTGCAGTTAGCTAGCATCATATCTTGGAAGGGTATTCAAATGACGCTTTGTGGGTTGAGGTTAGGATCAAAACGATGACAGATGCACTGCTGGGGATATATTACCGACTGTCAGATAAAAGAAAATACATCAGCAGGTATATAACCAATTCACTGAGGTGTGTAAAAACAATAACAGGATTATGATATTTAGACATTTCAATTCCAAATATTCATTAGGACAGTGATTTTTTTTAAAGAGGGGAAGAGGACTTGACATTTATTCCAGAGAGACTCTTATATCAACATGGAGCAGATACAACGATGGGCGGGGCAGTGCATAGGCGTGACCGTGGGGAGCGAAGCCAGTCAGGTGCCAGGCAGGTTTGGGAGAGCATTGCAGGACCAGTGACCGTGACTCAAGCATTTTTAGCTTGTTAAGGAAAAGACCAAAAGAAAAAGGCTTGAAAATTGAAAATAATTTGGATGATGGAGGCAGATCTTACCAAGAGAAAGACAGGATCTGGCCATAGTACAGTTACTTCTGGTTGTAACTGTAACAGCACAGCGTATAGGTGGGGGGTGGGGATCACATGCTCACAATGGAATTGATGAGCGTGTCACCACAACATGTTACACCAAAGATGAAATGTAGGAAAACCAGCCCGGAGAGCCTGGGGTATCTACACATATTCAGAATGGAATTAACAATGAAAGAGAAGCTTAAAACAGGCAGAAAGGGAGCAGGTCAATGGAGGTCCCAGAAGAGGAGAGAACGTGAAGGTCTGAACTCAAGAAAGTAAGTAAAAGAGCAAAAAGAGGGTGGGTGTGCAGCGGTGATAAAAATATTAGTGGGCAGTATTTTCAAGACTCCAAAGACATTTTATCGGTTTATTAAGGGTAAGAGGGATAACTAGAGAAAGAATAGGGAGTATTAGGATCCGAGGAGGCAACCTGTGCATCGAGCCAGAGAATATGTCAAAGACCTATTACATATTGGTCTTCAATTTGGAGGAGCAGTTACTGTATTCAATGTCTGTTCCTGACAGTGTGACCTTGAGCAAATTGACACAGAAGCTGAGGAAGAATTGGAAGTCGGTGTATGATAAAATGTGGCCAAATCCCTTGATCCAGATGAACTGTATCTTAGACTGATGTGGAAGATGAGGGAGGAGATTACAGGCTCTTAAACTTTGTGTTGCTTTTTTTTTGTTATGCCTCTGGACACAAAGTTGGTATGATCGAACATGATAACATCTAATGTAGGTTCAACTTCCACACAGAGTGCTAGAAAAAAAGCCATGGGATTAAAGACCACCAAGTCTCACATCAGTGGGAGGGAAACAATTGTAGAAAATTGAGATAGCTGTTGGGGATTGATCACTAAATATGTTCAAGGCTGAGATGGACAGAGTTTTAAACAAGGGTTACAGGGAAAATGCTGGAAAATGGAATTGAAGGTTATCAGAATAAATGTACCCTAATTGAAAGGAAAAACAGAGTCAGCGAGCGGATGGGCATTATATCGCTCATATGTCTAATGGTAAACCTTTTCAAATGGCCTGTATTCACTGGAACACCAGCATCTCTCCCTCCAGAATGAGACACAGTTTGGAAAGCAATCAATAGATTCAAGGAATTCATAAATGCAGTCCTAATAGACAGAAAAGATCAGAGGACTGCGACAACGTGGATTGGCTGTCAGGGTGAATATTTGCATCAGCACAGTCACCACGACGAGAAGGAAAACCTCAGCAAGACACTCTCCAAGTCCAAGTATGGGTCTGGTGTCAAGGGGTGCTTAAGTCCCAAACAATACATCACTGCAGTGTTTCCCTCCTGCCTTAACCAAAACTAAATGTGGAGTGGTTTATTGACGTGCTGTTAGTGGCAGAATAGGTAGTAATGCTTTGGTTCCAGAGGCTTTGGTGAGCACAGGCTCAGCAAAAGGTACAGGTAAGTTCACGTAAAGTCTTTTTAACGCTAGTCTGACAGCTGTTGAGATGGCAGTTAGGGCAGTTGCACGTTTCACCTGCGGGATGTGGGAGCTCAGGGAGATTTCCACTGTCCCTGGTGACTACACGTGTGGGCAGTGCAACCAGCTGCAGTTCCTGGGAAGCAGTGTTCAGGATCTGGAGTTGGTTGTTCTCCGGATCATGCAGATACAGAGCACTTCAGAAGTAAGAGCTTTAGTGAGGTGGTCACACCCAAGTCCCTCCCTTAACCGTGTTTGTTTAAAGACTGTCATAACCCAGTCCCATGTAAAGATCCACACCCTGAGTTCATCTGCCTTACCTGTCAGCCGTGTTGCATTTAAATAAACGCAATTTAATCCAACAGGCGTTCCTTGCTTCCTGTCGTGTTCCAGGCAGAGAGTAGCTGGACGACAACCAGGAATGGGGAAGGGAGTAGGCAGAGAGTGCAGGAATCCCCTGTGGCAGTCCTCTCGAAAACAAGTATACCGTTTTTGATACTGACTTTGTGGTGTAGGGAAATGGATGTCAGGAAATGACCGTTTAGGGGAAAGCAGCAGTAGCCAGCTTAGTTGCATTACGACTGGGTCTGGGGAGCAATGGGAAAGGATAAAGGTAAACAGGGTCTTAGGTATAAGAGATTCTGTGGCCTCAAACGGCAAACCAGGCTGGTGTGTTGCCTCTCAGTTGTCAGTGTCCAGGATGTCTCTGAGTGTCTGCTGGAGTTGGGGGGGGGGGGAGTGGGGGGAGGTGTGAACTGTTAGAAGTCATTGTGCACGTTGGCACAAATGACACAGGTAGACATAGGAATGTGGTCCTTCAGAGTAATTACTGAGAGCTCGAAGAAAAGTTAAAAAACAGGACCTTGACAGACACCTGATGACTTCCATTGTCATGAGCTACTGTAGGTAAGAACAGGAAGATATGGCGGATAAGTATGTGACTAAAGAATTGGTGCAGGGGGTGGGCATTCATATTTTTAGATCATTGGGAGCTTTTCTGTGACAGAGTTGACCTGTTCAAGAGGGACTGGTGGCACATGCACTGGACGGGGGACCAATATCTTCGCAGCCAGTTTTGATCGTGTTACAAGGGAGTGTTTAAACGAGATTGGCAGGAGGTGGTATCCTCAAGAGCAGGGAGGCAAATGTGAGGCTGGAAGGAAATACAGTATTCAGAAATAGTACGTTGAAGAGACAGACCAGGCTGGAACATGATAGGGAGCAAGGAATTTCCTGTTGATTAAATTGCATTTATTTCAATGTGAAAGGGCTGACAGGTAAGGCCAATGAATTCAGGGTGTGGATAGATAATCGGCGCTGGATAGTCTCGCTATTACAGAAACATGGCTGAGGGATGGATAGGACTGACCTTTAATGTAAAAGGATAAATGCATTAGGAGGGACAGAGATGGTGGAAAGAGAGAGGGGAGTAGCATTTCTAATCAAAGGGAGTAGAAAGCACTGATCAGAGATAAAATAACTGATGAATCATCCAGTGAGGCTTTATGGGTGGAACTAAGAAATAAGAAGCGGATGGTTACATTATTGGGGTGCTACAATAGACCCCCTAACAGTCAACAGGAATTACAGTAACAAAAATATCTAGAGAGTTTGGGGAGACTTGCAGGGAACATTCGGTTTGTCATAATAGGGGTTTTAATTTTTATAACACAGACTGGAACTGCCAGAGCATAAAGGGATTTGATGGGATGGAATCAATTAAGTGCGTCAGGAAAGTTTCCTCCAGCAGTATATAGAGGGTCCTAATAGGGAAGGGGCAATATTTGACCTACTCTTACGAAATATATCAGGATAAGTGAGTGAGGTGACAGTAGATGTGCACTTTGGGACCAGTGACCATAGTTCTGTTAATTTGAAAATAGTTATGGAGAGGGAAGTAATTGGTCCACAGATTCAAGTTCTAAATTGGGGCAAGGTTAATTTTGATAGACTCAGACAGGCGTTTGCAGGGGTTGATCAAAGTAGTCTGTTTGCAAGCAAAGGGTCCTCCAGCAAGTGGGAGCTTAAGATCTATATGTGCCTGTGAGGATGAAAGGAACGTTGACAGGAATGAGGAACACTGGATAACAAGAAATGTTTAGGCTTTGACCAAACAAAATGTGGAGGCGTGGCTCAGGTAGAGGCAGCTTGGATAACGGAAATCCCTGGAGGTGTACAGGGGATATCGGAGTTTACTGAAGTAGGAAATCAGGAGGGCGAAAAGGGGGTATGAGATAAACTTGACTGAGAAAATCAGGGTGAATCCAAAGAGGCACTTTAAGTATATTAAAGGAAAATCATTAACTAAAGAGAGAATAAGACCCCTCAAAGACCAAAGTCGACATGCATGTGTAGTACCATAAGAGATAGGCGATGTCCTCAACAAATATTTCTCCTCTATATTTACAGCGGAGAAAGATATGAATATATGGGAATTTGGGGAAATTATTGGTGAGATCTTCTGTATCACAGTAGAGGAGGTAATTGATGGACTAGAATCTTTGAAGTTGGAGAAATCTCATGGTCCTTACCAGATATATCCAATAACACTGAAAGGGGCGAGAGAAGAATTTGCTGGGGCCGTGGCTGATAATTTTGATCATCAGTTACCACAGGTGAGATCCCAGAAGACTGAAGGATAGCAAATGTGCACTTAATCAAGAAGGACTGAAAAAATAAAGCCTGGGAAATACAGAACAGTCCGCTTAACATCTGTGGTAGGTAAATTACTCGAGAAGATTCTGAAGCATAAGTTTTACATGCATTCGGAAAACAGGGTTTGATTAGGAATAGTAAGCATGGCTTTTTGAGTGGAAGTTCATGCCTGAAGAATTTATTAAATTTCTTTGATGATGTGACCAGGAAGGTTGACTAGGGCGGGCCAGTAGACGTGCAAATGTGTGGTGCTGGACAAGAACGGCGGCACGGTGGCACAGTGGTTAGCACTGCTGCCTTGCAGTGCCAGAGACCCGGGTTCAATTCCCGCCTCAGGCGACTGACTGTGTGGAGTTTGCACGTTCTCCCCGTGTCTGCATGGGTTTCCTCTGGGTGCTCCGGTTTCCTCCCACACTCCAAAGATGTGCAGGTCAGGTGAATTGGCCATGTTAAATTGCCCATAGTGTTAGGTAAAGTGTAGGGGTATGGGTGGGTTACGCTTCGGCAGGGCGGTGTGGACTTGTTGGGCCGAAGGGCCTGTTTCCACACTGTAAGTAATCTAATCTAAAACAGCAGGTCAGGCAGCATTGGAGGGGAAGGAAAATCGAAGTTTTGGGCATATGTCTATCATCAGGAATGTCCAAGGTTTCGATACTCCTGCTTCTTGAATGCTGCCTGACCAGCTAGGCATTTCCAGTGCCACACTTTGCAACTCTGATCTCCAGGAGCTGCAGTGTTCACTTTCTCCAAGGGTGGTAGATCTGGTCTATATGGATTTCAGTTACACCAGAACAAGATAAGTCTTTTCAGCCCCTGGAGTATGATATACAGTTACAGGAGGAGGCCAATCAGCCCTCAAGGCAACAGAACTAGACCCATTCTAGATCATGCAGCAACATGATCAGGCTATTCAGCTACTTGAAGTCAATAACACAGGAAATGGAAGAGGCAACAAAATGACTGGCCTATGGGGTACACTGGAATAACACCAGGCTATATAGCCTGTAAAGCCTGCCCTTCCCTTCAGTAAGGTCAGGGCTGATCTCTTCCAGCATTAATTTATCTTCTCTGCCCAATTCTTTGTTGCCCTCAACTCCCTGATGTGTCAAGATCCATTAACACCATTCTGCTCCCCCAAACAATTCAGAGATGTAGCTGTCTGGGATAGAGAGGCCAGAATAGTCACTACCCTCTGAGAGAAGGAAACAGTCCCCACGGATTTACCTTGACTTTTGACATGAACAAAATATATGAGCATAGTATCAGAGCGACTGACCCTGACATCACTGCAGGGCGTGACTGAGGAATGTGTCAAGGAAACTGAATAACATTGAACCTAATGGGAATCAGTTGTAAATTCCCAAGTGGTTGGGCCATTCAGGACACCATGTGGCTGGTGCAGATCAATCCTCTCAGTCCCTAGATATCTATGTTGGCGATCATAGCGTAGCTTCCTCGACACAAACATCTTCAGCTGGTTCATCAACGTCTTACCCTCCGTCATTAGATCAGAAGTGAGGATGCTCAGAAAATATCGCATAAAGAATCAAAACCTGGTCAACATTCAAGCTCATGCTGTTAATATCTAGGTAACATTAGTGTAACAGTACTACTGGACCCTGAACATTTCCAAAGAACTAAAAAAAGAGTAGCTCATTCTGTATCCCAAGCTGGTGTCACAGAAATGTGAGAACGCCATTCAGCCCATTGAAGCTATTGGATAAGAAGAGGCACAGCCCATTTACTATCTCTTATCTATTGCACAAGAAGAGTTTAAAACAAACTACAAATGTTGGAATGCAGGAGACTGGAAGAACACAACCGGCCAGGCAGCATCAGGAGAAGAAGTCCACTCCTTGGGCATAAGCTTTCTTCATGACTGGGGGTGGGGTAACGGTGTGTACAGATAAAGAGTCGAGGTGCAAGAGTAGGAGGAGGCGGTGTGGTGAGGTGGGGAACACAGGCAGAGGGTACCACCGGGTTGGTCAATGGGAGGAATGAATCCAGTTGACAGCTGGGAGATGGGTTGATCAAAGGAAAGGAAGGAGGAGAGGCTGGGAAGGGAGTCGGGGTATTGGAAGGGAGGTTACTAGAAATTGGAAAACTCAATGTTGAGTCTCCCGGGCTGTAGGCTGCACCAGTGGAATATGAAGTGTTGTTCCTCCAGTTTGTGCTTTGGTTCGTTGTGGCAATGGAGGATGTCAAGGATGACCATGTCGGAAATGGAGTGGGAGGGGGAATTGAAATCGGAGGTGATTGGGAGGTCAAATAAGCCCTTTCAGGCCCAGCTGAGATGCTCAGCAAAGCATTCCATTTAGTTTACATTTGGTCTCCCTGATATAGAGAAGACCACACCAGTACCACCAGATACAGTTAACGAGGTTGGATCCCATCACCTGACACATCTTCCACAAGGACAAATCACTTCGCTAATTTTGGTTCGTGCCACACTCCCCACCAAACCCGCCAAGCCCCACTGGCAACTGACCCTGCAGATGAAAAAAATGCATCACCTGCTGGCACACCACCTCCCTCATCTCATCAAAGGCCCCAAACAGTCCTTCCACGTGAAACATAGGTCACCTGCCTCTCCTTCAACCTAGTTTACTGCATCAGGTGCACCTGATGTGGTCTTCTCCACATCGGGGAGAGCAACATAAACTAAGGGCTCATTTCGCCGAGCATCACGACTGGGCCCACAGCGGCCGACCTGAACTCCCAGGCACCACCCATTTCAATTCCCCTTCCCAATTCCTTTCGAACATGACCTCCTTGGCCTCCTCTGTTGCCACAGTGAGTCAGACCGCAAATTGGACGAACAACATCTGACGTTCTGCCTGGTTAGCCTACAAGCTGGAGGACTCAACATTGTGTTCTTCAATTTGGAATAACCTTCCCAGCCATGGCCCTACTCCCTTTCCAGCCCCACCTACTCCCTTCCATTCCACCAAATGACCCCGCCTTAGAGCTCCCAACCGGATTCATCCCTCCCATCGACCAACCAGGTTGCACCCACCACTTGTGTACACCTATCTGCTACCTCACCATCCTGCTGCTCTCCCCACCCCAACCACTCCCTTCCCTCTTTATCTGCAGTTCCCCCTACCCCCACCCGCAGTCCTGAAGAACGGGTATACTTGAAGTGTTGACTTCTCCACCTCCTGATGCTGCCTGACTTGCTGTTTCTTCCGGCCTCCTGTTTGTCTAATGTTACACAGGAAGATAAGGAATCTAGTCAGCACAACACGCAGGTAAGCAGCTACCACCGGTCACCCAATAATGAACCTTTTCCCTGGAACTAGGAAGAGGACATTCAGCCACCCGAGACATTGACACATGAACAGAAGACGCCATTCAGACCGTCCAAACAGTTACACTGAAATAGGAGGATGTAATTGATGCTGCAACACTACAAACTAATGAAGCAGAGGCTGCATAGACAGATTGCTCCATGTTGTGCCTCCTGGCTCCTTTGCTAATGTTTCACACGTGTTACATTAACATGGTTTGCTGATGGTAAGGACGCACACCGGATGGTTTGTGGCACATCTCAAGGAGGCATCTTCCATCTCCGAGAAGACAGGGCTAGTCTTCTGTATGGATGTCAGAAGCCTTTGAGAATGACCAACCCTGTCAGAATGTGGCTGCTGACAAGTTTGTGAACAACATGATGCTCAGTGCAGGGTCTCACTCCAACCGTGCATTGAGACGGAGAGAGTTTGGTCAGAGCCTGGAGCTGTCTCTCAACCAACATGGGGTCTCCACAGAGACATGTAAACTATCACAGAGTCATAGATTTCAACAGGACCTTTAGCCCAAACTGGTCCATTCAGACTAAAATGTCCATCCATGCTAACTCCATTTTCCTGCACTTGGCCCATGTCCTTCTTAACATTCCCTATCATATATTTGTCCAAATGAGAAAACATAAATTGCGGGAAACATGGAATATTTAACGGTATCAATGCTTATTTTTGAAAATAATGAATATTGGTCTATAACGCTCAAGTTTTATTGCAATCACTTTTTATTCTTTTTACGCATTACAGATTAAGCACTTATTTCCTTCACACTCTCCTCGTGGTACCTTCAACGCAGGGATTACTCTGGCGCATTGCCTGTATTCTGTCTCATTGTGGCAAGGAGATCATTCCTCATAAAGGAGAGAAAATCTGTTCACAGCGTCCCAAGTACTGTTTCAATATCACTTTACCAATTCAGTAAGGTGTCTTCATACTTATACTTCCATCATTTTACAATGAAGGACACTGTACATTACTGTGCTGATTACCTACTGCTCCGTATGAATTCTATCAGTGTCTCATGACCAAGGACATCCACCTCCTTTTCACCAAGAACACTTCCCATCATCTCACCTTCACATAAATACAAACTGGGAAGGATGGTATGTTTTGCCAAATCATTTTGTTGCCTTGAAAAACGCTATGCTTTAAGCACAGCCACGCCAACAACAACACCACTATTGCCATTGGAGATGGTTGCAGATGGTTGCAGATGCTGCGGAGGTGATGGCCTAGCTGTATTTTGTCTGGAATAATAACGCAGAGACCCAGGTGATAACCGAGACCCCGGTTCCGAATCCCACCACGGCAAATGTTGGAATTTGCAATCAATCAAATATCAGGAATTGAGAATCTAATGAAACCATTGTGTTTGTCCTACCTGGAACACTAATGCACTTCAGAGAAGGAAATCTACTGTCTTCACCCGGTCGGACTTACATGTGACTCCAGACCACAGCACTGTGGTTAACACACAGTTGTAGTTTGAAATGGCCAAGCCAGCCGCTCCGTTATATCACTCACTAAAATTTTCAAATAAATGAAACCGGGCGGACCACAGCACTGACTACTTACAGCTCACAGGCTGCAGTGGGTCAGGGAGGCGGCTCACCAACACCTTCTCAAGGACAATCAGGAAAGGAATTAATTACTGGCCCAACATCCCATCACTGAATAAAAGAAGATGATGACACTCAAGGAAGAGAGACAAAGTTACATAGCTCACTTCAAACTGGGACTTTGATGTACAGCTCACATGGGCATGCATTTCAGTAATATGGGAACAGGAAAAAAATAAAGAAGATTAGTCTGGACTATTATTTCCACTCCAGCTAATCATCAACAGTCCCTCTGTTTGTTTCTTTCTCTCTACCTCTCTCTTTCTCTATCTATTCAACTCACTCCTTCTCCCTTTCACAACAGCCATCCCTGTCATCAACATCAAACAGAGCTGCATTCAGTTCTGATGTATGGTGATTGGACGCAAAACTTCACTTCTATTTTTCTCTCGACCTGAGGCTGCCAAATCTGTTCAGTTTCTCTGGCACTTACTCGTTCCTTTTGTTTCTGATCTCTAGAGGCATTTTTTTCCCCTCTACCTTTCATGGGATGTCTGCATCATTGACAGAGCAGCATTTGTGGACCTCACTAAATGCCTTTTACTGTGAGGCCATTCCTTAAGGTATTGGGTCTGACGTCAGTCTTAATTCAGACCAGGCAATAATGTGAGATTTAATCACCAAAGGACAACAGTGAAATAGATAAACTTATTGACAAAGTGCTGGTGGAATTATACTAGTAAAATTCACTTTTATTTCCAGTTCCTGTCATTTGAATTTAAGTTCTGTCATCATCTGTGATAGGATTTGAAACAGTGTCCACAGTGTAGTTACCTGGGCCACTGAATTACGTGCCCAGCGACATTACTACTCTGACACCGTGTCCCTGTCATGAATTTACTTTACAGACAAGAACAAGATTTTGATGGAAACATTTGTAACGGAAAGACTGATTAGAAGAGAACAGGAACCATAAAGTCTGACTTTTACCAAGGTATAGATAATGGTTTATTTTGCACTCGCACTGACGTCAAGATGGGGTCTGGCGATACCATGGAGCTGGGAGTGGGTAGCTTTGGTGATGGAGAGAATACCAAGACATAAATCAATTCGGGGAAAATAGGTACTTTGTGATTGTGAACAGTCTTGTTTTCAGATGTTTGTGTGTGCGGGTGTGTAGGCGGTTCTGAAATGTGTGGGTAATGAATGCATTTGCATTTGAAACTGACGACAATAGTTTCAGTATTTACTAAATATCGATAACAGAAATAGCACTGAAGTTCACCATGGGATTAATAAATCGATAGTGATGGGGAGACTTACCAGGAACACCAACAATAGCCAGAATGGGATAGTAACCAGCCTGAATAATCAGCAGTACACCTAATATCCGAACTGGTAATATGTGCGAATAAAAGGAAAGATACAAAAGACCCCAAGATAAACTCCTGTCCATTGTTGCAGCATTCCAGTCTATTTTTCTTAGATTCTGAACCATTGATGCGTCATTCCAGTCGACTGTTCTCAGATTCTGATCCATTGTTGGCATATTCCAGTCTAATGCTCTCAGATTCTGATCCACTGTTTAAACATTCCATCTAGTGTTCTCAGATTCTGGCCCATTGTTGGAACATTCCAGTCTATGGTTCTCAGATTCTGATCTCTCCTTTCCCTGTCGCTGCAACTGCTGATCCTTGTCAGTGTTGCTGGTGATACATCTGCATCAATAATGGGATAAAGCATTGGAGGAAGCCCCGTACAAATAGAAGAGGAAAACCATCCAGTGACATAATTAGGATCCATGGAGAGTGACATCAATCACAGTCATTGAACAAACAGACCCAGATAACTCCTTTTGGAATACGACCTTCAGTTCAAAATAACAACTGGATTGAATTGAATGTTGACATCACTGGCTAATGGTCACATCTCCCATTTCCATTTGTTCTCGTGAAGTTAATTGTGAGGGAGAATTATTGACGTTTTCTTAATGCGGGTTAGATGATTCTGCTGTGATATTCATTTGCAATACTGTAACCACCTGAACGCTCCACCATGACCATCCACAACAAAAAAATCACAATCTAGATGTGGTTTCCATGCTGGTCTCTCCTTGACTAGAACAGGCACCAAGCAACAGATTCTCAGTGGATATATTTGCCCTGACCATACATAGGAAGTGTGGATATTTTTGTCTGGACATTCCACTCGTGACAATGCTGAATCTTCAACACACAATATGATTGAGCACGTTTTATGTAAACTAACAAACACTTTCACATTGTATTGGCTTCAAAGCGGTACGACTTACATTTTTGGAATTCAGTCCAAAGCCAAATGTGGCATGTTCTCACAAACCCAGTCCTTTTACAGGGTTATGTTGTCCTTGGTTTTTTTGAAAGAGGGTCTAAAGGACCCAAGATTCCAATATGTCAGAATTTTGACAGGTTCGTTGGGGTCCTTTTGTTTATACCTAACAGAACATGCCTCATCCAAGAAGCCTTTTAAGTCTCTAAAAAGTACCCTGTATAATCAAGAGGACCTGTCCAGCTCCCCAGCTGGACAGGTTGGATCAGTTCTTGGTTAGTTGAGTTAGAGTCACTGGACGCTCTCTGCCTCCTTCTGCCCTTCCGACATTATAACTAGTTAGCAGTTGGGTCAGTTTTATTCTTGGTGCTTAGGGGTTTTGTTTATTGGGATTGTTGCAAGTATATTGGAACAGCATCTTTAAATCGGTATAGCCTGTCAGGTTCGGATACGATACGTTATTCAGGTATTCTGTTTTCGGTTCCTTATGTTTAATTTGGTAATTTGGCAAATAAATGTCATTTGTTTAAAACTCGGCAGTCTGACCAGCTAATTCACTCTGGGAATATCAGCTATACACTAACCTTCAACAAGTAGCAAATTTATCGTCCGGCTACCTGCTTAAAATGTTTTGAGTGCTCGGGTCTGGTCCATAACAGATTAGGGGCCTTCGCAGAATTTAGACAGCGAGTGGCAGGTGATATTGTCTCTTATTTCGTGTGTTGATTTGGTGAGTAAACAGACCTTCAGATAGCAATGGTTCCTGCAGGAACAAAGCTTGTTTTGGAGGTGGAGGAAGTGACCTTGGGGGTTTTACAAAATGCACATAAGTCCAAGCCGTGGGAATTAGAAGACAAAGGGAGTTAAAGCTACCGTCTGATGTGAGGAAAGATGAGATGAATGCAGCAGTAGCTCGGCATTCCAATTTGCTGCAAACTCCATCAGGATCTGTGGAGATGACTAAACTTCAATCGCAAAAGAGGCAGCTTGAGTTGGAAGCAGAGGTGAAGCAGTTTGAGCTACGACTAAAATCAGAAGAGGAAGAAAGATAACGAATAGGTTTAACAGAGGAAAGAGAAAAAAATAAATAGCTTCAGCAGGAGAGAAAGAAAAAGAGGGAGCATTTGAGCTTCCGAGGTGGACACTTAGAATGGAAAGTCAGCTGAAAAGGATGAGGATGAAGGCTGAAGGTCAGCTTAGCGAGGTACAGAGTGAAGATGGGTAAACCCATGGTGAGTCCAAAGCCTGGTGAGAAACGTGTTTCAGTATATTCACAGCTTGCCTAGATTAATGAGGAGGGAAGTGGCTAAAGAATTTCAGTGGGCAGTGACCATGTAGGTTTTGTTGACCCAAACAGAACTTGTAGGTAGAGCTAGTGAGGTATGTGCAACACTATCAGAGGAGGGATCTGGGGACTATGAGGAGAGGAAAATATACGTATGAGCACGTGCCAAAAGCCTACAGACAACGTGAGGAATTTAAGGAAGGATCCTGGTCGAACCCATATTGAGTTTGAAAGAATCAAACAAAGTAATTTTCAGAGATGGATAAGAGCTTTAAAAAGAGAGCAAACCTACAATGCTCTGAGAGAGACAATTACTTTGGAGGAGTTTAAGCATTCACATAGTGCAAACTCATTTGGAAGATACTAGAGTAATAAAGGCAAGGCTGGCAGCTGAATAGTCTGATGATTATGACTGGTGATTATTGTTATAAAACTTGTTTTGGCTTCCAGAGTCAATTTCAGTCCATGATGGATAGAAATTGGGGCAAAGAGAAATCCCCACGTAGAAAGGGAGACGTAGCTCTCGGTGAAGGCAATACTTGAAGGAGGCAGAGAAGATTTTTTAAAAGCCTCCGGTGTTTTCATTGCAACAAATTAGGTCACATGAAATCACTGTTTTGGTGGATTCAGAAAAAAACACAGATGTAGGAAAAAAGGAATAAATCTGGGAGTTTTGATGGAGCGGTAACAGAATGCACAGTGGAAACTAGAAAGCTGCATCAGAGCGTATAATCTGATTGGAGGTTTGTTACGGAGGGAGTACCAGATCTGCTTATAAAATATACCTTCAAAGGGAAAGTTTATTCACATAGGGCAGTTAAAGAGGATGCAATATTAAGAGACACAGGATCCTCTGTGAATAGATAAGGAGATATGTACTCCTGAAGGAATATTTCCAGACAAGGTACAGCGAAAGGCAATTCACCATGAGTTAAAAGGTGCAAAATCATGTAAAGTGAGCATAGCGTGTCCAGAAAAGTGTGGGGAAATTGTGGTAGAGGTATTGGACAAACTCTCAGCTCCAGGAATACAATTTGTCCTTGCGGAAAATATAGCTGATTCAGTGGTAGGATTACTGCTATATCATTGAAAAGCCAGTGGATATGCAGGCAACTGAATCAATGTAGGAGTCTTATCCTTGAAATTTTCCTGATTGTGGGTAACAAAGTCCCAATGTCACGAGTTGAAACAGAAAATACCAAAAATATAAAGATAAGGAAGCTTAAGTGGCATGAACAGATACTTTGTTCCATCAGAAAGTTGAGACAAAACCGGAGCAAATAGGTGATCATGTAAAAATTTTTTCTCGGCTAAACTAATTGAGTCACAGCAGAAAGATAAAAGTTTAAAGCAGTTGTATCAAAAAGCACATACGTTAGGAATTTTGAATGTATCCCTGAGCTTTATTACCTTAAAAATGATGTCCAAATGAGGAAATGGAGACTATCATATATTCAAGGAGCTGAAAAATGAGAAGAGATTCATCAAATCATATTGCCAATGTGGTACAGAAACGAGGTGATGCGAATGGTGGATGAATTACCACCGAGAAGTCAGTTCGGAGTGAGGGAAAAAAACAGACTGAATACAGAGACATTTTACTGGCCTGGACTGCAACAGGATGTAGTTGATGTTTGCCAGGCGTGTTATACATGTCAGGTAATTGGAAAAACACAAGTGATAATAAAACCTGCACCTTTCTTAACTATTCCGGCATTTGAGGAACCTTTTACAGGAGTCTTAATTGATTGGCTAGGTCCCAGATCACAATCAAAAGAGTGGGCATCAGTATTTTTTTAACAATAATGGATGCATTGACTAGATTTCCAGAGGCCATCCCAAGGTGCAGTATCACAGCTAAAAGAATTGCAAAGGAATTACTCTTCTTTAAAAAATAGATACGGACTACCAATGAAGATACAGTGAGATCAAGGTTCAAAGTTCACATCTAATTAATCACGATAATGTCTTAGGAATGAAGCAATTCAAATCTACTGCAAACCATCCACAATTGCAGGGAGCACTAGAAAGGTGACATTAAACATTAAAGACCATGTTGAGGGCTTATGATCAGGATTATCCAGATGATTAGGGTCGGGGAATTCCATTTGCACTTTTTGTGATCAGGGATGCCCCCAATTAACAGAGCAAATTCGTTTCATTGGAATTATTTTGGGGGCATTAAGTGAGAGGACCATTTAAATTGATTAAGGAGAAAATAGTAAATTAGTGTTCAAAGGCCACACATTTGGACTCGGTCTCAAAATTTAAGGAATGATTAATAGCGCTGGGGAGTTGGCTAGACAGCATTTAAAAGAAATGCAACATGCAATAAAACAGGACGCGGAGAGGAAATTTTAAAAATGCAATCTTGTTATCGGGAATAAGATATTACTGTTACTTCCAGTTATAGGTGAACCTTGAAAAGCAAGGTTTAGTAGACCTTATCAAACACAACGGATATTGAGTGAGAGTAACTACTTGATAGGGACTCCAGAAAGAAAGAAATCTCACAGCGTATGTCATGTGAATATGCTCAAAATGTACTTTGACAGGTAAGGACAGCCAGAGAACAAGGTGTTAATGATTACGGCACAGAAGGAAAAAAACAACTTCAGAGGATTCTGATTCGGACATTCCTCAAATTAAAGTGGACAATGAGGTAGTTGTTTAAAAATGTTTTTCTGGAAAAGCGCAGCAGGTCAGGCAGCATCAAAGGAGAAGAAGAATCAACTTTCCGGGCATAATCCCTTATTCAGGAATGAGGAGGGTGTGCCAAGCAGGCTAAGATAAACGGTAGGGAGGAGGGACTTGGGAGAGGGGCATTGGGAATGCGATAGGTGGAAGGAGGTTCAGGTGAGGGTGATAGGCCGGAGAGGGGGTGGGGGCGGAGAGGTCGAGAAGAAGATTGCACGTCAAGAAAGCGGTGCTGAGTCTGAGGGTTTGGACTGAGAAAAGGTTGGTGGAGGGGAAATGAGGAAGCTGGAGAAATCTGCATTCATCCCTTGTGGTTGGAGGGTTCCTAGGAAGAAGGTGATTTGCTCTTCCTCCAGGTGTCGTGTTGCCATGGTCTGGTGATGAAGGAGTCCAAGGACCTGCATGTCCTTGGCGGAGTGGGAGGGGCAGTTGGGTTGGTTGGTGCTGGTGTCCCAGAGGTGTTGTCTGAAACGTTCTGCAAGTAGGCGGCCTGTCTCCCCAATGTATAGGAGGCCACATCGGGTGCAGTGGATGCACTAAATGATGTGTGTGGAGGTGCAGGTGAATTTCTGATGGATATTGAAGGATCCCTTGGGGCCTTGGAGGGAAGTGAGGGGGGAGGTGTGGGCGCAAGTTTTTCATTTTTTGCAGTTGCAGAGGAAGGTGCCGGGAGTGGAGGTTGCGTTGGTGGAGTGTGTGGATCTGACAAGGAAGTCACGGAGGGAGTGGTCTTTCCAGAACGCTGATAGCGGTGGGGAGGGAAATATATCCTTGGTGTTGGGGTCCGTTTGGAGGTGGCAGAAATGACGAAGGATGATCCGATGTTACTGGAGGTTGGTGGGGTGGTAGGTGAGGACTAGTGGGGTTCTGTCCTGGTGGCGATTGGAGGGGCCGGGTTCAAGGGCGGAGGAGCGGGAAGTGGAGGAGATGCGGTGCAGAGCATCGTCAATCACGTCTGAGGGGAAATTGCAGTGTTTGAAGAAGGAGGCCAGTGCTTTGTTCGGTATTGGAATTGGTCCTCCTGGGAGCAGATGCGGTGAAGGCGAAGGAATTGGGAATATAATCCCACCTTTTCCTCCACTACATTGATGACTGTATCGGCTCTACCTCGTGCTCCCACGAGGAGATTGAACAATTCATCTACTTTACGAACACCTTCCACCCAGACCTCAAATTTACCTGGAGAGTCTCAGACTCCTCCCTCCCCTTCTGAGACCTCTCCATCTCTATCTCGGATGACCGACTCAACACGGACGTATACACTAAACCGACTGACTCCCACAGCGACCTAGATTACACCTCTTCCCTCCCTGCCCCCTGTAAAAACGCCATCCTACGTATCATTCCAGCTCCAACTCTGACATGTCCCTGGCGAGGAGGAAAATTACTCAACTATATCCAGTCCCTGCAAAGGAGAATAATTACAATCTGACCAATTACCACACCCTCAGTCCCATCTCGACAGTCAAATTGGTGGGAATACTTTTCGATAAAGCTGTCAAGTAGCACCGAAATAATCAGGTCAGTGTGGTTTCTGATAGGTCCCCATGTGGAGATGGTGCTGCAGTGGACATATCATTGGTTTACGAATCCAGTCCAGGCCAATGATCTGGCAGGTGTTGGAAGTTAAAAATAATTAATTAAATATCGATACCTAAAATCTGGTGTCAGTAATAGTGTCCAATGTTGATTGTAAACATCTGTCTCCTTCCCCAAGTGATCTCCCGTGCTTTCTTGGCCGAAAAGTGACTCCAGACACACAAACATGGTCTCTGAATCTGCCAAGTGAGACCCTCAATAGTATCAAACTGCTCTGAGGTCTTAAAGGATAAAACCTGACAGAACATCTAGCATCAACCTCGTTATCAGAAAAGGGAGTGAGAAACACAGTTCTGTCGACCCTTCCTAACATCTGAGAGCTTATGACAACCTTTACAGAGCTTTCCAACAGACTGAACAGAAACATCGGGAGAGGGGGAGGTCATTCAGCACATTGAGCTTTCCCCATGCTATTTCATGGCCGAACATCTCCTCAAAGCAGTTTTCCCCACACAATGTTCATATCCCAAAATATGTTTAAAAATTATGAAATATAGTGCCTTCGGCCCATCAATATATAGGGAGTTCTCTGATAACACATGTTTATTAATCGCGATTTGACTGCAATGTGATTCGTGAACCATTTTCTAGAAAGTGAACTAACATCCCTGCTTCCAATCTGTCTCGCCCTGTCAGAGTTTATATATCTCACTGAGATCTCCACTCATTTTCCTAAAGCCCATGTAATACAGGCCCAGTCGCCCCAAACACTGCTCCCACAACTAACTGTCATCCCAGAGATCAGTCTGTCATCCTTCACTGCACTCCCTCAATGTCAGGTTTGCCCTTTATTAGGTAAGGACACCAAAACTGCACAAAATACAGCACAATGTTCGAGATGGGGCCCACCAAGTCCCTGTACAGTTGCAGTAAATGACCCTTACTCCTGCATTCTAAATCACTCTGAAATGAAGTTAAATAAACCATTTATCTTCCAACCTGCTTTCTGCTCCTGCAATATTGCTTTCAGTGACTAGTGTACAGGGAGATCCAGATTCTTTTCAATGTTACAGCTCCCTACTTGCTGGATCTACGTACACTGTATACAGTGTGCCAATGCATTTCCCAGTATTGACTTCCGTGTTCAGAACTCACTGCCCTACATGGACTCGGAATGCTGCGCAGAAATAAACAAAAATGCAGCTTAAGTTCATTTATATATCAACAAATTTCAGCCAATCCTTTTCAAATGATAGCCTGCCATTCAATTGATCCCATCAATGTACACAACCTCTCATCTCTGCCATTGCTCTCCATCTGCCAGGTATTTGCCCAGTCACTCCACTTGTCTCAATCAATTTGGAGCCTTTTTTACATCCTCCTCATCCACGCACAAGCTGACATCGTTTAGAGCTGTCAGCAGTCTTGGGAATATTGCAATTGAGCCCCTCAACCAAAGATATGATGTGTACGTGGAATAGTTGGATGCCAAATCTCGATCCTTGTTATATCCTCCAAGCCTTCCATTCAAAAAACATGGTTTTATTCCTACTCACTGTTTCCTGCCAACTCTCCCATTCTAAAACCATGACCATATATTAGCCCCAGTCCCATAGGATTCGAATTTGCACAATAGGCTTGGGGCTTTATCAAAAATCTTTCTGAAAATCCAATCGTATTGCGTTGATACCTTCTCCATAATTTTGCTAAAAGCCATTTTCCCAAACATGATTCCTATTTCATAAAACTCTGTAAAGAAGATGGAGGAATGTACACCGGTCGATCGGACTGTGTCCCTCAAGAAAATTATGCTCGAGTGCTGCGGGTTTGACGCAGCAAACGTGTACTGCATGCAGGATTTCCCTTAGGCAGGCTATTTCGATATGACCGTCGGGAGCATGAAGCATTGCGAGCAGCTCCAGAAGGTGTTTAAAGAGAAGGAAGGGGGGTGGAATCTGTTCTCCATCTGGTGGGTGGTCGCGTTGTATGTGCTTCCTCCACAGAGGAGTAAGGTTGTTATAATTCATATGTACAACACCCACGTCCCAGCAGCTGATGTCCTGACCTTCCTGAGAAGATGTATCCAGGTCGAGGGAGAAAGCACTAATGTGGTTGACCATTTCGTGATCTTGACCAGCAAGCGGCAGGTCAGGGTAACTCTGAGGGCCGATGCCAGTGGGAACATCCTCCACCAACACTCCAGCTTTGCAATCAGAGGGAGC
The DNA here is from genome assembly GCF_047496795.1 of Chiloscyllium punctatum. Lineage (NCBI taxonomy): Eukaryota > Metazoa > Chordata > Chondrichthyes > Orectolobiformes > Hemiscylliidae > Chiloscyllium > Chiloscyllium punctatum. The sequence goes on from NC_092766.1 coordinate 67,015,819, forward strand.
CGAGTTACATGATGGTCAGAGGGCAACCGAAAGTGTGCCAAAACTGCAGAAGGTCAGGAAACTTGGCGGCAGACTGTAAGGTGACTCTGTTGAAACTGCAAGCAGGAGGGTCACCCAACCAATGAATGCAAAGAGGATAAGAACTGTAATTGTGCTGAGAGGCAGAACATATGTACAAGGCCTGCCCAAGATGAGCGGCCGCCACGTACTCTCAGATGGCCAGAGGTGGACGGCAAAAGATCAGCAAGGCACCACAATTCAGCAAGGGAACGGTGTGTGGTGGAACCCCGAAGGAAAGACAGGCTGGAGCATAGTAGGCCGCAGTCAGCTGAGATATGCAGCATCCAATCCAAACTCCTACAGGTCAGGCAGAGGTAATGGAAGAGGAGGGAACCAAGGGGGGCGAGGAGTGGATTCCTGTAAAAAAAAGGAAGTGGAAAACTCTACAGGTCCCCAAAAACACCCAGCAAAGGGGAAACGACACCTGCAAGAGGAGGAAATGGGCAGCTCTTCGGATATTGAGGACGGGTGTAAGGACAGTCGTCACCACCATAAGAAACAAAGCGCCGTGGGTAGAAAGGAGGGCAGCACCCCCCCCCCCCAAACAGGAAAAGACGAACCCTCTTTGGGGACTGGTAAAGACCAACCCCCACCCAGTGAGAACCAGGAGGTATACACACCGCCCCACAGCCCCAGATAATTGGTTTCAGCAATCCTCTGACAGCCCCGTGGTCAGACAGAGACCTGGGTTGTGCGGACCCTCGGCCCAGCCTGATGACACCAGAGCGGGGAAATGTCCTCAGCGTGGAGTCGGAGAGCTACCTCAGCCCTGCAAGGGTCCAGCAGTTCGCTTACACCACAGGGATGCAGACAGCTACCCCAGAGAGGCACAACCAAGAGCAAATGGACACTGGTAACCTCATAAACTGTTAAAATGCGTATAAAATTGCCAGCATTAATGTGCATAGCATTAAATCTGCTATGCAATGTGTTTCTACGTTGGCCTTCTTAGCCAATGTGAAAGCCAATGTCCTGTTTCTGCAGGAGCGTGGGATACCACACCTCACTAGCTAGAGGAAATGGTAGAGCTTGTGGGGCCCATGGGCCGTCGGTTTGGTTGGGGAGCAATGATAACAGCGCCTCCAGCCTGGGTATCCTGTTACGAGGAGGCAACTTCACTATCTCCGTGGTTAATCCTCGTCACTGACGTCATGGACAGGAATGCTACCCAGAGACTGATCAATGTGACGCCCCAGTGGGTAAGAGTGATCGATTGGCCGTCCTGCAACAGCTTCAACTTTGCTGTCTACGTCCAGGTCGGTCATTCTGACAGGAGATTTGAACGGTATCATTGATGCAGATGTACAATCCGGCGGCGGGGGGAGGTGGGGTAAGGGGGAGGGTGTGGCAGTAAATTGGACGCCACTTCCAGACCCCTGATGGTAATGGTAAAAGATGCCAAGCTGCATGACGTCTTCAGCACCCCTGCAGACTGAGCACAGTATAGTTATACTTTTTCACGGGCAGACGGGTCTATGTGCTCAAGGATAGATTACTTGTTTGAGTCCCGAACATTCTTCATCAGATACAGCGACGTCAAGTAGGTGTTCTTCTCTGACCACTGCCTCCTGCTGGCTGACTGTCACCTACAGGACGAGAAGCAGTCTGGTAAGGGAACGTGGAAGCTGAACACAAATCTGTTGGCCCCAGGAAACATTGAGGAGCTCAAGAGGGACTACACAGGTTGGAGAAACATGAAGCTCCTCTTTGAGTCTCCTGCAGACTGGTGGGAAACAGTAAAAGGGAACATTAAGAGGTTCTTGATTCTCAAAGGTGTTCAGGATGCGATAGAGAGGCGGGCAAGACCGTCCCAACTCCAGGAAAGCATGCAGAACATGCTCCAGCTGCAGACGAAGAGGGTCAATGTCATGAACGATCTGGAGATGAAGGGCCAGCAAGACTCGCTCTTTACAACGGAGGCCTCTAAGAAAATCTTCCAGTCCAGGGTTCGCTCCATGGAATCGTGCTCAATTTTCTTCTTCCAGAAGGTGCACAAAGTAGGAAGAAGATTACTAACTCCATAAGGATCAGCAAATCCTTCTATGCCAGTCCATATGACTCGAGGCCAACCGACAGCGCTGCCTCCCAGTCGTTCCTGTCCTCTATCACCGAGGTCTTTGACGACAGAACACGGGAGAGGCTGAATCAGCCGTTATCTCTGGATGAGCTAACCAAGGAACACGAGTCCTTTGAAAAGAATAAAACTCCCGGAAGTGACGGCTTACTGGTTGTGCTCTATTCTGCTCTATGGGACTTGATTGGCAAGGAACTGCTGAAGGTGTATGTCAGTATGTTTCTGGCAGGTATTATAAGTGAATCCATGAGGAAAGGCATCATCACCCTCATCTACAAGCGGAAGGGGGAGGGAGGAAATCAGAAATTGGAGACCGATCTCACTATTGAATGCGGATTACAAAATCTTGTCAAAGTTCGTCGCCAACCGGGTCAGGTCTGCTCTGGGGTCGGTGATTCATCCTGACCAAACCTGTGCTGTACTGGACAGGATAATCGCTGAGAGTCTCGCAATCCTCAGGGATACGATCGGCTAAATGCAGGACAGGACGTTTAACACCTGCCTCTTCTTGACTGGACCAGGAGAAAGCCTTTGATAGGATATTTCATACGTGTATGAGAGATATTCTATCCAAAATGGGCTTTGGTGAGGGAATCTACAATTGGATCAGACTGCTCTACACCAACATTGTCAGTGCAGTCTCAATCAATGGGTGGGAATCAGTTAGCTTCCCAGTAAGATCTGGAGTCAGGCAGGGCTGCCGTCTCTCTCCTGCCTTGTTTGTGTGCTGCATAGATCCGTTTGCGGAGTCCATCAGGAAGGATGCGAGCCTGAGAGCAGTGAATATTCGTGTCAGCAGGGGCCTCCAGGTTAAGGCCTCCCTCTATATGAATGATGTCGCCGTTTTCTGATGGGATCCTCTGTCCGTGCACAAACTCATGTGCATATGTGACCAGTTCAAACAGACCTTGGGGGCCAAGGTAAACCGAGGCAAGAGTGAGGCCATGCTCTTCAGGAACTGGACTGACCAATCCTCCATCCCCATCACCGTCAGGACTGACCACCTGAAGGTGCTGGGTATTTGTTTCGGCTTGGCTGGGGCGTGTGCCAATCTCGGGAGGAGCGCATCAGGAAACTGAGTAAGAAACTGGGCAGATGGAAGCAGCTGTCGCTCTCCATCACGGGAAAAATTTGGTCGTCTGGTGTGAGACACTATCATTACTGTTATATGTGGCACAGGTCTGGCCTATTCACAGAACCTGTGCCTTCGCAGTCTCCCGGGACATCTTCCAATTTATATGGAGATCAAAGATGGACTCGACGTACAAAGATCCGGGCAACTGGGGAGAAAAACGCTCCCAATGCCACACTCACACTGATGGCAACCTTTGTGTGCGGCTGTGCGTTGCTCCCCGATACACAAAAAAGAAATGTCACTACGTACTGAGATTCGACCTGCCCCCGGTGTTGCAAAGGATGGACCTGGTCTCGCAGCAAGTTGTTGGACCGTTCTGTATCACCTGTCCTTGGTGGAGAAATTTCTGAAGAATAACACCTTTGACCACAAGTCCATCAGGAAATGGTCAGCACATAGTGTCCTTGAGAACTGTCGGGAAAAGGAGAGGGTGGACCCTGTTGAGCGGTTCCCTGAGCAGACTGTCAAAGCCATTTGGTAGAATGCCTCATCGCCAGAACTTTCCAACAAATACCAAGACATGGCTTGTCTGGTGTTGAGAAGGTCTCTGCCTGTGAGATCCTTTATGCACGCCCAGTCTCTCAGCCGCACCACACGCTGCCCTCGAAGCGGGTGTGGAGGGGACAAGACTGTCAGACACCTCCTTCTGGAATGTGCATATGCAAAGGAAATCTGGAGAGGAATGCAATGGTGTTTGTTGAGGTTTGTTCTGAGCAGCACCGTGATGCAGGACTCCATCCTCTATGGTCTGTTTCCTGGGATGCACACTAAGACGATCATCAACTGTGCATGGAGGATCATCAACTTGGTCAAAGACGCTCTTTGTCTGTCTGAAACCTTTTGATATTCCAGCTGAAGGAGTTGCCCCCGAATGAGTGTTGCAGAATGGCACATTCTGAGGTCCAGGACTACGTATTGAGGGGTGCGCTGAATCTTTGGGCAGCTGCTGCCAAGACGCGGTGTGGAAAGACCACCATGCCATGTCTGTCCACCAAAGAAAAACAGGGGACCCACTCATTAAGTGGGCTCCGCTGGCAACTCAGTTAAATATATGGATGGTAAACGTACAGACTTCTATATGCGAAGGATTAATTCCGATCTCTGTGTGTAAAGAAATGCAATGTGCACATATGAATTGCATCATCAATTGTATAGATCAACAAAATATTTTATGAATAAAGTATGTTTTTGAAATAAAAATAAGTGTTTCCCTCCTTCCCTAACCATAACTAAATGTGGAGTGGTCGATTGACATGCTGTAATTAGCAGAGTAGGTAGTAATGCTTTGGTTTGAGAAGCTTCAGTAAGCAGCAGCTCAGCAAAATGTGCAGATAAGCTCAGATAAAGTCTCTTTAATGCTTGTCTGACAGCAGTCGAGATGGCAGTTAGGGAAGTCACATGTTCTACCTGCGGGATGTGGGTCCTCAGGGAGACTTCCACTGTTCCTGATGAATACACGTGTGTGGGAAGTGTTTGGGCACTGTAGCTGGCTGCTCTTGGGGTCATCTGAGATACTGAGAACTTCGTTTATAAGACCTTTAGTGAGGTGGTCACACCCAAATCCCTCCGTTAGCCTGTTTCTGCAAAGACTGTCATATCACAGTACCATGTAAAGATCCATGTCCTGAGTTCATCTGCCTTCCTTGTCAGCCCTGTTGCCTTTAAATAAACGCTATTTATTCCAACACGCGTTCCTTGCTTCCTGTCGTATTCCAGGCAGAGAGTAGCTGGGCAACCACTAGGAATGGCAAATGGAGTAGGCAGAGAGTGCAGGAATCGCCTGTGGCTATTCCACTTGAAAACAAATATACCATTCTAGATACTGATTTTGGGTTTGGGGAGTGGGTGGGTGTCGGGAAATGAACGTTCAAGGGAAAGCAGCAGCAGCCAGGTTGGTTGCAGTACAACTGGCTCTGGGGCACAGCGGGAAAGGGTAAAGTTAAACAGGGTCTTAGAGGTAGGCGAGTCGATTATTAGGGGGACAGATTGTAGATTCTGTGACCTCAAACGGGAATCCAGGATGGTGTGTTACATCTCAGGTGTCAGAGGACAGGATGTCTCCGAGTGGCTGCAGAACGTTCTCAAGGGGAGGCTGACCAGCCAGAAGTCATTGTGCACGTTGGCACAAATGACAGAGGTAGATATAGGAATGAGGTCCTACAGAGTGATTACAGAGAGCGAGAAGGAAAGTTAAAAACCAGGACCTTGACGGTGGTAATCTTCTGATTACTTCCAGTGGCATGAGCTAGTGTAGGTAAAAATAGGCGGATATGGCAAATAAATATGTGGCTAAAGAATTGGTGCGGGACAGAGATTCAGATTTTTCGATCAAAGGGAATTTTTTGACAAAGGTGACCCGTTCAAGAGGGACAGTTTGCAAATGCACTAGACGGGGGACGAATATCTTCGCAGCTAGTTTTGTTAGTGCTACAAGGGAGAGTTGAAACGAGATTTGCATAGGGGGTGGGATCCTCAAGAGCAGGGAGGCAACTGCGATGCTGGAAAAAGATACAGTAATCAGGATTTGAAATGTGAAAAGTTAGGTCAAGCTGGAACAAGACGGGGAACAAGGAATGCCTGTTGGCTTAATTTCCATTTATTTAAATGCAAAAGGGCTGATCGGTAAGACTGATGATCTCCGGGTGTGCATATGTACATGGGACTGAGATAGTATAGCTATTACAGAAATATGGCTGAGGGTCAGATAGGATTGACAGCTTAATGTACCAGGGTAAAATGCATTAGGAGGGACAGAAATGGTGGAAAGAGTGGTGGGGGACTTGTATTTCTGATGAAGGAGAGCATCACAAAGCATCAGAGATGAAATAACTAAAGGAACAATCAGGGTGTCTTTGTGGGTGGAATTAAGAAATAAGAAGGGGATGGTGACATTATTGTGCCCCCAAATAGTCAATAGTAATTACAGGAACAAAAATATGTACAGAGATTAGGGAGACTTGAAAGTACAATAGGGTTGTCATAATGGTAGTTTTAATTTTTATAACACAGATTGGGACTGCCAGAGCATTAAGGGATTTGATGATATTAAATTCATTAAGTGCGTCAGGAAAGTTTCCTCAAGCAGTATGTAGAGGATCCTAATCGGGAAGAGGCAAAATTTGACCTATTCTTAGGAAATAGTGAAGGACAGGTGAGTGAGGTGACGGTGGATTCGCAGTTTGAGACCTGTGACCATAGTTCTATTAATTTTAAAATAGTTACGTAGAAGAAAAAAAAAACTGGTCCTCAGATTCAAGTTCTACATTGGGGCAAGGTGAATTTTGCCGGAATTGTACAGGAGCTTGCGGGGTTGACTGGATTCGTTTGTTTGCAGGCAAAGGGACCTCTGGCAAGTGGAAGCCTTTCAAAGTGAGACAGCTAGAATTCAAGATCTATATGTTCCTGTGAGGGTGAAAGGAAAGTTGACAGGAATGGGGAAACTTGAATGACAGGAGATATTGAGGCTTTGACCAGAAAAAAATGTGGACGTGTGGCTCAAGTCCAGGCAGGCGGGATCAGGGGAATCATTGGAGGTACACAGGGGATACTGGAGTTTAGTGAAGAAGGAAATCAGTCGGGCGATAAAGGGCCTTGACTGAGAAGATCAGGGTGAATCCAAAGAGGTTCATTTTGAATATTAAAGGGAAAAAAAACATTAACTGCAGAAAGAATAGGACCATCAAAGACCAAAGTGGACATGTATGTGTGGAACCATAAGAGATGGGCGATGTCTGTGTTTACCGTGGAGAAAAACATGAATACTTGGGAACTTGGGGAAGTCAGTGGTGGTATCTTAGGGAAAGTCCATAGCACAGTAGGTGAGGTTTTGAATGTACTGGAATGTTTGAAGCTGGATAAATCTCATTGTCCTTAACAGATTGATACAAGAAAACTGCAAGGGGCTAGAGAAAAAATTGATAGGCCCTGGCTGATAAATCTGATCATCATTAACCACAGCTGAGATCCCTGAAGACTTGAGGATAACAAATGTTGTATCTTATTCAAGAAGGACTGGAAAAGCAAATATCTAGAAACTATAGACCAGGAAGTTTAACATCTCTACGTTACTTGAGAAGATTATCAGGGATACGTTGGACATGCATTTGGAAAATTGAATTTGATTCGGAATAGTCAGCATGACTTTATGAGTGGAAGTTTGTACCTGACGAATTTGTTAAAGTTCTATGATGACGTGCCCAGGAAAGTTGACGAGGTCTGGCCGGTACATGTCGAAACATGTTATGCTGTCAAAGCACAACAGGTCAGGCAGCATCGGAGAGGCAGGAAAATCGACGTTTTGGGCATCAGCCCATCATCAGAAATGTCCAAATCAGCGATTTTCCTGCCTCTCGGATGCTGCATGACCTGCTGAGTGTTTCCAGCACCACAATTTTCAACATCTACCGGCCAGGCCGAATCAACTTTCCTGGTTACGTCATCATAGAATATTAACTGATCTCCAGCATCTGCAGTGCTTACTTTCTCCAAGGGCAGTAGATTTAATCTATATGGATTTAAGTTACACCAGAACAGGATGGTCCTTTTCAGGCCTTGGACACATTCACGGTAACAGGAGGAGGCCAGTCAGCCACTCGAGCCTGTAAAACTGTACCCAGAGTAGATCATGCAGTCTATTCAGCTACTTCAAGTTAGTAACACAGGAAATGTAAGAGGCCACCAAGTGACTGGACAATAGGAAGACTGGAAGAAGACGATCTCTGTATAGCCCCGCAAACCTGCCCTTCCTTTCAGTAAGGGCACAGCTGATCCGCTCTCAGCCACAATTTCTCTTTTATGCCCAATTCTTTGTAGCATTCAACTCCCTGGTGTGTCAATTTTCATTAACACCACGCCGTGCTCCAAGCATTTCAATGATGTAGCTCCCCCTAACTGTCTGGGATAGAGAGCCCCTAACATTCACTACCCTCTGAGAGAAGGAAACACTCTCCACACATATACCGTGACTTATTGAAATGAACAATAGATATGAACACAGCGTCAGATTGACTGGCCCTGACATCACGGCGGTATTTGACTGAGCAAGGTGTCAAGGAGACTGAACAAAATTGAACTTAATGGGAATCAGTTGTAAACTCCCCATTGGCTGGATCATCCAGAACACAGTGTGACTGGTGGAGACCAATCCTCTCAATCCCTGGATATCGCTGTGGATGAGCCTCAGGGAAACGTTCTCGGCACAAACAACTGCAGCTCGTTCATCAATGTCTTTCCCTCCGTCATACCTTCAGAGCTGGGGATGTTCAGTGAAGATCACACAATGTTCAGAACAATGTGTCACCTCCTCAGGAGCTAAAGTTTCAAAACCTGGACAACATTCAAGCTCATGCAGTAAAACTGTCTGGAACATTCATGTAACAGTGAGACCAGACCCTGCACATTTCTTCGTTAAAAAAAACGAAGCTCATGCAGCATCTTAAGCTGCTTTCACGGAAATTTGACAGAGCCATTCAGCCCATCAAAACTATTGGATAAGAACAGACACGGTCCCTTTCGCTTTCTCCAGCCGATTACACTGGAAGCGATTAAAAAAAATCGACAAATGTTGAAATGCGAAGTAGACAGGCAGAAGGCTGGAAGAACGCAACAAGCAAGGCAACATCAGGAGGTGGAGAAGTTAACTGCTTGGGGATAAATATTCAGGACTGGAGTGGGGTAAGGGAGCTACAGATAAAGAGGCAGGATGAGGGAGGAGGAGACAGGGTGGTGAGGTGGGGATAGATGAACACAGGTAAAGGGGTACCACTGGGTTGGACGATGGGAGAACTGAATCCAGCTGAATCTGAAAGAAGAGTAGCTAGAATGGAAGGAAGGAGAAGGAGGTGCGAATGGAGTTGAGGGATTGGAAGGCAGGTTATTTGAAATTGGAGAACTCAATGTTGTCTGACTTGCTGTGTTCTTCCATGCCCCTGCTTTTCTGCTATTACACAGGAAGATAATGAGCTCAGTCAGTACATCACGCTGGTAAGCAGGAACCAAGGGTCGCCCAATAATGTCCGTGAACCTTTTTTTCCTTGGGACCAGAAGGAGGACTTTCTGTCCCTCGAAACACTAACGCATAAAGAGAAGAAACTCTTCAGCCCGTCCAGACTGTATAGGATGTCACTGATGCTCCAACATTGCAAAACCAATGAAGCAGAGACTGCACGGACAGACCGGCCCATGTTGTTCCTCCTGGCTCCATTGTTAATGGTGCACACGCGTTATATTAACGACACCATGGTTTGCTAACAGTGAGGAGGGACTGCGGACAGTTTGTGCCAGGTCTCAAGGAGTCATCTCCCAGAAGGCAGGCTAGTGTCCTCTATGGAGTTCAGAAGTTTCTGGGAATGGCGAACTCTATCAGAGTGTGGCTGCTGACAGGTTTGTGAAAACATAACGTTCAGTGCAGGATCACACACCAACTGCTCATTGAGACAGTGACAGTTTATTAAGAGCCTGGAGCTCTCGCTTAACCAACATAAGGTCCCACGCAGGTACGTATAATATCATAGAATCGTAGAGTCTAACATAATGGAGACAGGCCGTTCAGCCCAAACTGGTCCATGCTGACCTAAATCTTCATCCATGCTAACCCCATTTCCCTACACTTTACCCACATTCTTCTAATCGTTTTCTCCCTTTCTAGGCGGCACCTGTGGGCGGCACTGTGCCACACTGGTTAGCACTGCCTCCTCACAGCGCATGAGGCGGGTTCCGTTCCCGCCTCCAGCATATCTGTGTTTGGAGTTTGCACATCCTCTCCGTGACAGCGTGGGTTTCCTCCAGGTGCTCCAGTTTCCTCCCACAATCCAAAAACGTGCAGGTAATGTGAATTGGTCCTACTAAGTTGCCCAAGGTGCTAGGTAAAGGGGAAAATGTAGGAGGATGGGTCTGGGTGGGTTGTGAGTCGGTGTGGACTTGTTGGGCCGAAGGGCCTGTTTCCACACTGTAAGTAATCAAATCTAAGTAAAATATTTGCCTATGGGAAAATACATACTTTATTTAACACTATCAATGTTTTGTTTTGAAAATAATGAGTTTTGGTCCATTACCCTCAAGGTTTAATGCAATCACTTTTTTTTTTCTTTTGTAGTGACATAGATTATTTCCTTCGCAGTCTTCTCATGATACCATCACCACACGGATTAATCTGGTGAAACTCCTTTACACTGGCTCGCTGTGGCAAGGTGATCGTTCCTTATAAAGGAGAGATAATCTGTACACAGTGCCCCAAGTACCTTCTGAACAACACTCTAGCACGGCAGGAAAGTATTTCAAACCAATTCTTGAATCGTTTTGCAAAGAAGGACAGTATACAATTTACTGTGTTGATTACTTGCTGCCTGGTATGAACTCTGTTTGTGACTTTTGACCAAGGAACACAGCTCATTTTCGCCAACGGCCGTTCCGATTCTTTAACGTTCTAATTAGTTCAAAATGAAGAAGGATGGTATGTTTTACCAAATCATTCTTTTGCCTTGCGAACAGCTGTGTTTCAAGTAAAGCCACACAAACAGCAACACCACGATTGCCATTTGAGATGGTCAGAGATGCCAGGAAGGCGATGTCCTAACAGTAGTATCTCCAGTTTATTAATCTGGGGACCTGGGTGCTGACCCCATCCTGGATTCGAATCCCACCATGATAAAAGGTGACATTTGAATTAAATAAAATCGAATGAAGCTATGAAACCATTGCCGATTATCAGAAAATCCTACCTGACACTCTAATGTTCTTCGGGGAATGATATTTACCACATTCAGCTGGTCGGACTGACATGTCAATCCCTCAATGTATTTGACTCTGAATTGCCCTTTGAAATAGCCAAACCAGCCGCTCAGTTAGTTACTCACTATAAACATCAAAGAAATGAAACCGGACTGAACTAAGCACTGACTACTCACAGCCCACAGACAGCAGTGGGTCAGGGAGGCAGCTCACCAACACTTCTCAAGGACAATGACGAAAGGGAATTAAATACTGGCCCAGCATCCCACTAATGAGTAAAGGCGGATGATCACACTCAGGGAAGACAGACAAAGGGACATAACTCACTTTAAACAGGAACCTTGATTTATACCCTACATGGGCATGATTTTCGGTAATATGGGAACAGGAGAAAACAAATAAGATAAACCTCGTTTTTTAATTTCCATTCCAGCTGATCATCTTCAAACCCTTTGTTTGCTTATTTTCTTTTATCTCTCGTTTATCTGTCTATTCAACTCACTCCTTGTCCCCTTCATCATAGACATCCCTGTCACCAACATCAATCACAATATTTTCAAGCTGTGTTCAGTTATGATGGTAGGTCAGCGAACTCGAAATGTCAATTCTATTTTGCCCTCGACCCACGGGTGCCAAATCTGAACAGTTACTGCGGCAGCTTCTCGTTCTTTTTTTTTGTTTCTGATCTCTTGCATCATTCTTTGTTTTATTTAAACTTCCATAATATTATGACATGGGATGTCTGCATCGCTGGTAAGGGCAGCATTTATTGACCTCACTAAATGCTCTTTATTGTGAGGTCATTCTTTGACACAGTATAGAGCCAATCACATTGTTGTGGATCTGACGTCAGTCTTTAGACAGTTCGGTAATAATGCTAGATTTCTTTACCAAAGGATATCAGTGCTATAGATAAACGTATTGTCAAAATGCTGGTGCTGTTATTGAAATATTCGTGAAATTATCGTTTATTTCCAATTCCTGATATTTGAATTTAAGTTCTGACATATCTGAGGTAAGATTTAAAACAGCGTATTTTGTGCAGTAACCTGGGCCTCTGAATCACATATCCGCTGACATCACTTCTCTGACACATTATCCCTGTCATGAATTTACTTTAGAGACAAGAACAAGGTTGTGATTGACATATTTGTAACGGAAAGTGCACTTGTAAGAGAACTGGAACCATAAAGTCTGAATTTTATAATGGTTTATTTAGTATCCGCACTGACGTCAAGGTGGGCACTGCTGATATTATGGAGCTGGTAGTGGGTAGAGATGGTGATGGAGAGAATACCAAGAAATAAATCAATTCGGGTCCAAAAGGTACTTCGAGAATGTGAACAGTCTTGTTCTCAGATGTTTGTGTGGACGAGCTTGTTGGGCAGTTCAGAAGTTTGTAGTAATGAATAGAATTTGCATTTGAAACTGAAGACAAAGGATTCTGTCTTTGCCAAATGTAAATAACAGAAATAGCAATGAGGTTCACTATGGTTTATGGATTAACAAATGGATAGAGATGAAGAGACTTACCAGGAACACCAACAATAGCGAGCATGGGATAGTAGCCCGCATGAATAATCATCAGTGCACCCATATATCCGATGTGATAATGTGAACCCAGACCAGGAAAAATAGGCAAGATACCAGGATAAACTCCTGTCCATTGTTGCAGCATTCCAATCTAGAGTTCTTAAAATCTGATCCATTAATGGAACATTCCAGACTATTCTCAGATGTTTATCTCTCCTCTCACTGTCTCTGCAGCTGCTGATCCCTGTTAGTGTTGGAGATGATGCATCTGCTGCGACAATTGCATAAAGCATTGCATGAAGCTCCTTACTATTAGAAGAGGGGTGCCACATCTAGTGCCACAGTTAAAATACATGGAGACTGGCCTCAATCACAGTCACTGAAAAAACAGATCCAGTTGACTCCTTTCAGTGTGGTACCTTCCGTTCACAATACGAACTGGAATGGATTGAATGTTGGCATCACTGGCTGTTGGTCACATCTCCCACCACCAATTGCTGTCGTGACGTTAGTGGTGAGGGACAATGAGGATATTTTCCTATCACAAGATAGATGATTCTGATGTGTTGTCCGTTTGCAATGTTATAACCACCTGAACTTCCCATCACCATCACCCCCAAAACAAACAACCTAGATGTAGTTAACGTACTGATGTCTCCTCCACAGAACAGGCGCCAGCCAATAGATTTACAGTGGGCATATTTGCCCTGACCATACACAGGAAGTGTGAATCTGTCTGGACATTCCTCTCATTGCTCTAATAAGCCAATCTTGTATCTTCAATACCCAATGCCCTTCAGCACTATTTTATATTAACTCACAAACACTCATTTTTTGAATTCAATTCAAAGCCAAATGTCACAAATTGTCACAAATCTGGTCCCTTTACAGGGTTATGTTGTTCTTGATCTTTATTTTCAGGGATGCTCTAATTGACCCAAGGTTTCAATATGTCTGATTTTTAAAAGGTTTATTAGTGTCCCTTCATTTATACATAACAGATAATGCATCAGGCAGAACGCTTTCAATTCTTTAAAAAAAAACCCTGCATAATCAAAGGATGTGTCCAGCTCTGTAGCTGGGCAGATCTGTTCAGTTTGGGGGCGAGTTGAGTCAGGTCACTGTTGAAATTGGATGCTCACCCCCTCCTTCTGCACTTCTGACCTCATGAACTGCAAGCATTTTGTGTCAGATTTACTCTTTGTGCTAAGGGGTTTGCTCATTGCGATTGTTGCAAGTATTTTGATGCAGCAACCTTAAGTCCGGATAGACTGTCGGTTGGATATGATACGTTATTCAGCTATTCTCCCTTCAGTTCATGCACTTCATTCTGTAATTTGGGAAACAAATAATGTTTGTTTAAAATACTGCAGTCTGACCAGCTAATTCACTCTGCGAATATCCACTACACACTTACCTTTAACAAATAAAAAGTTACGGTCTGGGCTACTTGCCTAAACATTTTTGAGGGATCGGGCCCGGTCCATAACATATTGGGGGCCCTTTGCAGGATTTAGGCAGCGAGTGGTAGGTGTTCTTGTCTCTTATTTTGTGTGTTGATTTGTCTTGGTAAACAGAGCTTTAGAGAGCAATGGCTCTTGCAGGAACCAAGGATGTTTTGGAGGTGGAAGAATCGACCTTGGGGATTTTACAAAATGCACATAAATCCAAGCTGCAAGAATTAGTAGACAAGCTGCAGTTGAAGCTGCCTCCTAATGTGAGGAAAGTTGAGATGATTGCAGCAGTAGTTCTGCATTCAAACTTGCTGGAAACTCCATCGGGATCTGCACAGAAGATTAAACTTCAATCGCAAATAAAGCAGCTTGTGTTAGAAGCAGAAATGAAGCAGTTTGCGTTGCAACTAAAATTAGAAGAAAAAGAAAGAGGACGAATAGGTTTAATCCAGGAAAGAGAAAAAGAAAAAAAAATGTTTAGCAGGAGAAAAAGAAAAAGAGAGCGCGTTTGCATTTCAGAGATAGACATTTAGAATGGAAGGTCAGCTTAAAAGGATGGAAATGAAGGCTGACGTTAGCCTTAGGGATCTGGGGAGTATGAGGATGCAAATCAAATGCACATGAACTTGTTCCAGAAGCCTCTAGACAACATTTAGGAACCTAAGGAGTGGCCTGGGTCAAACGTATATTGAGTTTGAAAGGTTCAAGCAAAGTAATTTCGATAGATGGAAAAGAACTTTAAAATTCAAGCAAACCTATGATGCACTTAGAGAGTAACTATTTTGGAGGAATTCGAAAATTCGCTGCCTGAAGTAATGCAAACTCCTGTGGGAGAGCAGAGAGTTTAGATAGCAAGGTTAGCAACTGAAATGGCTGAAGATTATGAATTGGTCCATAAAACACAGTTTGGCTTCCAGACTAAATTTCAGTCCATGAGGTAAGTAAACTGGGGCAAAGAGAAATACTCACGTGGGAAGGGATATGTAGATCTCAGTGAAAATCATAAGGATAACTTACGACAAGGGTAAAAAGGAAACCCAAGAAGAGGACAAAGAAGTTTAAAAAATCTCCGATGTTTTCATTGCAATAAATTAGGTCACAGGAAATCACTCTGTTGGTGCGCCAGGGAAAAAAAAGATGTAGGAAAACAGGATAAGCATGGGAGTTTTGTTGGAGTGGTAACAGAAAGCACAGTGGAGGCGAGAAAGCTTCATCAGAGTGTACAAGCTGATCGGAGATTGGTCAAGGAGGAAGTGCCGAATCTTGCTTATAAAATATACCTTCAAAGGGAAAGTTTATTCACATAGGCCAGAAGTAGCAGGTACAGAGGATGCAATATTAAGGGACACAGGATCCTCTCAGTCTGTGATGCTGAAAGATGAGGAGATATATATTCCTGAGGGACTATTTCCAGAAAAGTTACTCTGAAAGGGAATTCACTGTGAGACTAAAAAAAAGCACATAGTTATGTTAAGCGAGGATAGAGTGTCCAGTGAAGAGTGAAGAAATTGTGATAGGAGTACTGGACAAACTCTCAGCTCCAGGAATACAACTTTTCCTTGTAAAGTATGCAACTGATTCACCGGTGGAAGTGCTGCCTGCTCTGGTTAAAAACCACTGGAGACACAGCCAATTGAAGCAATGCCTTATCTTGGAATCTTTTCTGAATGTGGGGTAACAAGGTCCCAATATCACGAGTTCAAACAGGAGAGATATAAAAATGTAAAGGTAAGTAAGCTGAAGTGGCATGAGGAGATACTTCGTTCCATCAGATAGTTGTGACAAAACAGGAGAAAATAGGAGATCATGCACACATGTTGAGTTCAGCTAAACTGATTGAGTTACAGCAGAAAGATGAAATTTTTAAGTAGTTGTATCAAAAGGGCATATACATTAGGGATTCTGAATGTATCCCTGAGTATTATTACCTTAAAAATGGTGTCTGCATGAGGAGATGGAAACTATCACATACTGAAGGAGAGGAGAAATGGGCAGAAATTCATCAAATTGAATTGCAAATGGGGTACAGAAAGGAGAAGCTGCAAGTGAAGCATGAATTACCACGTGGAGGTCATTTTGGAGTGAGGAAAACACAGTCTCAAATGGAAGGCATTCTTACTAGCCGACACTGCACCATCATGTTGTTGAGTTTTGCCAGACGTGAAATACACGTGAGGGAATTAGAAAACCACAGGTGTTAATAAAACCTGCATCTTTAATAACTATTCCTGCAATTGAGGAACCTTTTACAATAGTTTAATTGATTGGATAGGTCCCCTATATCAAACAAAAAAAAATGTGAATCAGTATTTGTTAACAATAATTGATGTATCCACGAAATTTCCAGAGGCTATTGCATTATGCAACGTCACAGCGAAAAGGATGGTAAAGGAAATATTCTTTTAAAAAATATATACGGACTATCAACAGAGATACAGTGCGACCAAAGTTCAAACTTCACATCCAAACAGTTCAAGGAAGTTAAGGGCAGCTCTGTAATAAATCAATTCAAATCTACTGTGAACCATCTAAAATCGCAGAGAGCACGAGAAAGGTGACATCAAACTTTCAAGATCATGTTGAATGCTTATGGTAAGAATTATCCAGCTCATTGGGGTAAGGGCTTTTGGTGATCAGAGATGCACAAAATGAATTGACCAACTTCTGTCCATTTTAATTAGGTTATTAAGAGGTAGGACCGTTAAGGTCAATTCAGGAGTAGTTAGTAAATCAGAAGTAAAAGGCCACACTATTGGACTATGTCTCAAATTTTCCGGAATGATTAAAAAACGCTGGGGAGTTGGCTAGATGGCATTTAAAAGTATTGCAGAATGCACCTAAACAGGAAGTAGACAAGAACTCAAAAATTTGCAATTTTGCTCTCGGTGATAAAGTATGTATGTTACTTCCAGTGATGAGGGGATCTTGAAAAGCAAGGACTGGTGAAACTTATCAAATGCGAAAGAATATTGAGTGAGGGTAACTACTTGATAGGGACTCCAGGCAGAAAGGAATCTCATAGAGTATGTCATGTGAATATGCTCAAAAGGTATTTTGACAGGGAACGGACAGCAAGAGGAGAATGTGTTAATGATTACAGTACAGAAGGAAAAACTAAGTTCAGAGGATTCTGGATTGAACGTTCCTCAAATTAAAGTGGACAATGAGGAAGTTTTCTAAAATTGGGGTAAATTATTGAGTAACCTCCCTGAGGAAAAATAAAATAAAATGACGTGATAGAGTTGTTAGTATTATATGGGGAGATATGAGGAAATTAAATGGGAAATATTACCTAATTGTGCATAAGGTAGATAAAGGACATGCTGTTCCGATTAAGCAGCATCCTTATTGGCATAATCCTCTAAAGTTGGCACAGGTTCTGAAGGGGATTGAACACATGCTCCAAGATGACATAATCCACCTGAGTTACAGTGACTAGAACTCATCCTAAGTCATGGTACTGAAACCAGATGGTACCCAACGATTATCTGTGGACTATCGCAAAGTCAGTGCAGTTAAATAAAGGATGCATATCCAATTCCGCAGTTGGAAGGCTTTCGTTGGAAGGTGGGACAAGCAACTTCCATTTGGTTTGAGCTCCATCTGATGAAGCAATGCCTTTCAAGGTAGCTATAAATGCGAGTGATGTGGGTGTGGGTGCTGCACACCTGCTGGAACACGACGAGAAGACACAAAGACTTATTGGTATTTATCCAGCAAGTTAAACATTTATTGGTAGAAATATTCAACAGCTAAGAAAGAGACTTTGAGCTTCGTGTTGGCATGACAACATTTCAGTTTTTTTATTATTAGCAACGCATCTGTAACAATAACCCATTGAAGCTTTTGGAGAAATTTAAGGACAATAATGCGAGTCTGTTTTGCTCGACCCTGTAATTTCAGCCACACAATTTGAAAATTGAGCCTCTGGCAGGTCTTGAAAACATGATTGCCAAAGCATTGTCGAAACTTTAATGACAGATAGACACACTCAGTGGGAGGTGTATCACACACTGAATTTGGATGTAGCTCTGCAGGTTTGCATTTTTATACTAAGTGAAGGCATATGTGTGTTTTTGTGTACTAACCACTACTTTTGGTGATTTTGAGAACTGAAGACATCTTTAGATATTAATGATTCAGTTTTATATGGTCCCTTCACAAGGTTATGTTGTGTTTGATTTTTTTTTTCAGAGAGGTTCGAACCGACCCAAGGTTACAACATGTCTCAATTTTGAAAGGCTCATTGGGATCCTTTGGTTTATACCAAACTGGTAAAACCTCAAGAACAAGGTCTTCAAGTCTTAAAAACAAACTGGTATAATCAAGGGGACATGGACAGCTCTCCGCCAGCGCAGTTCAGTCAGTTCGAAGGTTATTTAAGTCAGAGTCACTGTTGAAACTGGACGCTCTCCCCATCCTTCTGTCCTCTACATTTGTAACCTGTAAGCTTGGTTTGTGTAATTTTTACTCTTTGTGCCAAGGGGGTTGTTTATTGGGAATGTTGAAACCAATTTGGAACAGCATTATTAAGTAGGGAAAGCCTGTCAGGTTCGGATCGGATGAGTTATTTGAGTATTCAATATTCGTTGGTTGTGTTTCATTACTTAATGCTTTAAATAAATTCTTTTTGTTTAAAACTCGGCAGTCTGACCAGCTAATTCACTCTGGGGATATCCACTATACAGTTACTTTCAACAATTAGCAAATCTACGGTCAGGGAGACCTGATTAAAATGTTTGGAGGAGTCGGGCCTGGTCCATAAAAATGTAAAAAATAATCTTGTTCATCAAAAGTTATGATTTAACAAGTAAGGGAAGGAATGAATATGATATTGGCTATGACACAGAAAGGATTGGGGCCAACAACTGAGGAGACCCCCTCAGATTACAAAAAGATCTTGATCAAATGGGTCAATCAGCTGACAAATAGCAGACAGAGTTCAATCTGGATGAATGCGAGGTGCAGGCACTAGTGTGTGTTTGCTGCTGTCTGCTGCATCAGGAATGGGATAATTTTATACCCCATCTCCTGGGTTCAGCACATCGATGTCCTTCGTGATCTTTGAGAGGCCTTACTCTCGTGGTTAAGTCTTGCTGTTAATGTAGTTACACAATATCTTTGAATTATCATTAACCTTATCTGCCCATGCTATCTCATATCTCTTTTTGGCTTTCCTTATTTCTCTCAAAATGGTGCTCCACTCTCTTTATATTGATTAAAAGATTCAATTCAATAAAGTTGTCTGGATCTAAAGTAAGTATGTCTTTTATTTTTGAGTGGCACCTCAGTAACTTTAGTCATCCATGGTTCCTTAACCTTACTAGCTTTACCCTCACGCTAACAGGAACATTATGCCTCTCAACTCACGTCGTCAGTCTGTTGACTGCCTCCCCCTTGTCAGACATTATTTTACCTGCGAAAAGTCTACTCCCATCAAACTTGGACAGTCCTTGTCCCATGCCATTGAAAATTATGGTACTCCAATGAAAAAGATAATATTAATGGAAGGCGTATTATTTTCCACTAATAGTTATGATTGCAAGACCCAAAAGTATTCTCCCATGTTCACTTCAGTCACTTGCCCTGCCTATTTCACAAAACCTGGTCTCGTTTTGCTCCTTCTTGATTAGGATGATCCACTTACTGATGAAGAAAATTTTCTTCGACACATTTGACAAATTCTTCATGATTCAACCTTTTAACACTATGGTAGTCCCAATCATTTCTTTAGTAAATTAAAATCCCTATTACCACAACCTTATTAAGCTTACATATATCCGAGATCTTCCTACATGTCTGTTTCTCAATTTATTTCTTACTGTTGGAGAGCATATGGTGCAATAACGTCAACATACTCTTTCCTCTCTTATATTTAATTTCTATCAATATATTTTGATTGGACGATTTGTCATAAATGAGCATATAGTGCAATCTCTTCAAAGTGATCTTTACTTTCTTATTTTTAACACTACCCATGTATTTCACCTGATCATGTTTGAGAAATCGCTTCTCCAGTAATACCAGTAATTTATCCCTTAATCTAAAACGGCATGCCTCCCCCTCTCCACTTTTTCTATCCATTCTATGACACCTATCACCTGGAACGTTGAATTGACAATCTTGAACATCTCTCAGGCGAAAGTGAGGACTGCAGATGTGGAGATTAGAGTCGAGCGTGTGGTGCTGGAAAAGCACATCAGGCCAGGCAGCACCCGAGAAGCAGGGAAATCAACGTTTTGGGCAAAAGGCCTTCAACAGCCCTTTCCTGATGAGGGGCTTTTGCCTGAAGCCTCGATTTTCCTGCCCCTCGGGTGCTGCCTGGCCTGCTGTGCTTTTCCAGCACCACACTATCCACTTGAGCACCTCTTCACCAACTTTCAGTAATAAATATGATATCCCAATCCTATGCTCTTAAACATGCCCTGAGTTCATCAAATTTCCCCATAAGACCCCTTGCATTGAAATAAATGCAACTTAGTGTTTCAGAATTACTGTGTACTCTGACTCTCTCACCTTTCGTTTCTAATGGACATGCTCTATTCACATTCATAACTTTCTCCATCATCCGTCCATTAACACTGCCAATTAGAATAACCCCCTTGCCTTCTCTATCAATATAATGCCTCCCTATATAGAGTGAGCAAATCTCCCTGCTAAGATATTGGTTGATTTCCAGTTTAGATTAGAACAATCCTTTTTGAACATGTGTTTTCTCTTCCAAAACAAATTCCAATTTTCCCAAAATCTAAATCCCTCAACTACAGCCCAGCTCTTCAGCCATTGATTTTTCTCCTTTAACCTTTCGTTCCTCCACCGGTTGGGGCTGGCATTGGCAGTAAAGCATAAATTAATACTTTTAAAATTTTATTTTTAATCTCCCTCACCTCTTAAATGCACACTGTACTGCTTTAATATTTCCCCTAAAAAGTCATTCCTATCAATATGTACAACAATCTATGACTACTCATTCTCACCTTTAACAATGTGCTTGAAAAGTTTAGAGACATTCTTAAGCCGAGCACAAACCACCCTAAACTCATGCTCACTGCCACAGAATCTCCTGCTGCTGCCTCTGACTGAACATCCCACTGTAGCAATAATTCTTCTAAATTTTCTTTAACACTGCCTAATATAAAAATCGTGCCATCAGTCCAATAACTGATGGCTCTTCCATTTTCCTCAGAAAGACTACCTTCTTCAACTGTTCCAAAAAGTGAAAATCTTTTTGATAGAGGAATAGTCGCCGGAGACATTGAAGTACCTTCTTATCTTTCCTGACAGTCACCATTTATCTGACTGCTTTGCTGGGTAGTACTTTTTTTCTAAATCTTCTCTCCAACCTCTCTGTGGCCTAAATAACATTATGCCTCGAAGCAGGATTTTTTACAACACCTTATTTATATGTTACCTTTCATTACCTATAGATAATAATGTTAAAATGGAAGCAAAAACATTTACACATCAAACATGTAAAAATTTGATAAAATTAACCCTTTAACTAATTAACTCAATATAAATATTCATCTTCAATATATTCCTAGCAGAAAAGTCTTCTCCTGAGCAGAAAACAGACAAGACTCTCTGGAATGAAGGCACAAGTCCTTATTTTTTTTTAAAAATGTTTAAGTTTTTGAAACGGAAACAAACTTTCACAGCGTTAAAAAAGAAACATTAAAAACCATGTGAAAACTGTAAGCGTTGGTTTTGCCTATGCTATTTCTGAGTTTGCCACTGTCATCTCACGGCATTGTGGCACAGTGGTTAGCGCTACTGCCTCATGGCGCTAAAGACCCGCGTTCAATTCCCATGTCAGGTGACTGACTGTGTGGAGTTTGCACGTTCTCCCCGTGTCTGCATGGGTTTCCTCCCACAGTCCAAAGATGTGTGCATCAGGTGAATTGGCTGTACTTAATTGCCCGTCGTGTGAGGTTAGGGGTATGGGTGGGTTGCACTGTGGTGGGCTGTAGGGCCTGTTTCCACACTGTAAGTAATCTAATCTCGCTGTTTTCATCCTCTAAGACGCCAATATTTAATTTTAACATTCTTTTCCTTTTTGTCTTCTGCGAGAAATGTTAGTTTTCAATTCTTATGCTTTCTACACATTTTGTTTCATAGCCATTTTGATGTTATTTTTAGTAACCGTTTGCTGGTATTTCAAGCGTTTTTCTTTAACTTATTTATAGGATGAGGGAGTCACTTGGTTAGACAGAACTTATTGTTCATCCCGAGAGGGCAGTTAAGATTTAACCAAATTTGTGTGAGTTTGAAGTTATACATAGGTGAAACCAGGTAGGAATGATGGTTTCCGTCCCTAAAGGACACTTGTGAAATATATGGCTGTTTCTAACAATGAGCAATGCTTTCATGATCATCAATGGACTCTTAATTTCAGGTTCATATTGAATGTGACAACATTTGAATCCGTGTCCCAAGAACATTATCTGGATGAGCAGTGGCGATAATTATCACTGTCTTGTTATTGTTGACTTCCTTGTTAAGCTATGGATCACTTTTCATCTTTTTACAATTCCTTATCCATTAAGGATTGCAGTTCAATTGAGGTGTTTTGATTATCTCCTGAAGTAGTTACCACTGTTAATCAACTGTCCTGCACTTTAATGTTTTTGCCAAGTCTACTTGGGCAAATCGCTTCCTCAGGCCAGTAAAGTTGTCATTGCCCAAAACTAAACCTCTCTTGTATGTGACTGTCTTCACTGTTTCAATCTGAATGTGAACCTCCAGCATGCTGTGACACTCTTTCTAAGATAATCCTTATGACAATATGATTTATCACTCCTTCCTTATTACGGAATACCAAAACGGTTCTCTTGTTGGTTCCATGACACGTTAATCGAAGAAATAATCCCTTATAGATTGGATGAGTCGTTCTTTGTGTCTCCCCTTGCAAATTGATTATTCCAGTCAATATGCATGTTCAAATTACCCATAATCACATGTGTGCCCTTGTCTCGAGCCATCATTATTCCCTGGTTCACGCTATTCTCTACTTTGAAAGTAGTTTGCCGGGGTGGGGGTTTCTGGGCTGGAAATGCTCCTCCCAATGGGTTTCTTTTAATGTGTTCTATTTCAAACCGGACTGATTCATCATTTTTGTCCCACGTGTTAATATAATTTCTTGATACAACCTTGACAAGACCATTGACCAATGCAGACTCTCCATCTACTGTACCCGTGGACATTTAACACCCCAGTCCTGACCTTTCTGTAACGACGTTTCAGTAATCCCCACAATGCCATATCTATTTATCTCTGTTTGAGCTGTCAGTTCATTAATTTTATTCCAAATACTGCACGCTTTTAGTTAAAAGTTTTTTTTTACATAAGTTCCATTGATATGTCTTTTTATAAATATTTTTATGCACAGGCTCTCCACCCCAATAACAGTGAGCCTATCATTTACTCGAACTTTCTACTCATTTTTAAATTGTTATGATTCTTTCCCTCAGCATGGTCATTGTACTGGCCCTGCTTGTTTATTCGACCACCATCTACTTTCTGATCAGTTTCTGACCTGCTGCTTTGGCTCCCAGCCTCCTGAGTTGCACGAGCACACCTCCCTTCCACGATGTTGGAGCCCCTCCAGTTAAGGTGCACACTTTCATTTTTGTACAGTTCCCACCTGTCCCGGAACTTTCTTTGCAGGACCTTTCATCCTTCCATTCTTCTTACCTATATCATTGATATCAATGTGAACGATGCCCGCTGGCTGTTTCCCCTCCCAATTCAATATGCCCTGCGCATGCTCGGAGGCATTCTTGATCCTGGCACCGAACTCCCTTTTTATGAATAAATCATAGAATCATAGAATTCCTACAGTGAGGAAGCAGGCCATTTCACACAGCACGTCCATGCTGAGCCTCCAAAGAGTAACTAACCCTGCACCATTCCCCTCCTCTATTCCTCTGCATTTACCCATGATCAATGTACCTAACCGGCACGTCGCTGAACACTATTGGCAAAAAGTAAACAACCCAGACCCATTCCACTAGGCTATGTTCAATCTGCATTCTCACAACAGATACTGCCAAAACTACTGAGCATTTCCAACAACGTCTGGTTTTGTCACCGATGATGATAGCATTTTGATTAAAAAATTTATGCAACTCAGATTTGAAACAAAGCTGAATTTAAACTCCGAGGAGAAAATTAAATATCTGGTCGTTCGATGACCCTAGTAAATGTTCAGTAAATTACTTCTGTTTGGCCCATGAACGTCATTTGTTCACTTTCCCAATCAATGAATAAAGGAGTTTTTTAGCATCTTTTTGATATCAGAAAACTTGGAAACGTTGTACTTTTACTCCTTCATATGGGTGTGATTACATCTCTTTCTTTCGTCTTAGTGCAACAAAAGATGATTATTCACAAGAGAAATACATACACACACACACACACACACACACACACACACACACACAATGTAATACTTTGTCGAAGAATGCCAGTAACATTGTAAGTAATTCTAATGATAACTGGAAAGAAGGAAATAAGTAATGGAAGGATGAGAGAAGATGGGTCTTTTTCGGAACAGAAAATACATTTGTGTGAACTTGCTAAGTTGATCAAATTTATGAAAAGCTATGCAGGGCAGAAAAAAAAGATATTGTTATGAAGGTGTAGAGGTATACTTTCAAGTTAAGGGAGACAGGAAGCTGGCACAACGTGTTCTGAAAGAAGTTAAAATGTAACATTTGTCTGTGAAACCAATAGTGATACTGAGTTGCCATGGAACAAAATCAAATGCAAATTCAGCCAGACAGATTAAATTATACACCAACAGACTGAAATCAAATCGAGATTGAAATATAAGGTATTTGATGGCATCAATATCAATGAAATTATCCGATGCGTTGTGGTATGAAACTGGATATTTTGAACATTTAGGGGGAGAACTGCTAAAGACATCCACAAAGATAGACAGCGAGTTGAAGAGCTTCCTGAAGGCACCTGTCTATAAGAAGTTTGCACAGCAGAACATCAAAGCTGACCGTGAGTAAAATCTACAGACAAAATCTACAAAGGGGAATCGACAAAGCTGACTGGTTTTGAAACATGATTTTTTTTTTGTAACCTTATTCGGGTTTTTTTTTTCATCAGACCAGTATTGTCGAGTGGGAGGTAAAAGATACGTTTAACCCAAGGGATTTCGAAATGGTTGTTTATTTTATTATTCTCTGTTGGACTTAAATAACAAAATTGTTAATTTTACTTTAAATAGTGACTCTGTAAATGGATCTTTGCATCTCGACACGTAAGATATTTCCGCATGAGGTGAACCTTTTCTGTGTGGCTGGTTTAAATTAGGAGAGTGGTTAATCCTGTGTTGTTACAGTTTGGGGGCTTTCGTTCGCGATTTGAACAGGTTTAGGCAGATCCAAACTGACATTTGGGTAGATTTGAATAGATTTGAGGTATAAGAAAATGCACAGTATATTAAAACATTTGCACGTTGGTGTCCGAGATCTTTAAATAAAACGTCAGTATGACAACTGGTTCTATTTCGAAGACTTGTGGTTGGTTAAATTAAAAGTGAGAGAAATGGTTCTTCAAAAAATTAAGAGGGATTTGAAGATGATTCTCAATTTTTCCAAGGAAGTTTAGAAAGAAAAATAAAGGCCAAACCTTTAGAATTAGCAAAGAACATAAATTTGCGTTTAACCAAGGACAAAAGTAAAGCTGAAATTATCAGGGAATTACTCAAACGCTAAGGTTTGTCAGAGAAACAGACAAGTGCAGTAGACTGAGAAAAACTTAAATTATAATTGAGGAAAATGGAGTTTAAAGATAAACAAAGGAAGATAGAAAGAGAGAGAAGAAAAAGAAAGCAAGAGAGAAGAGAGACGGAGAAAAGGGAAGGAGAAGGTTCGTATCTGAGCAAAGAGAGAGGAAAAAGAGAAAAAGAGACAGAAGGTTTTTAGTTGAGCTAAAAGAGCGAGAGGTTGAACTCGAAGGTACGATTTAGTCAATAAAGTCAAAGTAACAGGATGGAGATTAAAAGGGAATTTGTGATACATACAGCTATGTCAAAACGCTGCCACATTTTGATGAGAAAGATTCTGAAGCCTTCTTTGTTTCATTGAAAACTTGGCTAGGTAGATAGAATGTTCCAAGTAATGATGGGTAATGCTAGTTCAGACTAAACTGGTAGCCAGGCCGAGTGAGGTATTTGCTCCGATGTCAGACGAGTCGTCAAGAGACCCTGAAGATGTCAAACAAGCTATTTTAAGTGCTCATGAATTGGTACCAGAGACATGTAGACAGCAGTTCAGTAGCATTAAGAAGTTAATAGGTCAGACTTATATTGAGTTTGAAAGAATGAAACATAGGCATTTTGATAGATGGATGCTTGCTTTAAAGATGAATATGACATGTGAGGCTGAAATCGAGATTATTCTGACTACCTGCTCAGTGGGGTTTCCAATAGGTCCCCATGTAGAAATGGTGCTGCTGTGTAAATGTCACTGGATTACTAATCCAGATCAGGCTAATGGTCAGGCAGCTGGTGGAAGTGAAAAAAACAACTAATACAATATCGAGATTTAAAATCTGGTGTCAGTAACAGTCATCATGAAATCAATGTCGTTTGCAAACTTCAATTTGCTTCCCCAATGTACTTTATGGAAGTGAATTCTGTTCTGGTAAATTCTATGCTTTTCTGGCCTGGCCTAAAAGTGACTCCAGACACACAGAGATGTGATCAACTGTAAAATGGTCTTTAAACCGGTCAAGCAAGACACTAAATTGTACTGATGTGCTCCGAGGTTTGAAAGGGTAAAACCGACAGAACACCCAGCTGCAGCCTCAGTATCGGAAAAGGGAATGGGAAATAAAGGGATACAGGTCCAGTCGCCCCTGCACAATTCAGCCCTCGAAATGTGACTTAACAGCAGGGAGATTCCGTAAGTCCCCAAACCTGTCACTGTGCAACAGAAGAAGGACATTGAATCCTTGAGTGGCTGCGGCAGGAACAGGAGCAAGATCGAGAAGATAATGAAGGAGCACCGGGAGGATATTCAGCCCATTGAGACTATAATTTAGGAACACCAAGACGACATTTAGCCCATCAAGAATGAACAGAATGAGTTCATTCAGCCACTCACGCCTCTTACACAGCAATTGTAGCAGATTATTTACAATCTTGTGAATTGAAAGGGAATGTCGAGGTTATAGAAAGGGAAGAACTTCGAATAGCCAACTTCACTAGGGAAGAAAAGTGATGAACAAACTGTTGGGAATTGACAACAAATTGTTCGAATCAGTAATTAAGGAATTAATAACAGGAAATGTTCAAATCAAACCACAATCCATTGCAGCCAACATGATTTACTGAAGGATAAATCAGGTTTGTTTTTTCTGACGTATGTTTTGAAAAAAATAATCTGACAAACATGGTGAATGAAGGGGATCCTATAGATGTCTTCGTTCTGGACATCCAGTGGGCATTGCATAATGTGCCTCACAAAAGATTAATATGCAAAACAAAAGCAAATGTGATAAGGAAAATGTATTTTGTTGGAGAGGCGCTAATGAACAAAAGCTATGATATGGAGGTGCTGGTTTGGACTGGGTTGGACAACGTTAGAAATGGCAAGATACCAGGTTATAGTCCAACAGTTTTATTTTGAAAAACACAAGCTCTGGTCCCGCTCTTCCTTCATCAGGTGTTAGTGAGAGCAGAAGACCTTAGACATATAATTTATAAGGAAAAGATCAAAGGGTTGGACAACACATGCACGTGAATTTAACACATCGAAGATGTCTCCCAAACCTTTTATCAGTTAGAATGGAGGTGCAGGTTTTGATAGATTAATATGCAAACCTGAGAATTTATTTCAAGTCACTGCCTGGAGATAACTTAAGGTACTAACGATGTGAAGGAAGGGACCCCTCCGGACAGACTATGTTATACAGGCGTGAGGTCTTGTTTCGAGTCTGTCTTTTTCTTCTCCTGGAGTCAGACAGATTTTATTTGCAAAGTATGAGTTTATAAAATACCGCATTGACTGACTGTATACAAATTGTATATTTTTGACAAAATATGATTTATTGGTATGAGTGAGGGGAATGTGAGTGTGCGCTGGGAGGAGACGGAGAGGTGCATGGGTGTATGTCGGGGTAGAGCGAGAGGGCGTGTGTACCTACGTTAAGACACAGCCAGATTTGGCAGATTCCTTTCCCACACACTCACTCCAGGGTTTGAGAGTTTTCCTTCTCTGAATCTCTGCTCATTTTTTGTTTTTCATGTTACAGACCCAGATGCTGCAACTGCAGTCGCAATGCTCCATCCAGATTTGGGTCACCAAATCATCAGGTCTCTCTGAATGTGAGAGTCAGCTCACAGCTCGACCTCCTGCAAACCATCCCCAGCCCATCCACGAATGTTTCAATAACAGGAGACAGTCAGAAAATCCTCAGTTACAAGTTGGATACCTTGTCCTTTATAATGATTGTCGAGGGGTTCCCTCGTGTTACTGACTGCACGGACAGCTGAGAGCGACAAACACAGTTCGTGAGTGGACAGGCACATCTCTCAAAGCTACTGGAACTCCTTGTCCAACATAGATAAGCACATGAGGCACATCGGGAAGTGAACAACTGCCAATACACACTATTTCATTGTTTCAGAGCTTCACAATGTCAGCATTCGATACACTCAGAAACCAAAAATAAAACACCAGGGAACGATACAGAAAAACAAACAATTAATTAACTGATAACATGTTGTGAAAATATGGATAAGGAGACAGGGGAGTGAGAATAACTGGAGAAGTGAGACAATGGTGGGTCCAATCACAAAAATGAGAACATCAAATGAAAACATTGGCAGATCAGTTGAAATGCTTCGTTACATCAAAATCCGAATCTGCCTCACAGAACCAACCCAAACACCGTAAGCTGGGACAAGGAACTATCCAGAATGGAGAGCTGTGCAGACCATGCTAGTGGAGTACTCCATAAACTGGTAGAAAGTGAGGACTGCAGATGCTGGAGATCAGAGCTTAAAAATGTGTTGCTGGAAAAGCGCAGCAGGTCAGGCTTAAGCCCTTCGAAACGTCGATTCTCCTGCTCCTTGGATGCTGCCTGACCCGCTGCGCTTTTCCAGCAACACATTTTTACACTCCATAAACTGGACTACCTGCCCAGCATGGGGACCATTGTAAACCAACCCATATTGCTACGATACTTGCACAACCGAAATGCTTTAGACGGGAAGATTTGTCACCCATGCAATATTCCAAGTGTGGTCTCACCAGGTCGCTATAAAGATGCAGTAAAACCTCAAGGCTCTTGAAATCAATCCCCTTGCTAAGAAAAGCCAACACAACATATGACTTTTTAGCAACCCTTTCAACGTGCGTGGCAACTTTGAGCGATCTATGGACATGGACGCCATGATCTCTCTGTTCCTCCACAATGCCAAGTATTTTGCCTTTTAACGCTGTATTCTATATTCAGGTTCGACCTTCCAGAATGAACCACTTCACACTTTTCCAGATTGAACTCCATCTGTCACTTCCAGCCCAGCTCTGTGTCCTGTCAATGTCCCATTGCAACCTACAACAGCCCTCCACATTCCCCACCACTCCATCAACCTTCGTGTGATTGGCAAACTTACAAACCCACTCTCCAACATCCACATCCAAGTCATTTACAAAAATCACAGAGAGCAGAGTCCCAGAGCTGATTGTTACAGAACCCCACTGGTCACTGAGCTCCAGGCTCAATACTGTCCATCTGCCGCCATACTCTGTCTTCACTGGTCCATCCGATCCTGCATCCAGACAGACAGATTTCCCTTTATCCCAATCATCCTTCTTTTCTGAATGAGCCATCAACGTATTCTGTCATATCCTCAAAGAATTCAATAAGGTTTGTGAGGCATGACCTGCCCCTCACAAACCCATGCTGTCTCTAATTTAACTATGGTTTACCAAGTAGTCATAAATCCTTTCTTTAGAGTCCTCGCCAATAATCTGCACACCACAAACATTAGACCAAATCTGTAATTTCCAGAATTCTACCACTGTAATATGGTCCAGACGCTACAAATCTTCTCTCCTCTGTCTTGTTCCCCAGAAGGGCACTGGAGGGTGGTGGGGATTACAGAGTCAGGGAGAAATATCAGGACAGGAGGATTTTGCAGATATTAGGAGGGTTGCAATGCCAAAAGGAGGCTTCAGTAACTGTGAGGTTTCATGGTGATGAAGGCATTTGAGGAGGGAGGGAGGGAGGATTGTAGGGAAATGAGAGGTTTCACGATTTAGGTGCTTTGTTAGGACTGCAAGAGGTTACTGGGTCGGGGAGGTTTAAGCACTGGTGGATATTACAGAAACATGTGGTTTTGGTTGCAATGGCAGGAAGAGGATTCCGGAAGCTGGGGAGTATGGGGTCTGAACGAGGTTACACAAATAGGAAGAGTTTTCAGGAGTGGAGATGTTTACAGTGACAGCAATGGTCTGATCTGGAGCAGAGGACTCAGACTGGGAGGGACGTGGGGACCGGAGGTGGTTTCACAGGGTGGGAGGACCATAGACCCACAGGAGGTTACAGAAATGTGGAGAGCTGTCGGGCTGACGGGCTCATGGAGTTGGGAATGCTGGGAGGGATAGAGAGGTTTACAGAGATAAGGATGTTTGTCGGACAGGGCTGGATTACACAGACAGGGACTGTTTTAGGGAGCTGAGCAGATTACAGAGATAAAGAGGTTTGTATCATCTGGCGGAACAAACAGAGATATGGAGGGTCATCGTGACTGAAGATGTTTATAGATATAGGAAGGCTTAGGTTCTGGGGGTTATTTAGACATGGAGGCTGTGGAATCTGGAATCTTTTTTGAGAGGTCGGGTAGCAAGATTAGTTGGAGACAGTTTCACAGATAAGGGAGCATAGCACAAACAAGAGGAAGTTCCTGCGGTAGGGAGGGTTGGAGGGAAGGGTGATGTTTACACAGATAGGGGTGTAAGAGCTTCAGAAGGTTATGGAGACGAGTAAATGTTTAGAGATACAGGAGGAGCTTACATTGACAGGGTGGGTGATAGTCATGGGAGGATGTTACATTGTTAATGAGTCTTGTCGGAACAGGATCGGGAGAGGCACAGGCATTGGAGAGGGATCTACAGATCGGGAGTGTTGCAGGGACCTGAGAGGATAACACAGATTGAGATGTTGTTAGAGTCTCCACAGACTGATAGCGTTTTAGGGACTGGAAGAGGCTTGGTAGAGAGGGAGGGCTGGAAGAGCTGCAGGAGATGATGGAGAGTTGAAGAGTTGGAGCAGTTCACAGAGGGAGGGTTCTCCAACAGGAGTAGGTCACAGATAGTGAGGGCTGTGTGGCCTGAGAAAGTTAAAGAAAGGGAGAGCTTTCGGGTCCGGAAGATATTACACTGACAGGAACAGTTGAAGAGACTGAAGCAAAAATGCATGGAGAAGGTTACACAGATAGGGAGGTGAGTAGGGACTGAAGGTGAATACACAAACATGGAGGGTTGTATTGTTAGACGGAGCTGAGAGGGATAGGGACTGCTGAAGGGATTTACACAGATAGGGAAGGTTGTACTTTTGGAGAAGGTTACACTGATACAGACAGTGTTAGGGAGTCTTTAGTGGAGTACAGAGGAGCTCAGACAGAATGTATTATGGGGAGTGGAGGAGATTACAGACACAGAGATGGCTGTCGGGTTGAAAAGAGGTTCTACAGATCCTCAGTGCTGTAAGGCTGGAGGGAGGTTACAATAATAAGGGTTTCCTACACTTAATGAATTTTTTGATATAGAGAAAGTCTCCGAACAGGACTGTCAAAAGGAAGTATAGACAGTCCAGATGAGTTTACAGAGATATGAATGTTTTTTGGGTTTTCAGGATGGAACAGTGATTGAGAGTGCCGTAACAAATGACAATAGTTATAGAGAGGGTTCTAAAAGCAGGAAGAGGTGACGGTCATATCGATCTTTGTAAGGACTAGAGAAGCTTACATCGCCAATGAATGTTTTAGAAACTGTTGGAGATTACACATTTAAGGACAGTATTGGGGATGAGGCAAGGTTCAAGAGACAGGGATAGTTGACAGGACAGGACAATAACCTGAATAGAATCTCCACAGTGTGGAAACAGGCCATTAGGCCCAACAAGTCCACACCAACCCCTCTAAAGAGTATCCCAACCAGAGCCATCCCTCTTCCTGTCCAATAAACCCTGCATTCCTGATGGTGAACTCACCTAAACCACACTTGCCTGAATACTACAGTCAATTTATGATGGCCAATCATGTATCGTGCAAATGTTGGACTATGGTAGGAAACCAGAGCACCCAGAAGAAACCCACACAGTCGGGGGGAGAACATGCAAAGTCCACACAGAGAGTCGGCCAAGGCTGGAATTGAAGCCAGGTTCCAGGTACAGTGAGGCTGATTATACAGAGCACTGCAGAGATTGGACTAGGTCACAAAGTTCACAAAGGTTTATTGGAACAGGAGGAAAATATAGTTAGGAACAGGAGAATTTACATAGATGGTGTCCATGAGAGGGACTGGAGGAGGTTAAAGCAATAGGGAGGGTTGTGCATTCTCTCGACAATTAGAGGTAGGGACGGTTGGGGAGACTGGATGAAGTTAGTCATACTCAGAGTTGTACACACTGAGTAATGGCAGATGGAGTTTACTTCTGATCACTGTGAGGTAATGCACTGTGGGAAGTCTCATAAGTGAAGGATATACATCATGAAGGGTAGGTCCTCCTGGAGTACTGAGTAACACCGGGACCTTGGTGGGGAAGTCCCTGGATGTCTGAAGGTGTCAGCACATGTTGACAGGGTGGGGAAGGCACCTGAACTGGGAGCAGGAGGGGGACCCACATCCTGATGGGGCGAATTGTTTGAGCTGCTTGAGAGGATATAATCTAATCTGGCAGGGTGTTGCACCTTAAACAGTGATAAGAACAGAAAGAAGATTGAGGTTGGTGCACGAGTTAAAGACAGCAATTTCTGCAGACAAGGCAGGCAAGAACATAGCAGGAAATGGGGGAGGGGGAACTGATTTCCAAACTGCATTTATTTCAATGCAAGGGGCCTGACAGCTAAGGAAGATGAACTCAGGGCATGGATTGGAACATGGGGCTGGGATATTATAGTTATTACAGAAACACAGCTGAGGGAGGGACAGGACTGGCAGTTCATTGTTTCAAGGTGGAGATGCAACAGGAAGCATCGAAGGGGAGGCAAGAGAGGACGTGTGGTGGTGGGTTTTCATTGCATGAATCATTACATCAGTACCTAGAGAGGATATTCCTGTGGGATCACTCAGTGACACTATGTTAGTGGAACTGAGAAATAAGAATGGGTCATCACTCTGACACGATTGTCCTACTGACCCCGAATAATCAGTGGCAGACTGAGGAACAAACACATCAGGAGATCTCAAATATCAATCATAATAATAGGGCTGTTTATGGTTGGGGTTTTTAAACTTTCCAAACCTAGTCTTGGACTGCCAGTGTTCATTGTTTGGAAGAGAGGAATTTGGTAATTGTCTTCCAGAAAACTCCCAATCAATATGTAAATGGCCTGAAAAGAGAAAGGGGCAAAACCTGACCTCCCCTTGGGAAACAAGGTCGTAAAATGGACTGAGGTGTGAGTGGGAAAGCATTTTGCCAAAGTGACTCAAGTCTATTCGTTTGAAAACAGCGATGGAAAAGGACAGGGCTGGTCCACAGGTTCAAGTTATAGAATGGGGCCAGAGTAATCTTGATAATATTAGCTAGGAACACTCAAAAGGTGATTGGGGAGTCTATTTGCAGGGAAAGGGAAGTCAGGCAAGTGAGAATATTTTAAAAGTGAGATAAATTGAGCGATCAGCGCCAGCATTTTCCTGTTTGTGTGCAGGTCAATGCTGACAGCATTAGGAAACATTGGCTGTCTACTGAGGGTCTCGGTCAAGGAAAAGGGGGCACATGTCAGGTATAGCCATCTGGATCAAGGGAATCCCTGAGGATATACAGGGGCTGTTGGAATACACTTTGGGTAGAAATCAGGATTGCAGAAAGTGTACATGCAATAGCCTTGGCAGAGAATGATAAAGAGAATCCAAAAGAGATTGTATAAATATATTGAGTAAAAGAGTAACTTGAGACACAATGCTGTCCCTTAAAAATCAATGAGTCCACTGATGTGTGGAACAGCAGGCTATGTCAAAGACATTGACCACATTTTTTACTCCAGAACTTATTGTGGACAAAGACTGGGGAACTCAGGGAACAAGAGTAATACGTTTGACCACATTTGGAGTTCTCTGCAATTCCAGTATCCCCGCTATAGGAAGGATGTTGTGAAAGTTGAAAGTGTTCAGAAAAGATTGACAAGATGTTGCCAGGGTTGTTGTTGAAAAAGCTGGGGTTATATTCTCTGGAGCATCGGAGACTGAGGGGTGACCTGACAGAGGTTTACATAAAAATGAGGTATATGGATTGGGTAAACAGTCAAGGTATTTTCCCAGGGGTTCGAGAGTCCACACCTAGAGAGCATAGGTTTAAGGTTAAAGGAGAAAGGTTTAAACGGCACTGAAGGGACAGATTTTTTATGCACACCATGGTGTGTGTATGTAATGAGCTGAGAGAGAAAGTAGCAGATACTGATACTATGACAACATTTAAGAGGTATTTGGATGCGTACATGAATAATATCATAATAAGTACATGGGCCAAATGCTGGTAAATGGGATGGATTTATTTACATCTTCTGGTCAGCATCGACGAGTTGGACCGAAGGGTCTGTTTCAATGCTGTACATCTCTATGACTTGAAAAGAGTGCATGTTATAGAGGTTTTTAAAACATAAAGCTATGGAAAGCCTGATTAAGTGTATCACAGAATATTGTGGAGCCCCGAGCAAAGATATTTGTACCATTGATAGCCATGTGTGATGTGCTGGAAAGGCTGGAGGGTGGCATAGTGGACAGTGAAGACTTTGTAATCCAGGATAAAGCGGATGGCCCTCAGGACAATTCCATACAACCCTGTCCGGGTGGACGCTGCAAGACGTGTCAGATTGTGGACATAGATACCACTATTACATGTGGGAAAACCTCCCACCTTGTACATGGCAGGTACTCATGTGACTCAGCCCACATTATCTATCTTATACGTTGCAGGCAAGGATGCCCGGAGGCATGGTACATTGGGGAAACCGAGCAAAGGCTACGAAAACGGATGAATGGGCACTGCACAACAATCAACAGACGGGAGGGTTCCCTCCCAGTTGGGGAACATTTCAGTGGTCCAGGACATTCAGCTTCGGACCATCGTGTGACCATCCTACAAGGTGGACCTCGGGACAGGCAGCAGAGAAAAGTGGCCGAGCAGAGGCTGATAGCTAAGTTCGGTACCCATAGGGAGGGCCTCAACCAGGACCTTGGGTTCATGTCACATTACAGGTGATCACCATTGCACTACACACGCACAGATATTCCTACACACATCCTGCACTCTCACATACACATGGACACAGGTACACACAGACGCGCACACAGACACCCACACACACCCTAAAAGACACACACACTCCCACACTCACACATGCACCCCCTCACAGACCTAAGACACTCTGCACTCACTACAACACACTTTCTCGCACTCACAACCCCCACCCCAGACAGACACACACAGACAGACAAAGACCCACTGACACATATATATATTTTGTGGGGTGAATATGTACTTGCAGGATTACATTGTACTTTGTTCAAAAACTACATGCATTCATGTAGAACTCTGAGCTTAAAAACTGCATGAATTTATGTCAAACTCTTATCTCACTTTTTAGATTAGAATAAATCTTAATATCAGGGCATAGACAGAGAACACAGGGGTCTAACACCTTCAACATATTGTCTACCTCTCACCATTGTTAACAGCTAACCCTAGAATGCAACTTTAAAAAAAATGTTTTGTGATTTACACATGACAGAAGTGAAACTATCACTCTATTCTCAACAATGAAAGGCTTAACAGACAATCAATTTTTCAATGTATAATGTCAGTTACATCACACTGTAAATTTTTGCTATAAATTCTGTGTTACGATCGAGCTCTCCACTATCAGCTGATGAAGGAGCGTCCCTCCGAAAGCTAGTGTGCTTCCAATTAAACCTGTTGGTCTATAACCTGGTGTTGTGTGATTTTAAACTCTCTTCAATAAGGTAGATTGATTTGTGACACAAAGATAAAAGAAATTTAGACACCAGAGAGACGTGGTTACAGGGCGAACAAAAGGTGGGCATAAATATTCAATGGATCACAACCTTGTGGAAACTCAGGCAAAATGGGTAACGCTAACAATAATAGATAAGAAAGGCAGTACAAAGAAATCATTTGACCTCAGATCATGAAGTAGAGTCAGTCTGAATATAAATTCTGGCTACTGCTTGCCAAGGACACAAGCAGCAGAACAGTTTTAGCCACCGAACAGCATTCCATTGCTCATCATTGCATTAAACAGGAACTCATTGGAATTTTTAAACAAACGCTTTGTGATAATTTTGGGAAACTTCAATATTCCCATAATCTGGGACAGTCACACTAACAACAGTGAATTGGAAGAGTAGTTCAGAGAATTTTTTTCAGTGTTTCTTTGAATAACAAATTGTGCAACTGGCTACGGACATAACTATCTCAGAGCTACCTTTGTGTGAGGGAACTTCGTGAATGAGTAATGTCACCTGGAGAGATCCTTCGGGAAACTGTGATAAAGTGCAGTTTAAAGAAATATAAAGTTTTAAAATGAATCACAGAAAGGACATGCTACAACTAGAAACAAAAATAGCCAATGGCATGGGTTTGAGAGGAGAACTGACCAAGTTAAATGGGCTAAACAGACTGAAATCTGTGCCTATAAATGAACAGTGGAAAACATTTGAAAGGACAGTGTAAATCACTCAACAAAAGAACATTCCACTGAAACAGACAAAACCTCAGCAAGAAATTCCCACCGGCCCCTCACTCAGGACAAAATGGATCATATTAGATTATGAGGCTTAGAAGATCACCAAAAAGTACTTAAAATCCTGAAGTGAGAGAGTGTTTTAGGAGTAAGTGTTAAAGGGATTGCAAAGGGTCTGCTAGCAGGAGTTGGGCAGTGGGAAGGGTAATCGTTGTCAGGGTTCAATGTCACAAAAGGAACAGGGAGAGTTGAAGGTGCCGGAGTTGGTAAGAGTGTTACGGAGAGTAGTCAGGGCCTGAACGATGTTACAAAACCAGTGCGGATTGCTGCAGCTGGAGGGGTTTGCAGAGGTAGAGAGGGACATATGTATTTTTATTTATTCATTCATGGGATGTGGGTAGTCACTTTTAATTACCCAGAGGACAGCTCAGAGTTGGCCATACTGCAATGGGTCTGGAGTCACATGTTAGCCAGGCCAGGTTAAAAAGTCAGATGGTCTACACAAAAGGAGGTCAGTGAACCAGATGAGTTCTTCCCACTGATCAACAATGCTTTTATGGTGACCTGACGAATGTCTTGTACAGATACAACATGACACCCCAAATCCTACTCTCAATGCTCTCCCCAATGGAGGTAACCATAACAAACGCCTACTTCACCAGCCTGTCTACCTGTGACACCACTTTCAAAGAACTGTGTACCTGCATCCCTGGGTCACAGACTGACAACACTACCTCGGACCCGAACATTAACTGTACAAGTCCCGCCCTGGATTGTTTCAGCAAAATGGAACACTTCACCTTTATCTAATTAAACTCCATCTGCTATTCTTCAGCCCACTATCCCAGCAGTACTGTTCATCCTGTTGTATCACAGATAACCTTCATCAGTGTCCTGTTTACCACCAATTTCTGTGTCACCCAAAAAACTTATTTAACTTACTTAACAATATTCCCATCCAAACCATTTATCCAAATGACAAACAACAGTGGACCCACTCCACCGCTGGTCACATCCCTCTAGTCAGAAAAACAACATGTCTCCCACCACCCTCTGTCTCCTACCATCAAGCCCAATTTTCTGTCCAGTTGACCAGCTCCTCTTGAAAGCCATAACCTTTTACACTGATCTGAGCTTATTACCCAGTTTACCATCCGACACGTAGAACACAGAACAGTACAGAACAAGACCCTTCGGCCATGATGACATGCCAATCTTTTATCCAACCATAAGACCAAAAATAAAAGTGGCAGATAGAGTTTAATTCAGATAAATGCGAGGTGCTGCATTTTGGGAAAGCAAATCTTAACAGGACTTATACAATTAATGGTAAGGTCCTAGGGAGTGTTGCTGAACCAAGAGACCTTGGGGTGCAGGTTCATAGCACCTTGAAACTGGAGTCACAGATAGATATGATAGTGAAGAAGGCGTTTGTTATGCTTTCCTTTATTGCTCATAGTATTGAGTACAGGAGTTGGGAGGTCATGTTGCGACAGTACAACACATTGGTTAGGCCACTGTTGTAATATTGCGTGCAATTTTGGTTTCCTTACTATCGGAAAGATATTGGAAAGCTTGAAAGGGTTCAGAAAAGATTTACAAGGATGTTGCCAGGGCTGGAGGATTTGAGCTATCGGGAGAGGCTGAACAGGCTGGGGCTGTTTTCCCTGGAACATCGGAGGCTGAGGGGTAACCTTATAGAGGTTTACACAATTATGAGGGGCATGGATAGGGTAAATAGACAAAGTCTTTTCCCTGGGTTTGGGGTGTCCAGAACTAGAGGGCATAGGTTATAGATGAAAGGGGAAAGATATAAAAGAGCCCTAAGAGGAAACCTTTTCATATAGAGGGTGGTATGTGTATGAAATTGGCTGCCAGAGGATGTGGTGGAGACTGGTACAACTGGAACATTTAAGAGGTATTTGGATGGATATATGAATAGTAGGGGTTTGGAGGGATATGGACCGTGTGCTGGCAGGTGGGACTAGATTGGGTTGGGATATCTGGTCAGCATGGACAGGTTGGACTGAAGTGTCTGTTTCCATATTGTACGTCTCTTCGATTCTAACTCCATACCCTTCGTTTTATTATCATCCATGTGTCTATCCAGAAGTATATTAAATGTCCCTAATACATCTAATTTTACCGCCACGCTGGCAGTGCATTCCACTCAGCCACCACTCTGTATGAAACGAACCTACCTCTGAAATCTCCCCTTAACCATCCACTAACCACCCGAAAATTATACCCCCTTGTAAAAACTATTTATATGAGGGTAAAAAATCTCTCTCTCTCTATTCACTCTATCTCTGACTTTCATCACCTTGTTCACCTCTACCAAGTCACCCCTCACCCTCCTTCACTCCAATGAGAAAAGCCTTAGCTCCCTCAACCTTTCTTCATAAGACATGCCCTCCAGTACAGGCAGCATCCTGGTAAATCTCCTCTTTACCCTCTCTAAAGCTTCCACATCCTTCCTGCAATGAAGGGAACAAAACTGAACACAATATTCCAAGTGGGGTCTTACCAGGGCTCTGTACAGCTGCAGCATAACATCACGGTGTGCGAGATAAGTGGCTGTCCAGCCCCATCTACGGCACTTTTTATTTCCCTTCCCAGGAACAAAGACACGGAGGAGTCTGTCCAAAACTTTTTCATTCAACTTTTCAAAGTCGGGTGTTGTTCCCAAAGGTACACACACACAAGCATAGTAATCTCCACACATTATATACATGTATATGTGGGCTGGGTCTACTACTGCTGTCTTGACCAACGAGTGCTCGGATTCCCCACTGTTTTCCTTATTTGGGTTCTGGTGCCTGGGATTATTTTATTATTCACTTGGCCAATCAGTGTTTGAGCTTCCCGTTCTTCCCTTATATGGATGATGTTGTACAACTGTGGTTAAGGGCGGCCTCTCAACTATCGAGGAAAGCTGTTACAACTGTTTCATTCATATAAACGTGGGGGAGGTCCGGCAACAGTTTCGAGTGTCTGCTTGTGTTTACTATGAGGTAGAAAAGACTAAAAGGCAGCTAACCGTTTAAAAATTACACTACCCCCTCCAAATCCCCCGTGTCTTTTCTTACGGCCTGTAATTTTTCAACCGTAAGTTTCTTCTCCAGGGCATTTAATAACTCCCGAGCTTGTTCATCAAACTGCCCGTCTCTAATACTACCCCTGCCCAAGAGGGATTCACGTTGTTCCATCTCGAGATTTATTCGTTCAACCTGCCCATAGGGAACATCCTTCTTAGTAAGGGCGGTTTCGATCAGTCGTTGAGTTAATCCCCGGACACAGGGAATAACGCAACACCCAAGGGCAGTGAGTACCCCTGCCACCACTATACATGAGACAAGAAAGGGAACGACCACCCCCGTCCATTTACCGAACCAAGCTTCCAACCAGTCCGTGAGGCCAGAGTCGATGCCCGAGTTTTCGGCCAGTTCGTCCGCCAATGTGGTGAGTCCATCCAGGGCGCGGGTGATGGACCCATCAGGGGCTGTGTTGTTGGGGATGAAAGTGCAGCACTGAGTGCCTATCATGACACAAACACCCCCCTTCTCTGCTAACATCATGTCTAAGGCCAACCTATTTTCCCACGCCATCCTACTAGTGGCGTCCAGTTGTTCTGCTATTCCTTTCACTGCATCCCGGGTATAATTAATGAACCTCTGCTGATTGTAGTAAATATAATTAATCCAATCCACGTTCTTATTGATGGTTACCCACCAGAACAGTGACGACTCAAAACCCCCCGCTATCTGGTTCCTCGCCTTGTATTCGTCAGGAACACCCCTGGGGACCCCTATGGCATCTAAATATATGTTATCATCGAAAGAGGTCTCCAAAGCTCTCTCAGTTCTTCCACTAGAACGGGGTTGCTCTTGTTTTTCGAATACCAGGGTGAATGGGATGGCCAATTGAACGATCGCACAAGTGCCCGTCCATTTTTGGGGCAGGGTCGGTCGCAGAACCCTCCCACCACAGTACCACCAGAGGTCTGCCCTAGGTACATGAATGTGGGAGTAATTCCCGCCCCCGGTAGTTTCATTGACCAGCCGGATTGATCTGCTGCACTTGTCAATGTCCCCACATCGTCGTCCCACTGTAGTCCCGTCCGAGAGACGCAGGCCTGATGCGTACTCGTTACCCCTGAGAATGATGGCGGGCGGGGCGCCCCCTCAGACCTGACGGGGGGAAACTTCAAACTCAAGGGTCGACAAGTGGGGTCGTTCCAGGCCTCTCGGTCCTGGTACAGCCTTATCATGCAGTCCATGGCTCGTGGGTGTTTCTCCCATCCCAGCGGGAATGGGACCACCTGAGGGTTAGGGCGGGCACTCGTGCATGCGTAGCAATCACTCTTTTTCATGCTCCTCACAGTATATTTGACCTATTCCATCCAGGCATTCGCCTCCTCGTATCCCGTTTCTATTTCAAAGGTCTTTTCCAAATCCGTCGTCTCAATTATTCTAATCTTTTCCTGCTTATCAGTGGTGGATGAGCCCCCAGACTCAGCTTCAATCACCGTGATATACGTGCAGCACAGCTGCATCCCCCCCCATCCTGCCTGGCCCCCAACTCTAATATGCAGTATTGTTCTATTAAGGCTCGCCTCGTTCTTTTCCAAGTTCTTTATGGTCAGATAAAGCGGATTGCACTGATTCTGCCCACAATCTCGTCCAGGGGTGATGGGATCACGGACAACTGACACCATAGCCTGGACCCCGGGGGCTGGAAGCCTACTTAGGCCTTCCCTACCATACAATTGTAATACTAACGTCTGACCCTGGAACCCCCTTTCTCTCTCTAGATTCTGCTTAGTTTGATTCAGTTGACTTTTAGTCCTACAGGGCACCAACTCACAAAGGTCTAAGCTAAATGTCTGTGTTGATTGGTTGGCAAGCACGGAGATGGTGAACCACTGACGGTCCTCTATTTGTTTCATCCGGAGGCCAAATTGGGTAACACGCACACAAAGACCCAGCCCAAGGACAATGGCATAGCAAGTTAACAATACGATTGACCGCATTTTGTCGCGACACCCGTAGCCTGAGGGCACAGTTCCTTTAGACTCGCCAAAGTCCGATTAGTTCATTCTCAGAGTCTCTGTTCCTTAGATGCCTTTGTCAGAGAGGTTCGTTCGTCCTCCGTCGGTTGTGGCACTGGTCCCTTGACTCGAGTGTAATGTGTCCAGCCCTTTTCGGCCGTACGGACAGCCGTTTCGGTCGTCA